>NC_072004.2:71411700-71722300 GCF_028885655.2 Pongo abelii | reverse complement strand
TGGAGTGCAGTGGCATGATCTTGGCTCACTGCAACCTCTGCCTCTTGGGTTCAAGTGATTCTTGTGCCTGAG
Source organism: Pongo abelii (assembly GCF_028885655.2). Classification (NCBI taxonomy): domain Eukaryota; kingdom Metazoa; phylum Chordata; class Mammalia; order Primates; family Hominidae; genus Pongo; species Pongo abelii. The sequence continues at coordinate 71,722,228 of NC_072004.2, read as the reverse complement.
CCTCCTGAGTAGCTAGGACCACAGGCACATGCCACCACGCCCAGCTAATTTTTGTATTTTTAGTAGAAATGGGGTTTCACCATGTTGGCCAGGCTGGTCTCGAACTCTTGACCTCAGGTGATTCACCCACCTTGGCCTTCCAAACTGCTGGGATTACAGGCGTGAGCCACTGCACCTGGCCTGTATTTCATAAAATATAACACTTGAATGCAATGATATCAATTCGGCTAAACAGAAAGTTCCTAAGATCATTTGATGTCTGTCTTTTTGCCCAACTGATCAAGACAAATTTATATTTAAATAGCAGTGGCCCTTAATCATAATATGTAAACAAAGTCACCAATGAGCATCTTGGATTAATGGAGAAGATCAGTGCCTTTGGCTTCAGAAAAACTGGGCTAGACCCCCAGTTCTGCTGCTAATGTGCTGTGTGATTTTGGCAGAACTCTTAATCTCTATGCATCTCAGTCTTCTCCCCTTTAGAAATGGGAGTAATTCTACCTTTTTCACAGAGTTGTTGGGATATAATACTTATAAAAATGCCTGTCATGATGCCTGGCATATTGTAGGTGCCTGATGAATGTTGAGTAAAGAGAACATGCGTTGGCCACAAATTTCTCTTCTCTTCTGACTTTCCCCAATTACAATGGCAGCTGAGTCATATTTTGGAGCCATTCTGAAGCCCAAGTTTCAGAAACAACAGCAGCAGCAGCAGCAACAACAACATGTGGGTAGCTTTGCTTTGCTCTAAGAGCATTGGATGAACTTCCAGTCTTGGTGTAAATGCCCTGGTAGAGTGGAGGCCCTGGTGTCTGAGGCTCGGTGTCCAGTCCTGGAGTTCACCATCCATTCCCAGGTGCTCTCCCTCTGCCCAGCCCTCTGGCTCCAGAGCAGACTGAAGGTCTCCCACATGCTTAAGGGATCCAATTTTTAAGCCTCATTCACTGTGCTGTGTGGAGCAGGGATGGCAACTACAGCTCACAGGTCAAACCCAGCTGCTACCTGTTTTGGTAAATCAAGTTTTATTGGAGCTTGATTCATTTCCCTGTTGTCTATGTCTGCTTTGTGCTACAATGGCAGAGCTAAGTAGTTGCAGTGCAAAGAGAGTATACGACTTGCAAAGCCTAAAATATTTAGCATCTGTCTTTTAAACAGAAAAAGCTTGTCCATCTTGGTGCAGAGGAAACAGAATGTGCTAGGGGCCCTGGGACCAGTCCTGGCTCTGTATCTGACTTGCTTGGCATCCCTGGGGAGCTCATAGTCCTTCTCTGGTCTCTGAAGCATGAAAGGTTGAATTAGTACTTGGAAGTTTTCTTTAGTTCTAATAACTTAGCAGTCTTTGCTCTATTGCTCTTTAGGGATTCCTGAGGCTCTTATCAGAGAATTTTACTTTTTTGGGTATTGAAGGTCAGTGGAGAGGACGATTCATCTTAGAGCCAATGCCACTCCTAGAGAGAGGCCAGATAGTCACTCAAGGGACAAAGTCTAACTTTTCAATGGGGCATCTCTAAAGAGAAAACTTTAACATTTCTTTTCACAACAGAAGGCAGTAACAAGAAGTCCAAAGTCAGCCCTTTCTTTTATAAAGTGGGGAGCTACTTCTGAGGACTGAATAACTGCTGATGGGTTGTTCTGATGGCAGAAAAAATGAGGATTCATTGGGGGAAAGCTTGTGTATCACATCTGCTCCTACAGCAGGTGAATTAAAGCTCTGGGCAAGGAAACACTTACACCTGAGCACCTGGCCCTTGTCACCAATCTGCAACTCAACTTTCTAGGAGCTTGGTTCTAGTTAAAGCAGAAATCCCTGCTCCTCAAGCTTTGGCAAGAGCCATTTGAAGCCTCCTTGCTCCAGACAGGCTGTGGCCAGCAGCCACTCTAGAAACTCTGTACCCAATATCTGTAGATCTCAGCACTAAGACTGAGGCCCACCTGTAAGAGAGTCACCAACCTAGCAGCCATCTCCTTAGAACCTGTGGCTCACAGTCAGTCCAGCCTGGCCCTGCCAGCAGTCACTCTGCCTGTCCTCTGCCAGGGACCAGGAACATCCCTGCCAGCATGGGCACCTGTGGCTTGTTCAGTGAAGACATCCTCAGCAGCAGTGGGAAGGGGATCATGAAGTTCTTAAGTGAGCGCCTGGCCAACTGCTTGCAGAAGTTGCAGCAGCTGGAGCAGGAGAATGAGAAGCGGGGGTGGTGCTGAGAGCCAGCAGTGGAGCAAATGGCAGTGCCCTGACATATGCTCCAATTACTGCTCACACTTTGAGACAATTAAGGAGCTTCAACAAAAAGTAAGATGAGACCTTGAGCTTTGGCATCAGTGGCATGGAAGGAGAGGGCTGAGGATTGGTGATGGGAGAATTGGAGGGGTTGCCTGGGGGGATGACAGTCCATGAATGTTCATAAAGATGGATTGAAGGTGCCAGAAATAAACGGTGATGTCAAGGGCCCAACCACTTGGTTCTACAACCAGTTCCATTCAACAAGCATCATTGCTGATGACTGCAATGAGAGGACTGTGAGTGGGATATGGATTTATTTCTTCACAATCCAGATCCTGCCTTATTTAAGGACATGCCACCATTCACTCACTAGTTATTGAGCACCAGGAATGAGTGATTGCAGTGCTGGGTGCTGGGGAGCAGACACTGCCTACAAAATGAAGCCTCAGCTCTTTAGCCTGGCATTCAAGGCTGCCATGTTCTCAGCCTCACTTTTTTTTGTAGCTTACCTCTCTCTAATCTTCTGCAAACATCCTGTGCTTCTATCAAACTGCTTTGTCACTTGCCCTATGCTTCTGTCAAACTGCGTTGTCACTCACAAAATGTTTGTTCACATGTGTAAAGTTTTCTTTCTCATCTTTGCTGGCCAAATTCTAGCTGGGCTTCAAAACCCAGGTGATATTCCCCACCTCCTGGAATCCTCTCTAGAAGCTAATCCCCCTGGGATGGGTTTTGGCTTCCATGGAATAACCCACAGCCCCATATCTGAACATCTCTTGTGGCATTCTCATCCTTCTATTTGTTTTGGAGTTCCTGTTCTGTACAAGATGGTGGAAAGGATGAACAACCTAACTTCATTTTTAAAAAATTAATCACATTTATTTAGTATTTTCCAGTAAGTGCTGATATTCAGCTGGGATGTAGCAGTCTGTCTCTGTGGCCGTTTCCACATCTCCTTTTAGATTGCTGCCAACAGTGGTTATAATATTTCTGAAATCATCCTTGATTCTACTAAATGTCAAACCTGAACTGGGAATTTTCACATACCTTTTTTCTTTGAACCATTTCAACAATCCTCTAAGGTGGATATTATTATTTCTATTTTATCTAAAAAGAATAGAGCACCTTTATTAAGAGCTCACTAGATGTCAGAAGCTTTGCTAAACATATATGCTTGGTTGCATTTAATCCTTATAAGGATTTGATGAAGCAGATAGAATCACATTTTCCATTTTACAGATGGGAAGATTTTAAGCTTCAAGGGGTTAGAAGCTATGCCTAAAGTCTCAGAGCTGGTAAACTGCCAAGCTGCATGACACAGGTCCACGTAACCACTGTGTTGGTGCCTTTGAGGAAGCGGATGAGGAGAAAAAGGGAGGGTGAGTGAACCAGAAGCATGTCTCGGCTGTGCAGAGCTGGGTTTCAGTCCAAGGGGCTATCCCTTCAACCCCCTCACTGCTGCCCAGACCTGACCAATGGAGCCCACAGTGGAGTGAGAAGTGAAACCCTATCTGTATCCCAGAGCTCAGCCAGTTTTTTTACAGATGGGAGCAAACCCTTGGATACTTCATGCTTAAAAATCCACCATAAGGAAAGATGGAAACGTCCCCATGTGGCTCAGATCATATATTTTTTTTTTTCATTCGTTTTAGGGCCTGGGGAGAATTCCATGGAGAACATCCTTGTGAAGCATGGTGTTTCTCATTCTCAGATCTTACCCAGGAGGGTAGGGTATGCTTGGTTGGCTGTCCAGGTGGACAATGTGAAAATAGCTGCGACGACTTTAGGACAGAGAGAGTCTGACAGGAGCTGGGAACTGCTGCTCCCTGGTACTCTGTCTGTCCATCTCTTTGGTGTCAGGTACAGGTCTCTGTGGAGGAAGCAAAGGAGGGGCAGCCTTTGAAAAGAATCCCTCCAGGGAAATGTTTCCACTGACCTAAGAAGTATTAATAAAAAGATTCAGTTCCAAAGAGTTTTAGGGGTAATTTAAGATGTGTTTGATTAAGATCGAGCCCTAATCAAGAATTAAGTCAGCTCCTGAAGGACAGGGTTGGGTCTCAACAGTCACAGTGGCATTTGTGAGTGTTCACGATGTTTCAGACTGCACCAAAGTGCTGAATGTAGTTTATTCCATCTTCACAACAACCTCGTGAGCTAAGAATTGTTACCCTCATTTTACAGATGAGGATGTTGAGGCTCAGAGAAAGAAACTTGCTCAAAGTTACACCTGGCATAGGATGGCATTGAGACCCAAACCACATTCTACCTAAGCATGCGGTATTAATTGTGTAAGAGTTAAAGAAAGAGGAAAGAAATGTGAAAAGTGGCTCAACAGTCAAAGACAGGTTTATTTTGGAGAATAAACCTGAGAGGGGCTTCTGGCCGATTTTTAGTTAGGAGTGTTCTCTCTTACAGACTAAGGATATTTAAGGGTTTAGGAAGCGGGGAGCTTATCGTAGGTTTGGAATGTTTCTATGTGAGGGAAAATTTATTGTGGGGTTGGAATGTCTTTGGTTAGAGGGGAGGCTATCTTGAGGTTGGCATGTTTCTGGTTGGAGGGGGGTTATCTTAGGGTTGGAATATTTCTGGTTATGCTGACATTAGCTATTAGACTGATATTTTGGGGCTGGATTTAGGCTATTTTTTTTTTAATCAAGGGAAACTTAAAATGGTGGTGTTTGTCCAAGATGGCGATGCTCCTGCTCTGTCAAATTGCTGTCTTTCATTGTGCACTAAAGTATCTGGTGGAGAGTGAAAGATCAATAAGTATTTTCCTATTTTATTTAGTATAGAAAGATCCCCCCAATCAAAGCAGATGTACAAGTGCCTCTGGCCTGAGAAGAACAAATGGAGAGGCATGCTGAGAGACAGGCCACTGGCTTGGATGCTTATCTGCCACTGTTTAGACAGGTGTCAGAGTTGGCTGGGCCCAGCCAATGAGTGGAGACCAACATAAACAGCCTGCAGAGCTCCTGGGTGATGTGGGTCTGCGCCAGGGAGAGCTGGAGGTGCAGTAAGAGTCCCTAAGGGAGGAGTTTCTGTGTTCGAAAAATAACCGTGAGTAAGTAGAAGCAACTAAGAAATGGCTGAGGCCAATTTCAGGGGGTTGACCAGGAAGAGCGATAGATCCATTCCTTGGGTTTGCGCTTGGGCGCTGTTCCCCATCAGGCAGAGTCTTCTCCCCTTTGGCTGACCTTTCCCCTGCCCTGGGTTAAAGACCCGTGGTCCCAAAATCTTGGAAAAGCAGGGCTGGCAAAGACCACACAGGGATCTGCAGTCCAACTCTCTCATTTTAGGGATGAGGAAACTGAGGCTCAGAGAGAAGAAACCACAATAGATACAGAAAAGATGTGGAGAAAATATTCTAGAGCCCTGTCTCTTGCTATCTGTGGAAAATGACTCAGATGATAGATTCAAGGACTCAGAGAGGGATTAGACATCAGGGGCTTTTGGACTCACGAAGGGGCCATTTTACAGATGAGGACGTGGAAGTTCAGAGAAAGGAAGTGACTGCCCCAAGTCACACTGTCAATTGGTAGAGCCAGGATTAGAATTCATGTTTTTTTGATGTGCTTTTCTTTTTTTCTTTCTTTCTTTCTTTCTTTCTTTTTCTTTCTTTCTTTTCTTTTCTTTCTTTCTTTCTTTCTTTCTTTCTTTCTTTCTTTCTTTCTTTCTTTCTTTCTTTCTTTCTTTCTTTCTTTCTTTCTTTCTCTCTCTTTCTTTCTTTTTCTTCTTCTTTCTCTCTCTCTCTCTTTCTTTCTCCCTTCCCTTCCCTTCCTTCTCTCTCTCTCTCTCTCTTTTTGACAGAGTTTCACTCTTGTCACCCAGGCTGCAGTGCAATGGTGCCATCTCGGCTCACTGTAACCTCCGCCTCCCGGGCAATTCTCCTGCCTCAGCCTTCTGAACTAGCTGGGATTACAGGCACCTGCCATCACGCCCAGCTAATTTTTTTGTATTTTTAGTAGAGACAGGGTTTCACTTATGTTGGCCAGGCTGGTCTTGAACTCCTGACCTCAGGTGATCCACCTGCCTCGGCCTTCCAAAGTTCTGGGATTACAGGGGTCAGCCACTGTGCCTGGCCGATGCTCTTTTCTTTCTTTTGTGCTGCCATATCTCAAAAAAGTTTTTTTTTTTTTTTTTTCCAGATAATGATTGAAATAGAGGCAACTCTGTATGGGTGTCACTCTTTGTGATAAAGTAAAAATAGAGATAATTATTAGATCATTTCAGACATGGAGAGAGATGCTGACAAGGGGGCTGCTGGGGTGGCTCTGCTGCTCCCCTGGGGTGCTGTGCCTGAGCAGTCACCTGCTGTGCTTCAGGTGGGCAGGACATTTGTTGGAGGGCTGAATGAATGCAGAGTCTGCTCTTTTTGTGTACATAGGAAACCTGCACTCTGAGGAATGCAGAGGACAAGCTCCGGATTGAGTTGGGGACTGAGCCCACTGCGGACCTGAGCAGTCAGAGGAGATGTGGGGCCAGTATGAGGCCATGGTGGAGACCAGCTGCCAGGATGTGGAGCAGTGGTTCCAAGCCCAGATGAAGGGAGGCTGCAGAGTAGGGAGGACTCGACATCCACCTGTGCAGGGAGGTAATTGTGTCTCTCTGTGCTCCAGTCTGAAGGCATCAGCCTGCAGGCCATGTCCTGCTCTAGGAGCTGCAGTGCTGTCATTTGGAGATCCTGGAGCTGAGATGCTCGGTGAACACTCTGGAGGTGGAGCTTCAGGCTCAGCACACGCTGGTGAGTCCCTCTGCATGTGTGGGAGCCCCAGCTTGGTTCCCACTGCCCACGAGCAGTTCCTTGGGGTCAGTACAGGCCTCACTTAGATACCACCCAGGGACTCAGCTTAAACCTTGGTTTCATCTTCTTTGGAGGCACTTTCTTGCAGATGTGGACGGTGAGTGAATCAACATTAACTCAGGTGAGGGGGCTGTGATCTTAAAGGTCTACTATGAAGAGGAGTAACACAGCATTGGTTCTTCTGGCTAAAGACAGCCAAAGGGAGTTAGATTGCTCTCTGGACCTGGCACAGTCTTGGGGTGTCACAATCTTAAGAGGCTGAGGGCAGAGATCCATGAATTTTAGCTTGCTTCTCCCTTTCCTTGGTATTACAGAAGGACTGTCTGTAGCACTCCCGTGTGAAGCTGAGGACCACTACGGCACAGAGCTGGCCCAGCTGCAGAGCCTCATCAGCAGTGTAGAAGAGCAGCTGTCCAAGAGTTAGGCTGACCTAGAGTGGCAGAGCCAGGAGTACCAGGAGCAGCTGGATATCAGGGCCCAACTGGAGGGTGAGATCACCATGTACTGGAACCTTCTGGGGAACAAAGGCTACAAGTATGTGTGATGTCAAGTAGGGTCTTCATTTACAAGTACCAGTGTTGCAGTGTCTCCAGGTAGAACGATGAGGGACTGATGTATGTTTCACAACTGTCCTTACTATGTGAGGTTGGCATTGCTGACACTGTTATTGAAGACAAGGATATGGGGCTCGGAGAATAATTAGTTTGCCCCCAGTCAGAGAGTTAGTAAGGGGGGAGGGACATAAACTAAAGCTGGGTCTGTGGATGAACTGTCTCCATGTGCATCTGCTGCAAGAGGCCATGTAATCCATGTACCACACCTGGAGGTCACGTGCAAGAGTGCCCACAAGACCTGCACCCCAAGCCCCACATAGCAACACTTTCTTGAGCTCACCCTACGTACCCACCAGAGGCTGCCAGGGCAGCAGCAGATTCTGCGCACAGGGTGGGTTGGAACCCTCCTGTCATTGCAGATGAGAGGGAGGCAAGGGAAAGAGACTCACCTGCGGCTGAGGCCCACCTTGTAGATGGCTTACCTTCCAGAAGAGATGGGTACCTTGTGGCTCTGCAGCTTCTCACAACTTCGACTTGTGTTTTCATTTTCAAGGAGTTTGCTCAGTGGGGCCACTTTCTTTCTTTAATGCTTAGGAAACTGCATCTTCTGGTTCCTGGGAAATGAATTAAATGAAGTTGCTTATTGAGAGTGTGACTACTGTTTTCAGGTTATTTCAGTGGGTTATGGTGAATATCCCGTATGATGCTTTAAAAAAAATAAATTTTATTGTGTATATTTAGAGTAGACAGCATGAGGCTGGGTGTGGTAGCTCACGCCTGTAATCCCAGCACTTTGGAAGGCTGAGGCGGGTGGATCATCTGAGGTCAGGAGTTCAAGACCAGCCTAATCAACATGGTGGAACCCCGTCTCTACTAAAAATACAAAAATTAGCTGGGTGTGGTAGTGCATGGCTGTAATCCCAGTTACTCGGGAGGCTGAGGCAGAAGAATCACTTGAACTCGGGAGGTGGAGGTTGCAGTGAGCTGAGATTGCACCATTGCACTCCAGCTTGGAGTCTAGAGCGAGACTCTCTCTCTCTAAAAAAAAAGTAAAGATAAAAATAAAAAATAAACTATACAGCATGATGTTATGGGATACATATATATAGCAAAATGGTTATTATAATGAAACAACATATTCATCATCTCACAGTTACCCATTTCCTGCCCCCACCCCTATGGCACGAGCAGCTATAATGTACTCATTTAGCAAAAATCCTGAATATAATACTCTTATTAACTAGAGTCCTCTTGTACATTGGATCTTTAAACGTGTTCAGCCTACATATCTGCTACTTTGTATCTTTTGACTTGTGTCGTGTATTTAAAACTATGGCTATGACTTATGAATGGTCTCTGAAGCCATTTTAGTGGGTTTTGATGAGCATGAGAGAGATAAACACTATACAAAGACCAATGAGTCATGAGAAAACTTGGTGTTCAGAATTTTTTGGATTTCAAAATTGCAGATAAGGTCTTGCAACCTTGTATAGCTTTATTAAAAGTAGTTTTATTAGCAACTGATGACTGCTTTCTGGAATGTGAATTCCCCCAAATAATTGCCAAGGTGGGTTTTATAATCCTTATTTCCAACAAGGAAAAATAAAAGCTCCATGGCTTCAAAGAACATAGTAAAGCCAGAATCTGCACTCTCTCTGACCCCAAAGTGCTGCTTTTGACTCTATCACCTTTCCTATCCTTTCTTTTCTTGTTCTTCTAAGTCATTGCTTCTCAACCATGGCTGCTCTTTGGAACCATCTGGAGAGCTTTACAGAATAGTGATGTTGGGCTCCACCTCCAGGGATTCTGTGGCCATCGGTCTGGGTGTGGCTTGGGCATCAGAAGGTCTAAAAACTCCCCAGGGGATTTTTTTTTTTTTTTTTTTTGAGACAGAGTCTGGCTCTGTCGCCCAGGCTTGAGTGCAGTGGTTCTAGCTCGGGTCACTGCAACCTCCACCTCCTCAGCTTAAGCCATTCTTCTGTCTTAGCCTCCCGAGTAACTGGTATTATAGGCATGCACCACCATGCTTGGCTAATTTTTTTGTATTTTTAGTAGAGATGGGGCTTTGCCATGTTGGCCAGGCTGGTCTCGAACTCCTGACCTCAGGTGATCCACCTGCCTTGGCCTCTCAAAGTGCTGGGATTATGGGCATGAGTCACCATGCCTGGCCTTTTTTGTTTTTTGTTTTGTTTTTTTTTGTAAATAACAGAATAGACAGTGCACCCTGATAGAGGATCAGGGTGGGCTCCTTGTAAGGATGAGACAGCCCCCTGGTGGATTCTGATGTATAATCAAAGTTAGAAGTTGTTCTCAACTGGTTTCCAAAGGGATGTGGGTGAGGGGAAGCATGTTTGTCCCAGACGTTTCTAATCACTGTGTTTGGGACTATTCCCTTCTCTTAGAGCGATGGTTATCAAGTTTGAGCATTCCTTAGAATCACCTGGATGGCTTGTTAAAACACAGATTATGGCCGAGCATGGTGGCTCACACCTGTAATCCCAGCACTTTGGGAAGTTGAAGCGGGCAGACCACTTGAGCCCAGGCATTCATGACCAGCCTGGGCAACATGGCAAAACCCTGTCTTTACAAAAAATACAAAAATTAGCTGGGTGTGGTGGCGTGTGCCTGTAATCCCCTCTACTGGGGAGGCTGAGGTGGGAAGATTGCTTAAGCCTGGGAGGTCGAGGCTACAGTGAGCTGAGATTGTGCCACTGCACTCCAGCCTGGGTGACAGAGTGAGACTCTGTTTCAAAAAAACAGAAACACCACACACACACACACACACACAAACAAGGAAAAACACAGATTGCTGCCCCCTCCGCTGCACCCAGAGTTTCTGCATTCAGTAGGTCTGGAGTGGGCATCTGAGAATGTGGATTTCTAACAAGTTCCTGGGAGATGCTGATGCTACTGGCTAAGAAACCAAACTCTGAGAACCACTGCCCTACAGGCTGACACGACCAGCTTAGGAAAATGTCCAGAGAGTAATTTTTCTCAACACAACATAAAAATCAACATAAATCTATACAGTTTTCCTTATCAAATGTCATCTCCTCTGTGCTGGCTTATCCCTGCCTAATGCTTGCTAAGTGCCTCACTTGGGCTTGTACCTTTCCTTTGTCAGCGTCACTATCTGAGAAAGGGTTGAGGGTGACTTGAGAGAAGTATCCTGCATCAGCAGAGAAGGGTGGTTCCCAGTGATGTGCAATCAAACTAGCTGGTTCTGCCCTTTCCAGAGGCTGCCTGAGTTCGCAGCTGGGACCCTGGGGCTCTGGGGGGGAACCACAGCATCTCAGTGACTGGTGAGATGAAGCAGTTGTGGGTGGCACCATGGCCATACTGCCTTCCTCTTTTCCAGGGGCAGGTCTCTTGCCTGTGTCATCAAATGCGATCTACCTTGGGTTTCTCTGTAGGATTTATAAAAAAAATTACTATGTAAGAAATGTACTGTCATGATTTTGGTTTTACAAAGTGGGATCAAGTGGTATGCTGGAGCTAACTCCTACTAACTCACAAAAGCCAATTTTTCACATCTCTTTCCAACTCCACATTCAGTGACATCATATTGTTTGCTTGAAGCTGGCTATTGTGGGAGTATTTACACCACAGAAATTGGCCTACACTACAAACTGGAGGGGTTTTCCCCCCAGAGAGCTAATTTGCCGGCATATCTCTGGTTGTGTATTTATCCACATTGCTTAAGAATCTATGATTTTACTTCTTTGTTTCAGCATACAAATATCTTTGCTTGGTCCTACTATGTTTCTCATTACCTGCTTACATAATTAAACACACATGGATTCAGAACCTACTCTGTAGCCAGGCTCTCTGCCGGAGTCTGGGGATATGGAGATGAAAGAGGAAAAAGCAATGAGACAAACTCCCTGACGTCCTGGAGATCCCAAGTCCGTGGTAGGGAGCTACCACCTCTGATACAGCCACAGTTTCCCAGGGTGAGAAGAGTGTGTCAGCAGAGGGAGAGTGGCCTACCTGCGAAGCCAGAGAAGGCTTTGCAGAGAGCATGAGTGAGCCCACACAGCTCAATCTATCTGTGACAGAGAACAGCCACTGAGCTGTTTCAGATTCAGGATGTTTCATAATCATGGGTTTGTAATGAGCAACAGAAAGCAGTGTTTTCAATATTTTCCACCATGAGGATCTTTTACCTATGCCAAAGATCTGTTTTTACTCTGGTTGAAACAGAATTCTATATTTTCTTCCCTTCTTAGGGTCTTGCTTCTCAAAGATTTTCCAACTCTTTCTAATTCATCTTCTAGAGTCTCTTCCCTCACTATTGCTTGCCAGGGCAGGGTGAGCCTCCTGAGCTACTCTCCAAGTGGGTCGATTGCAGTGAAGCCTGGAGCAGCAAATGATGCCATCAGAGGCAAGTGTGAGGCTCACAGGTCCCAATGCACGGGCCCCGGTTTCTGTGCCTATGTGCAGAGGTGGAAGCTCGTGATTGTCATCCACAGGAGAAGACAGGACTTGCTTCCCACACTCCTGCCAACACTGTGTGCTATTATCCAACTTAGCAAAACCTGATAAGAAAACAATATCTCTTTAGTTTGTATTTCTTAATCACAAATGAGCATACATTCATATATAGATAAAATCATATTTAATTTGAACAGAAGAGTACCTTTTCCATTCATCAAAGCCTCAGGAGTTGGATACCTAGAATAATACATTTATATGCTCAGCCTCTTCTCTCAAGAGTCTTCATGGTTTCCTGATCTAGGATTGTTTGGGACACCATTTTCTAACACCCTGGAGATGTGGCAGCACTAGCTCTACATATAGTACTTGTCATAAATCTTTGCATTCACTGCAATGTGTGATGGGTGACATTCCCACACAGGGCACAACTCCCTAGATGCTTCCCTGCATCTTCCAGCAGTAGGAGCCATGACACAGAAAAGATAAGCTTTGAATTAGGCACAGTCTCCAGGTGCTAGCCTACAACTCCATACCTTTCTCTCCCACTGGTTGAGATATGCCCCTATGTATCAAAATTAGTGAAAATGGCATTCCAAGACCACAGCTCCTCACCTCCATTTGCAGTAGACTTCATGCCTCTAGAGATCGGCATGTCTAAAGTCAGAATCCACGCAGAGAATGTTGTGCACACAGGTGAATGAAGGAGGGTGGCAGGCTCCCATCTCTCACACTCTGTATTCATCACTTCTTGTTACGGAACCTGGCCTCGTATTTGGTCACCAGGGGCCACAGGGACCCTTTTTAAAGGGTTGGGAGGGAAGAGAGTCTTAGGATCCCCACCCACTCCTTCACCTCCTTTGAGAAAATACAAATCAGGGGAACAAAGCGATTTTACAAAGGGCCGTGCAACATCAGTGTCATTATGCAAAACAGTACAAGGTAGAAGCCCAAGCCAGGACCCAAGCCAGTTAGCAGAGAGGGGTGTCATCTGGACACACAAGACTTCAGCAGTGATGAGTCATGTATTGTGAATGGACGACATCATGGCTTTTAGCCCATGGAATGAATCTGGACAGAGGATAAAGCCAAAAGATGGGTGTTACTTAGCAAATCAAAGGAAATGACTTTAAAAGCCTGGCTCTCTGATTTATAGAGAAGCTTGTTGCTATGTGATGAGGCAGAGGAGAGTAACAAAAGGGTGTTTGAAGATGTAACATATGCAGATTGCACCCAGTGGCCTCTGGAGGATGGGACAGCCTGCCCTGGTGATGTCTCCCAATGATGTTGTCTGTAAAGGGTTATTGATTGGTGAGCTCTGAATAACCCTTAGGTCAGTGCTCACCACTACTTACTTTCCTGAGAAACCCAATGTGGACTGAATTCTCAGATTCTGTATTTCTTCTTGATAGAACTCCAATAGCCTATGTTTCACATATGCACTTCTGATCCCTATAGAGGTGTATGTTCAGCTTTTGTTCAATGCTCAGGGGACTGGCAAAAACTCATTTTCCCAAATTTCTAGTTATAATCACTTTGGATTGTTCCACATTAGGTTTTTCTTAGTCTCAGGGGTCTATGTATCTACTGTCACAAATTTTGGGAGAAAACTTTTGGGATATCAGCAGTCATGTGTCTTGGATCCCTAGTACCAAGAACTATCTGAATGTGGAATGTGTAATATAACCATTTTAGGGACAGGGCTTTCCCCTGGCATCTTCTGATTTAGCCCTTGGAGAAACTCTGTTTTATTGTATTAATACCTCCACATCTGTATTTTCTGAGATACAAAGGGAAAAATACACAATGTCAGATTTTTGTTTTACATCTTAATTTCAACTTCTTGCCCGGTTTCTAGGCCTTTGAATCCTTCTTAGTTCTAGCAATGACATAGTAGTTATCCTTAGGGTGGAGGATTTGGTGGTGGTCAAGGTGAAGAAACAGTTTCTGGAGTTGAAAGAAGCTGATGTTGAGAATAGGCTTTATACTTTATAGTGAGGTTGATCTTAGAAAAATATCCTCAATGGCTTATTTATTTATTTTGTAAAATTAAGAGTACCTACCTCCCAGGTTGGAAGTAAAGATTAAAAGGTATCATTGCTCAATCCCCTAGTTCATAGGGTGAAGGCTCATGACTGACTTTAGAATAAGGGAAGCAAGGCATGAAGACAGCCCACAGAGGCTCTGATCACTCAATGTCCTTTGACTTTCATGACCAAGTTCTTATTTGAGGTTCAGTAAGATTATTGCTCCTTTCTTTTTGTTTGTTTCTGGCTTCTTGAACTTGCCCTTCTTCGTCGAGATAAGCCATGGTTTTTGGAGTCATCCTCATTTTCATGAGCTTCTCGGATACCTTGTTTGAAACATCACCTCTACCCAAGTTACAGTTGTTCCCCAATGGCAGGAACTGTTCTGTGCTTAACCAACTATGTTTCAAGCATCAGCAAGGTGCCTGGCATATGGGACCTAGCCAGGGAATGTGTTTTGAGTGAATGGATTCATCTAAGTCTTGTTGCTCCTAAAGTAAGTCTGAAAGGCAACCAACTAAAGAAAGAAGAAATGTAGGACTTCTTGATAACCCAAGGCCATAACATCCACCAATTTCAAGACTCAGTTTCTTCCCTGGATAGGGAAGGCTGGTTGAGTCTTAACCCAAGTGAGAACCATTGATATCACAGGGGTTAGTCCTCCTGCTACACCACTGACCAACAGGAAAGTTTGTGTCTCCAGAGTGGACACATCCATAAAGAGGCCAAACCCAGTCAAGGTCTAAGCATCTGATGGCTATAACTTTGCTTCTTTGAAAAATAATAAAAAGCTTCTGACCTCCCACCAACAGCCAACCTGATTTCAAAGAGCCAAGAGGCATCTCAGATTCGTCAACATTCCTTTAATGAGCTGAGAAATTTTCATGGTAAACTCAGCAGCTGAGTAACAGGATGGTGGCACCACAACAGGTAGATAATCAAGGCTGGAGGTCAAAGCATTGGAGCCAACACCCACCCAGGATGGGGTATAAAAGGGCTGGGAGGAGAGGAGGCTTCAGTCTCAGTGGCTCAGCCTTCCCAGCTGATCTGAAGCTCCTGTGCAGCCTCAGCCCAACACCATGACCTCTTCCTACAGCAGCTCCTCATGCCCCCTGGGTTGCACCATGGCTCCTGGAGCAAGAAATGTCTCTGTCTCTCCCATCGACATTGGGTGCCAGCCTGGGGCAGAGGCCAACGTTGCCCCCATGTGCCTTTTGGCCAACGTGGCACACACCAACCGAGTCCGTGTGGGGTCCACTCCCTTGGGCCGCCCCAGCCTCTGTCTGCCCCCTACCTGCCACACTGCTTGTCCCTTGCCAGGGACCTGCCACATTCCTGGCAACATTGGAATCTGTGGGGCCTATGGTGAAAACACCCTGAATGGCCACGAGAAGGAGACCATGCAGTTCCTGAATGACCGCCTGGCCAACTACCTGGAGAAGGTGCGCCAGCTGGAGCAGGAGAACGCGGAGCTGGAGGCCACACTCCTCGAGAGGAGCAAGTGCCACGAGTCCACCGTGTGCCCTGACTACCAGTCCTACTTCCGCACCATTGAGGAGCTCCAACAGAAGGTGAGGTGTGGGATCGCTTGGGTGTGCTGGGTCTGAGATGGCAGAAGGTAAGACAGGAGGAATCCATATAAGGCTCAGAGAGCTTTGGGTTCTTGGTTTCTCTTGAACATGAGCATAGACACCACACGTGGAGAGGGAGCCTAGGGCATGATGCTTGTGTGTGAAACGTCTTCCTGTTCTCCTCAGATCCTGTGCAGCAAGGCCGAGAATGCCAGGCTGATTGTACAAATTGACAATGCCAAGCTGGCTGCTGATGACTTTAGGATCAAGTAAGTCAGGCGGAGGGGGGCCAGGGTGACTCCTTCCCCACCCTCCATCCCAATGCCCAAATACTTGTTGAGTAAGGGAATCATTGTCCTTTCTTCCTTGCTAGATTCTCCACAGTAAAATTTTCATTACAATCAAAGCTGATGGAAGATGGAAGGGAAAACTCCTCATTAATCCAAGCATATATGTTTGTTCTCCTTCATTTATTTCCCTAAAATGGAGGATAAGGCAGCCTGAGTTCATTAACCAGGAGCAAAATGAGGTGATTTCAAGGATGAACCGAGCAAGACAGCCATTGGGTTTCATATATAAGTCAGAGGAGTCACTTAAAGATGAGTCTTTGTCCAGATTTAATTATGGAGCCCTAAAGTACCAGGTATAAAGTACCTAGGCAAAAATGAGAGAGGGGAAGACAGCTGAAAGCAAGGGATAAGGAGCTGCAGATCACCATCAGGCACCTGGCTATTCTTATCTTTGGTAACTGACAGCCCCTGCTATGGCATGAGCGACTGGACTGGGTCCCAAGATGCATGATCTTAGGCAAGTCAGTTGATCTTCCTGAACTGCAGTTGCCACAGAATACGAAGGCAAAAATGTATATTGTGCAATGTAGTGCTGTGATTGCTTCATTAGACCATGAGCTCTTTGAGAAGAGGGGCTGGGTCTAATTCACCTTTGAGGCCAGAGGGCTAAACAGAGTGAATAAATGAGGATCCAAGTGTGGGAGGTACGAAGCCAGGGCAGCCGAGAGGGGCTCTTGGGGGCATTCTTTTTGACCCCGTACCTCCTGTGACTGAAGGCTGGAGAGTGAGCGCTCCCTGCGCCAGCTGGTGGAGGCGGACAAGTGCGGGACGCAGAAGCTCCTGGATGACGCGACCCTGGCCAAGGCCGACCTGGAGGCCCAGCAGGAGTCCCTGAAAGAGGAGCAGCTCTCCCTCAAGAGCAACCATGAGCAGGTGTGGCCCTGGGCGCTCAAACTCCTGGGGAGGGCGCTGGGCAGACAGGGGAGCTCCCTAGCCCTGGGGCTCTCAGAGCATTGCCTGGGCTCAGCTGGTATCAGGATGGAGGGCTGAGGTGGGTCTGAGGGTCCAGAGGGCCTCTGTGGAAAGTGCAGACTTGCCTTGGGCATGAGGAAGGTGTCCAGGTGGGCTCTCCCGAATGCACTCTGGGCAAGACTTTCCCATTTGCTTGTGTGTGGGACTCCCCTCCTACTGCTTGCCAGGGACGGGGTCCTGGTGCTGTCTGCTCCATCAAAGACCTTCTCCTCACGCAGGCTGTCTGTCCCTTCCTCATTTCTGCAGGAAGTAAAGATTCTGAGGAGTCAGCTGGGAGAGAAGCTCCGGATCGAGCTGGACATTGAGCCCACCATTGACCTGAACAGGGTGCTGGGGGAGATGCGGGCTCAGTATGAGGCCATGTTGGAGACCAACCGCCAGGACGTGGAACAGTGGTTCCAAGCCCAGGTGAGCAGGGGGGTACAGAACCAGCGGATACCTGGCCTCTATCTGGGCAGGGAGGTGACCATGTCTCTCTGTGCTCTAGTCTGAAGGCATCAGCCTGCAGGACATGTCCTGCTCCGAGGAGCTGCAGTGCTGCCAGTCGGAGATCCTGGAGCTGAGATGCACGGTGAATGCCCTGGAGGTGGAGCGCCAAGCCCAGCACACCTTGGTATGTGTCCTTCACCCTCACTGCACTGCAAATGCCCGGTGCCATGGCCTAGGAGCATTTTATTTTGGAGGTCTCACTACCCAGGTTTCTCCCACCTGTTATCACCATCAAAATTTGAGGCATGTAGCAGTTTCCCTTGGGGCCTTGTATATTTTATCCCCTTATTTCCCACTACAGAAGGACTGTCTGCAGAACTCCCTGTGTGAAGCCGAGGATCGCTTCGGCACGGAGCTGGCCCAGATGCAGAGCCTCATCAGCAACGTGGAGGAGCAGCTGTCTGAGATCCGGGCCGACCTGGAGCGGCAGAACCAGGAGTACCAGGTGCTGCTGGACGTGAAGACCCGGCTGGAGAATGAGATTGCCACGTACCGGAACCTTCTGGAGAGTGAGGACTGCAAGTACGTGTGATCTGGGCAATTCCTGGCCAAATTATTTACTCAATTCTGATGAGGTCCTCAGGGCAGCAGAAGGACTGTCTCTACGTAGAATGAGGCTCTCTGTGCACTCCTTTTCAGTGAGTCATTGCCCTGTCCTGCACACTCCATGTGGTTGACAGAGTGACGGAATGACCATCCACTTAGAGGACATTTACCAGGTCTCCACCGGGGCTGCTTGGGGTAGCCATGGACTGATGAGAGTAGACACAGGGTCGCTGCTCAAACAGGAGATATGTCCATAGATCCAGCAGATTTTTGGACTTGCTTTTCTTTTCTTAAATTCTTCCTAGGAATTTTTATTCTATAGGATAACTTTAATCATGGAAGGCATTTAAGAAACCACTTGTCTAGTCTAACCCTGGAGGTGCTCACTAGATGCTAATGGTCACAGGGTCCAGCTGGGTCCATGTTCTGTTGTTTTGCAGTGGGGATCCCTTCCTCATGCCCCTGCATGGCACTGAGACCCCATTCATTTCTTGCCTCTCACTTCCCTCACCTTGCTGTCTCTCTGCAGACTCCCCTGCAACCCGTGCTCCACGCCTCCCTCCTGTGTGACTGCCCCCTGTGCTCCTCGCCCAAGCTGTGGCCCCTGCACCACCTGTGGGCCCACCTGCGGAGCCAGCACCACCGGAAGCCGATTCTGAATTCCTGTGGACCCACAGGGGCTGGCTAAGGCAAGGGATACCCAAAGAGAGATGCTTGTTATACCTTTAGAAAATCTGGCTTCTAACTTTCTGTATGTATAGGCCTGTCCAAAGGCTATGAGATACCAGGGACAGTGGAATCTTGAAGGAAATCTTTCCTTTCTTGCTCTTGGTTTTCCCAGGTGAGCTCTATGCCCTCAGTGGCTGGATTGCAGCCACCCATGGTGGCTCAGAATATCTGGATTGGAGAGGCATAAGGTTGAAAAGCATTTTGGAGTAGGAACACGGCGTGATTTAAAATTGCACTTGCACTTCAAGAACACCAACTTTAACTTGAAATTTTTATAGTTTATGACAAAGAAGTGAAGAACAGACTTCACTGTCTGAGATTTCCCACATTTCTTGGGTTGCTTCTAACATTGGCAGCCTGGATTATGGCCCTAGGGAGAAGGAAATAGAACCAGAATTGTACCTGACCCTGTCTTTTCTAATTCCCTTCTCCTATCCTCCTGCCTCCCTACCTTGGAAGCTGATTAAGTGGAAACTTTCCTTGTATCAAATCCTGAGTTTTCTCTACTTCAGGGTTTCTAGCTTTGACAAAGGACCAGGCTTGCCTTTTCTGTGGCAACACAGCCTCTTACCTATGGCTTCCATAGCTTCTTGCTATGTGAAAGGAACTTTCAGATTAAGAAATTTCTCTTTTTTTCTCTATAAATTCTGACTCTCAAGACTTGTCTGGCTATAACCCCTGTCCCTGTCTAATTCTCCCAGTCTAAAATCTAAACAATGACTTCATTTTTTTCTAGTACTTTCTCCTGAAGTATTGAAACCTATTGATTTAATGGGTAGAGATTTGCTAAGTATGATGTGCTTCCACCTCTTCTCTTCATACTCTCTACCTTCCTTACCACGATTCAGCCACACTGGCCTTTCTGTTCCTTGGACATGCCTGAAGACGTGTCCCTGCTCTTCCTTTTCTCTGGGGTGCTCTTCCCCCTCCTTATAAATGTTCAGGTCAGCGGAAATGTTCCTTCCTCTGAGAGCTCCTGCTTGGCCACCAGCCTAAAGGACTCACAACCCTGGCACTCTGTCCTGCTGATTAGCACCTCCAACAGCTGAACTTGCCTCTGTATCTATTGTTTTCCCAATCAAAATCCTTACCCAAGATTAGCAATTGTTCATTGCTGCATCCCCAGAGCCTAGCCCACTGCTTGGTACATAATAGATGCTTAATAAATATCTGTTGAAAGAATGAACATGTCTAGTCCTGACTTTATCTCTGACTTGTTGTGGGGTTTTCGAATCATCACTTCACACGCCTAAGCCTCAGCATTTTTTTTCCTGAGATAAAATAGGGATAATGTTATTGTTCATACTTATATCCCAGATCTGTCATGGATTCTAAGATAACAGAAATAAAAATACCCTGAAAAAGAGAAAGCACACAAAGAAACCTCACCCGGAGCCAGTATTGATTGTATAATATTTAAGGAGTGCAGGGGCTGACCCACATGGCCAGGTTTAAGGGCCACCCGTGACCTCAGGCTTCTTCTTATGGGCAGGTAAATAAATTTCCTCTAGCATCTAAATTTAATCAGAAGCAAAATGGTGCACATAACAACTTGCTTCCCAGAGCAAACTGTATTTGAGTATTTGCATTAGGCCAAAGAATGAGAAAACTTTCTTTGAGGGGCAGAACCTTCTAAGCAACTCCTTTCTATTGAGTCCATCCAAGGAGAGAGGACTCACTTTCATGGGTGGTCTTGTTTCCATTTTTCCCCTTTGGGTTCACCAGGGTTAAAGTGATGGGAGAACACACCTCAGTCTTGTGAGGCACTCAGTAATTCCAAGGGCCATTATGATCCCTGCAGGACTTCAATTTGGAGACTTGGAGGGAATGCAGATTAGGCCCATTTGTGGTCCTGATTTCTGAATGCGATTACCAGCTATTTTTCGTTGGAAAAATAGCTTGAAGTTTAGCCTCACTCCTCATCACGTCTTGTAGCTTCATCGGAGAAAAAGCAACCGGGGATATGGAGAAGTGACATGGACTGCTGATGTCAGAGTAAAGGCATGGTTCAAGCCAGCCTCCTTTTCCTACGGAAGGAACTGTCTGGTTGCATTTGGGGGCTTCAGCTTGCAGTGCTAAATGTGGGCCTGGTGGTAAGGCGTGTCCTTCTGGAAGACCCTTTCATGCTACCAAGCCATTTTGTCTGAAGCTAATTGGCTAGGCTATGTTATGAAGCAAAAACAGGAATCTTCCAGGAAACTGGCTTTTTTTTTTTTTTTCTTCATGATCTGAGCTAGAAAGCTCCCTCTACAGGGGTGACTTTTTCTGAGAAGAGAAGCAAATGAACATGGGACCTGTTGTGTTGATGTGCCCCTTGGAGATGCTACTTTTTAGGGAAGAGTCTCCTGCTTCAGGCCAGCCTCAGCCTCCTGACTGTACCTTGGTAGATTTTTTATTTTATTTTATTTTTGCTCCTCTCATACTTTAATGAGGAATTTGACCACAATTCTAGTATAAAGATTTCTTGCCTTACTACGAACAGCAGCATCTACATCACCTGGAGCCTGCTTTTGCTTTCTTTCTCTTTGATTGTTAAAATAAACATTTGAAAGTAACTGGATGGTTTTCGAATGGAGTTTTATATAGCAGTGGTTTCCTCCTGCCTGGTGTTAAAGGCTGTCTCCTCCCTCTGAGAACAGAGTGCCGCACTACAGCACTCTTGTAGGGCAGACATCATAACTGCTTCTAAAAGACGAAGTTCACAGATGTTAAATAACTTGACTGAAGATATGCATTTAGCAAGTGTTTGAGCCAGGACTTGGACCTAGATTGCTCTGGCTGTAAATCAACTCTTACTGTATCACATCACCTGAGTATCTCATCTGTGTTTCTTCAAGCGGCTCTGAGTTGCCTTTTAAAGGGAGATCCTGCAATGTGAGCCTTGGATGCCCGTGTTTCTCAGGGTCACCGACATAGTGTGATTTGGAAAGGAGATAGACGTGGGTTTGTTTAGCACAAGACTTATAGAAGGACAGTTATAAAAGTCAGTTTCCTGAACCAGCTACCCTACCCTGAGCTCATTGCTACCCAACTGTTGCTAAGTGCTTTGTCTGTGTTGAACATTTCAAGGGTCAATATCAGTGTTTGAGAAGGGTTAAACACCGGCTCTTGAAGACAGAGTATGTCATTAGCAGAGAAGAGCCCTTCCCAGTGATGTAAAACCAAATAAGCTGGCCCTTCTCTTTCCAGAGACTGCCTGCGCGAGTGGTGGGGTGAAGCAGTTGTGGGCTTAAAGGCGGCCAGACAGCCAATTTATATAATTCTCTTCTTTTCATAAAAGGACATAAGTTAAATGCAAAGTTAAATGTGATCTGCCTTTGAATGTTCTGTAGGACTTTTCATATAAATAAATTTTTAAATGAAAACAAGTCTTGCCTTAATTCTGACTTGATTTAGCACCACGGAGTTTAGAAGTCAGGGATTTTGTATCATTGGTGCAACATGCTATGGTTTGGCTTTATACTGTGTCTATTCATGTACGCATGCAGGCATTCCCTCAGCACACAGTTACTGAGTATCACCATGTACCGGATACTGTGAAGGATAATACTGAGTATGATTTGCTCCAGAGCTGAGCTCATTTAGTCACTTCTGTTTTTATTGATTGAGTGCTTCATTATGTCAGGTAATGTACTGGGAATTACAGAGATGAACAAGACAAAAGCAGTAAGACAAAATTCCTGTTTCCCAGGGACTTCCAGGAACACTAACAACAGAATGAAGAGGGTTACATCAAGGTAAACTATGGGTCAATATGTGTAGAGAGAAGAGGAACTGATTGAATGCTCAGTGAAGCTGGAGAAAGCTTCCCCTTGAAGGCATCTCTTGAGCTGAGAAATATAAACTCTCAGGGGTAGACTTGACCTTCAGAACCTTTCAAAATCAGAGTATTCAATACTACTGGATTTTTTTTTTTTTTTGAGATGGAGTATTTCTCTGTTGCCCAGGTTGGAATGCAGCTACGCTACCTCAGCTCACAGTAACCTCCACCTCCCGAGTTCCAGCAATTCTTCTGCCTCAACCTTCAGAGTATCTGGGACTACAGGCATGTGCTACCACGCCGAGCTAACTTTTGTATTTTAGTAGAGATGGGGTTTTGCTACTACTACTACTGCTACATGTTGGCCAGGCTGGTCTTGAACGCCTGACAGGTGGTCTGCCTGCCTCAGCCTCCCAAATTGCTGGGATTACAAGTGTGAGCCACCAGGCCCAGGCACAATACTATTGTATTTTTAATGAAGAAAATGAAACAGGGTTGTCAGTATTTCCCTATTTTACTGCACATAATTCATGAAGTGGGCCAAATAAATAGTTCTACAATGACTTATTCAGAATTTAATATTTTCCCTAATTCCTAAATCATTCACTCTTCAAGTTCCCAGGATTGTGCTTTTCTCCTTTCTACTAACTGCATCTTTGCCCCATGATCATCCACAGCTTAACACCCATAGGAAATGGTCCCCTGAAAGATACAGAGGAATGGACTGAGGAGACATTGAGGGGAAATCCATAGGCTGAAGGAGGCACAAAACAGTAGAGATTGTTCCTGGCTTAACACCCCAAGGACTTCTATAGGGTACCCTTATACTTTTTATCCTTATACTTCTGTCTATGTAAGTATGTCTATAGGATAAATTCCTATAGGCGGAAATTATTGGTCAATAGTGTATGTGTGGGCACGGTGGCTCACGCCTGTTATCCCAGCACTTTGGGAGGCCGAGGTGGGTGGATCATGAGGTCAGGAGATCGAGACCATCCAGGCCAACACGGTGAAACCCAGTCTCTACAAAAAACACAAAAATTAGCTGGGTGTGGTGGCAAGTGCCTGTAGTCCTAGCTACTCAGGAGGCTGAGGCAGGAGAATTGCTTGAACCCGGGAAGTGGAGGTTACAGTGAGCTGAGATCATGCCACTGCACCCTAGCCTGGCAATACAGTGAGATTCCGTCTCAAAAAAAAAAAAAAAAAAGCATTTGTAATTTTAACAGATACTGCTGAACTATTTTGTAAAGAGGTTGCACAACTTATTCTCCCCCTCAACAGTGTATGAAAATGCATGTTTTCTATATTTTGCTACAGTCATGACATTAATCTATTTTGTTTTATTTTACTTTATCATAGAAAGAACACCTAACATGAGAGCTACCCTCTTAATAAAACTTTAGGTGTACAATAAATTACTATGGACTCTGGGTATAATGCAGTACAGTAGATCTCTAGGCCTTACTCATCTTGCTTGACTGGAACTTTATGTTCATTGATTAGTACCTTTCCATTTCCCCTTTCCCCACAGCCTCTGGAAACCACCATTCCACTCTTTGATTCTATGAATTTGCCTATTTTAAATACCTTGTATAAGCAGAATTATGCAGTATTTGTCTTCTGTGATTGGCTTATTTCATTTAGCATACTGTCTTCAGGGTTGAATCTGACTATTTTAGATACCTTATATAAGCAGAAACATGCAGTATTTGTCTTTCTGTGATTGGCTTATTTCATTTAGCATAACATCTTCGAGGTTTATTCACATTGCATATTGCAGAATTTTCTCCTTTTTAAAGGCTGAATGGAATTCCAGTGTTTGCACATACCAATTTCTTTTTCTGTTTATCTGTCAATGGACATTTAGATTATTTCCACATTCTGGCTGTTGTGACTCCTGCTGCAATAACCACAGGAGTCTTAACATCTCTTTGAGATCCCGATTTCAATTCTTTTGGATAAATACCCAGAAGTGAGATTGTTGGATCATATTGTAATTCTATTTTTAATTCTTTGAGGAATATCCATACTGCTTTCCATAGTGGCTGCATCATTTTGCATTTTCCCAACAGTGTGCAATGGTTCCAACTCTTCTATATCCTCACCAATACTTGTCGCCTTTTTTTTTTTTTTTTTTTTGATAGTAGCCATCCTGAGTGGTGTGAAGTGATGTCTCATGGCTTTGATTTGCATTTCCCTTATGGCTAGTGACTTTGCATTTTTTCATATACCTGATGGCCATTTGTATGTCTACTTTAGAGAAATATCTATAGAAGTTCTTAGCCCATTTTTAAATTAAAAAAAATTTTTAATTTTTTACAGTTGAGTTGTAGGACTTCTTTATATATTTTGGAGGCTAACCCTTTATCAGATATATGATTTACAATTCTTTCTCCCATTCAGTAGGTTGTATTTTTACTCTGTTGTTTCTTTTGCTGTGCAAAAGCTTTTTAGTAAGACTAAACTTCTGGTCTTTGCTAACTTAAATAAGTAAAAGATAAGTAATTTATTAAGCATTTTTGAATTATGAATGGTGTAAGCATGTAAACACACCAGTAAAATCCATTAGAAAACACAACACTCATTTAGTGCTTACCATGTACTCTGTGCTAGACACTATTTTATGTGATTTACAGGTATGATTTTTTTTAAAACTTAAATCCATTAGCTAGGTGCTATTGTCACTCCATTGTGCATAAGCAGAATTTGAGGCACAGAGAGGTCAAGTCACCAGCCCAAGTTCACATAGCTAATAAGTGGTAGAACCAGAGTCTGAACCCAGGCAGGCTGGATCCAAAATTCATTGTCTTAAACCTCTACTATGCTGCATTAAAGGATTTTGTAATAGGTCTTGGTATGAGGTAAATAAGAGGAAATGTCCTGCCTTAGCATGTAGATAAAGAAACTCTAGGATCAGGGAACAAAGTGGGGGAGGGGCAATGAAGATAACTTTTTCAGTATTTAGTCTCTGATGACCTTAAGACCTGGGATAAGAATAAGGCAAACTAGGCAGGGCGCTGTGGCTCACTCCTGTAATCCCAGCACTTTGGGAGGCTGAGGTGGGTGGATCACCTGAGGTCAAGAGTTGGAGACCAGCCTGGCTAACATGGTGAAACTCCATCTCTGCTAAAAATACAAAAAATTAGCTGGGTGTGGTGGCATACGCCTGTAATCCCAGCTATTCAGGAGGTGGAGGCAGGAGAATCTCTTGAATCCAGAAGGCGGAGGTTGCAGTGAGCCAAGATCAGACCACTGCTCTCCAGCCTGGGCAACAAGAGCAAAACTCCATCTAAAAAAAAAAAAAAAAAGAATAAAGCAGAATAATAATTTAAAAAATACTTAAAATCAAACCAAAATTTCCCAAGTAACTAGATTTTAAAATCCTTAAAGTATAATAATAATAAAAAAGGATATGAACAAACACTTCTCAAAAGAAGACATTTATGCAGCCAAAAGACACATGAAAAAATGCTCATCATCACTGGCCATCAGAGAAATGCAAATCAAAACCACAATGAGATACCATCTCACACCAGTTAGAATGGCAATCATTAAAAAGTCAGAAAACAACAGGTGCTGGAGAGGATGTGGAGAAATAGGAACACTTTTACACTGTTGGTGGGACTGTAAACTAGTTCAACCATTGTGGAAGTCAGTGTGGCGATTCCTCAGGGATCTAGAACTAGAAATACCATTTGACCCAGCCATCCCATTACAGGGTATATACCCAAAGGACTATAAATCATGCTGCTATAAAGACACATGCACACGTATGTTTATTGTGGCACTATTCACAATAGCAAAGACTTGGAACCAAGCCAAATGTCCAACAATGATAGACTGGATTAAGAAAATGTGGCACATATACACCATGGAATACTATGCAGCCATAAAAAATGATGAGTTCATGTCCTTTGTAGGGACATGGATGAAACTGGAAATCATGATTCTCAGTAAACTATCGCAAGGACAAAAAACCAAACACTGCATGTTCTCACTCATAGATGGGAATTGAACAATGAGAACACATGGACACAGGAAGGGGAACATCACACTCTGGGGACTATTGTGGGGTGGGGGGAGGGGGGAGGGATAGCATTAGGAGATATACCTAATGCTAAATGACGAGTTAATGGATGCAGCACACCAGCATGGCACATGTATACATATGTAACTAACCTTCACGTTGTGCACATGTACCCTAAAACTTAAAGTATAATAATAATAATAATAATAATAATAAAAATAAAATCCTATTTAATAGAAAAGAAAATGGTGACTTTTTTTTTTTCAAAGCCTGCTGAGGTGGACTTTTGAAATGATAAATGTGTTTCGGGGTATCCTTCCTCAGACTCTGTTTTCACTCAGCAAGTCTGAGAGCCTTGTAGGCACCCTGGTATCAGTACACCCCGCTGGTCGTGGTTTGCAGATGTTTTCTTGGCATAATTCACATCAGGATGCGGTGTGTGGGCAGCCCCTGTTTCCTTAGGTGTCTTCAGAATTTTTCCTCTGCAGCTGGAGCAGGTGGTTGCAGATGGACTCACACCCTGTGGGCCGCCCAGTGCCTCTGCTTCTGTCTCACTCAGAGATGTGTCAGAATGGTCAGACTCAGAGATGCGTCTGCACTGTGGCACCAAGTGATGCTCTTCTGAACCCAGTGTTTCCCCTCTGCCTGAAGACAGATTACAGCTCAAAATCTTTTACTCCTGAAGAGAGAAGAGGTGGCCCCTGTGAAGGAAGGAGGGCTGCAGGACTACCTCTCTCTTCTGTCTTCATCTCTGATACTTCCCTTCATGCAACTTGGCATATATGTTTGTTTTCAGGGGCTAGAAACTCTTTTTAAAGAGGAGCAAGAGGGCCGGGCACGGTGGCTCACGCCTGTAATCCCACCACTTTGGGAGGCTGAGGTGGGTGGATCATGAGGTCAGGAGTTCAAGACCAGCCTGGCCAACATGGTGAAACCCCATCTCTACTAAAAATACAAAAATTAGCTGGGTGTGGTGGCGGGTGCCTGTAATCCCAGCTACTAAGGAGGCTGAGGCAGGAGAATCGTTTGAACCCAGGAGGTGGAGGTTGTAGTGAGCCGAGATCGTGCCATTGCATTACGCTGCAGCCTGGGTGATAGGGGGAGACTCTCTCTCAAAAAAAAAAAAAAAAAAAAAAAAAAAAAAGGAGCAAGAGGAGGCTCATCTGTTCATCTGCGATGTCAAGGATGGGCTCCTTCCCACCTACACAGCTGAGTACATCCCAGACACCTGCCTCAAGCCTTCCACCTACTGCCCGTTCCTTTGAGACCAAAGAAAATCAGAAGAGCCCTCTGCTTTACAAAGGACTAGGCAGTGTCTATGTCATTATGCAAAATGGACCATGCAGAGCCCAAGCTTTGGGGAGGTGTGTCAGGACGCAAAGGATGCAAAGCTTCAGCTGCGATGCTTAAGAATTAACAAGTGTCATATGTTCTGAGACGAAAGGAACCATGATTTTAGCCAATGGGATAAAATCCTGCCAGAGGATAGGGTCAAGAGAGGGTTCCTATTTAGCAAATCAAAGGGAACAATTTTAATGCTTCAATTCTCTGGATTATAGTGATGCTATGTGTTGAGGCGGAAGATAGGAACAAAGGGATCTTTGAAGATGGAAAATGCAGATTGCACCGAGAGGCCTCTGAGGGATGGTCTGGCAGGGAGAGGCCCTCTAAGGATTGCCCCAGTAAAGAATGAGTCATGGCTGATCTCAGGGCCGCTGGAGCCACAGCTGACCCACAGTGGGTTTTCCTCTTGGGAAGAATTCCAGACCCCTTATTTCTCCTTGAGAGAATTCCAAGAGCCCAGGTTTCATCAACACCCTCATCCCCTGACTCCCTTGTGGTTTTCATGGGGGTGCGTGTTCAACTTTTTCTCAGAGCAAAGATGTATTTATGCTCTTTAAAAATATATGCACACAGTTTTATATATAATGCGGCATCACACCTTTTAGGGCATTTACTCTTACTTTATACATTCAGATATGTTTTTTTTTTTTGAAATACTTCTTAAGGCTACACAACAGGACAGAGAAAAATAAACAGGAACATATTCAACAATTACAAAACATGATATGATAAAGAATATAAAGTACTAGTTTCCTTTCAATACTTCAAAAGATACGTATATAAACTTTAAAAAAAATGCTCAACATCACTAATGATCAGGAAAATGCAAATCAAAATCACAATGTGATACGATCTTACTCCTGCAAGAATGGCCATAATCAAAAAAATCAAAAAACAATAGATGTTGGCGTGGATGTGGTGATCAGGGAACACTTCTACACTGCTGGTGGGAATGTAAACTAGTACAGCCACTACGGAAAACAGTGTGGAGATTCCTTAAAGAACTAAAAGTAGAACTACCATTTGATCCAGCAATCCCAC
The DNA here is from genome assembly GCF_028885655.2 of Pongo abelii. Classification (NCBI taxonomy): domain Eukaryota; kingdom Metazoa; phylum Chordata; class Mammalia; order Primates; family Hominidae; genus Pongo; species Pongo abelii. The sequence goes on along the minus strand of NC_072004.2, from coordinate 71,693,362 downwards.
TACTGGGTATCTACTCAGAGGAAAAGAAGTCATTATGCTAAAAAGATACTTGCACACACACATTTGTAGCAGCACAATTCACAACTGCAAAATCGCAGAACCAACCCAAATGCCCATCCATCAGTGAGTGGATAAAGAAACTGTGGGCTGGGCACAGAGGCTCACACCTGTAATCCCAGCACTTTGGGAGGCCAAGGCTGGTGATCACCTGAGGTCAGGAGTTCAAGACCAGCCTGGCCAACATGGCGAAACACCTTCTCTACTAAAAATACAAAAATTAGCTGGGCATGGTGGCAGCACCTGTAATCCCAGCTACTCGGGAAGCTGAGGCAGGAGAATCTCTCGAACCTGGGAGGTGGAGGTTGCAGTGAGCCGAGATGGTGCCACTGCACTCCAACCTGGGTTACAAGAGTGAAGCTCTATCTCAAAAAAAAAAAAAAAAAAAAAAAAGAAAGAAAAAAAGAAACTGTGGTACATATATATGATGAAATACTACTCAGCCATAAAAAGGATGAATTAATGGCATTTGTAGTGACCTGGATGAGATTGGAGACTATTATTCTAAGTGAAGTAACTCAGGAATGGAAAACCAAATATCATATATTGTCACTGACATGTGGGAGCTAAGCTATGAGGATACAAAGGCATAAGAATGATACAATGGACTTTGGGGACTTGGGGGGAAGGGAGCGGGTGAGGGATAAAAGACTACAAATAGGATGCAGTGTATACTGCTTGGCTGATGGGTGCACCAAAATCTCACAAATCACCACCAAAGAACTTACTCATGTAACCCACCTGCGCCCCAATACTTATGGAAAAAAACCCCACCACTTATGGAAAAAATACCACCTGTACTCCAATAACTTATGGAAAAAAACCTAAACTTTTTTTTTATAAGTAACATCACAGATGCTCACATCTTCACATGCTTTTAAGTATTATTTGTACTCAGTGTGTAAGACTATTATCATTTTTCATACATAAAGTTTTTTTAGCTGTGTAACAATACAATTTGTAATCCATTCAAGTAAATTCAACCCCAAAGTTGTTGCTTCCCAGCATTAAGACCTGCGCCCACCCCTCTTCTAAGATTTTCTAAAACTTGTATTTCAGGGGAAAAAAGTGTAGCTGAAGGGAATGCATATTTGATGCATATTTGGCTACACTATTTCTGTTTACTGTATTTTGCTTCCTATTTTATGTCTAAATCCTATTATTTTCATTTAAAATCTTAATAATGGCTCATTTCCAGTATGTCAATTTCAAAGACTTAAGGTTTTGCTACTAGTATCAGCCATTTACTTTCCCACTAATTGGGATTTTTTCTTTTTTTTTAAAGAGGTTATTTATACTCTTTTAGAGCTTGTCCCATGGTCCTTCTGGTTTCCCTCTACCACTTGGGAGGGATGACTCCTGGCCACACCCCCATTAGTTGACTTGTTTTCCAGCTCTACTGGAAATCTCTGGGATTTGGGATATACAGTCAGAATGTTTCTGTCAACGTCAGACCACATATATGGGCGGTGGTCCCACAAGATTATAATGATGCTGAAAATTCCTGGTCTCTAGTGATGTGGAGGTGGTTATAATGTTGTAGTGCAATGCATTACCTTTTATATGTTTAGATACACAAATGCTATTGTGTTAATAACAGTTGCCTATGATACTCAGTACAGCAACATGCTGTACAGGTTTGTAGCCAGGCGCTATAGGCTGTACTATACAGTCTAGGTGTGTAGTAGGCTCTACCTTCTAGGTTTGTGTGAGTTCACCCTATAATTTTTCCACAATGAAGAAATCTCCTAAAGAGGCATTTCTCAGAACGCACCCTGTCTTAAATGATGCATATGTTACAAACTAGTGTAACTGTTTTTTCTTTTTTGAGACAAAGTTTCACTCTTGTTGCTCAGGCTGGAGTGCAATGGCACAATCTTGGCTCACGGAAACCTCTGCCTCCCGGGTTCAAGCAATTCTCCTGCCTCAGCCTCCTGAGTAGCTGGGATTACAGGCATGTACCACCATGCCCGGCTAATTTTGTATTTTTAGTAGAGACCAGGTTTCTCCATGTTGGTCATGCTGGTCTCGAACTCCTAACCTCAGGTGTTCCGCTCGTCTTGGCCTCCCAAAGTGCAGGGATTACAGGTGTGAGCCACCGCGCCCGGCCTAGTTTAACTTTTTAATGTGCATTTTCTTGTCCTCACTGCCGTAGTATTTAAATCTTTTCGTTTGCTGGAACACAAAGACCTTCAGTAATTTTCTTTTCACCACAATTTCTCGTCCAGTAACTAAGCCCCTTCTTGCCCTCCCCTTAGGTCCAGCACTGATGGGGCAATGACACAGTTGTTCTCACTGGGGGCCATGGTGAAGTGAAAAGAGAATGGGCCTAGCAGACATGAGGCTGAATCAAGCCTTTGCCAGTTCACAAACTGTCAATCAGAAAATGTACAAATGTACTTCACTCTAGTTTTCTCATCTGTACCTTGAGGCAATGAGTAACCACCTCATAGGTGGTAAGGGTTAGATAGGAAAGAACACAGTAGAATGCCTAGCACACCTAAGTACTCAATCAATGTTAGTTCTGGAACTTTTGTTTGAATACTGCTTGAGCTCTGTGCCCAATCTCCGTTTCCTGGATCAAATAAGATTTTTGTTAGTAGTTTCTTTCTAGATACTTCCTTGGCCAGAACTATAGAGCCCCTGTCTTTCAGTAACTCTTGTTGATCTGTGGTTCTCATTCAAGTTTGTGTAGAACACCCAGAGATTTCAGAGGCATTGTTTACTCCTGATGAACAGGGAACATTGCCTGTCCAGGAACCAGCACACTGCCTGAGTTATGGGGGATATTCAAGAAACATGCTGAACCAATGAACAAATGAACAAATGAATAGCTGATTCTGACTTGTCAACCAAACGTAATTAGCGCCAATGCGTCCAGATGTTTTATTGCTTCTCAAGGGAGTATGCAATGTGAAAGAAGAAAGAAAAAAAGGTGCCTCAATCATCAAATATCAGTAGATGCATTGGTTTTATTAACTGATATTTTCTCTTCAAAGGAAAGGCTGATTAAGTCTTGCACAGGCGAAAGAGCCACTGGGTCCCATTGGTTCTCAGTGTCTCCTGCTACACAAATTACTGACGGAAAGATTTGAGCCTTCATTGTGACCACATCCACAGAGACCATAGTCCAGAGAGAGCATTTGGGGCCTGAATCAACTGCTGGTGTTTGTTGAGCAGAAACAATGAATCTCTGACTTCCCACCAACAGCCAACCTGATATCAAAGAGCCAAGAGGCATCTCAGATTTGTCAACATTGCTTTAATGAGCTGAGGAACTTTTCATGGTAAACTCAGCAGCTGAGTAACAGGATGATGGCACCACAACAGGTAGATAATCAAGGCAGGAGGTCAAAGAACTGGAGCCAACACCCGCCCAGGATGGGGTATAAAAGGGTTGGGAGGAGGCTTCAGTTTCAGTGGCTCAGCCTTCCCAGCTGATCTGAAGCTCCTGTACAGCCTCAGCCCTACACCATGACCTCCTTCTACAGCAGCTCCTCATGCCCTCTGGGTTGCACCATGGCTCCTGGAGCAAGAAACGCCCCTGTCTCTCCTATCGATGTTGGGTGCCAGCCCGGGGCAGAGGCCAATGCTGCCTCCATGTGCCTCTTGGCCAACGTGGCACATGCCAACCGAGTCCGTGTGGGGTCGACTCCCCTGGGCCGTCCCAGCCTCTGTCTGCCCCCGACCTGTCATGCTGCTTGTCCCTTGCCAGGGACCTGTCACATTCCCGGCAACATCGGAATCTGTGGGGCGTCTGGCAAAAACACCCTGAATGGCCATGAGAAGGAGACCATGCAGTTCCTGAATGACCGCCTGGCCAACTACCTGGAGAAGGTGCGCCAGCTGGAGCAGGAGAATGCAGAGCTGGAGACCACACTCCTCGAGAGGAGCAAGTGCCACGAGTCCACCGTGTGCCCCGACTACCTGTCCTACTTCCGTACCATCGAGGAGCTCCAGCAGAAGGTGAGGTGTGGGATCGCCTGGGCATGCTGGGTCTGAGAAGGCAGAAGCTTTCGCAGGAGGAGTCTGCATAAGGTCCAGAGAGCTTTGGGTTCTTGGTTTCTCTTGGACATGAGCGTAAATACCACACGTGGAGTGGGAGCTTAGAGTATGGTGCTTTGTGTGTGAACTGTCTTTCCATTTTCCTCAGATACTGTGCAGCAAGGCTGAGAATGCCAGGCTGATTGTACAAATTGACAATGCCAAGCTGGCTGCTGATGACTTTAGGATCAAGTAAGTCAGGCTGAGGAGGGTCAGTGTGACTTCTCTCCTGCTGTATTTCCAAGGGCCCGCCCCATTACTCAGCCTATGTTGTAGGTGTTCAAAAACAGTTTTTGACTAGAAGAATATTTCTCTCCACACCTTAAATTAGCCTATTGCTAGAAATGGTCATTATATAGGAGGAAAGTGAATATAAGCATTAAAAGAAAAAGAAGGGCTATAGTATATATTGGTTAGAACCTATGTCATTTTCTCCCATATCTAGAAGATAAGAGGATTTTGCTTTTCAATCAGAAGTAAAACTGAGTCATCACAAAAATAAACTGTCAATGCATAGGCTGTTGCTAGACTTACTGACTCTTGGCCAAATCCGTCAGCTGGAGGAATTGTCATTGAAGCTCCTTGGTAGGTAGAGTTGTGTTTGAATGAAGGAGAAAAGCAGGAAAACAATGAGAAGTAATGAACCCAAGAGGAAAAGCAGCAAACTGAAGGTCCAGAGGCTTATTCTTAGCCATTCTTTTTCCTGGCCAAATGACTCCTATTATGGTAGAATAAATGCTGCATTTGAAGTCAGAACACTTAGGATAAGTCCGTGCATTTACTATTAACTGGGCATAGAATTCTGAACAACTCATGTTTTGTTTCTGAGCCTCAGTCTTCCATCTGGTCAATGGGCATAATGTCCTGAGTACAAACTCTGTCGCTGCAGGGTTGAGCATAGTGTATACTGCCCACGTGAACAAATGAGGATCCAAGGTGGTGTGGGAGGTACGAAGCCAGGGCAGCCAAGAGGGGCTCTTGGGGCATTCTTTTTGACCCTGTACCTCCTGTGACGGAAGGCTGGAGAGTGAGCGCTCCCTGCGCCAGCTGGTAGAGGCGGACAAGTGCGGGACGCAGAAGCTCCTGGATGACGCGACCCTGGCCAAGGCCGACCTGGAGGCCCAGCAGGAGTCCCTGAAAGAGGAGCAGCTCTCCCTCAAGAGCAACCATGAGCAGGTGTGGCCCTGGGCGCTCAAACTCTTGGGGAGGGCGCTGGGCAGACAGGGGAGCTCCCTAGCCCTGGGGATCTCAGAGCATTGCCTGGGCTCAGCTGGTATCAGGATGGAGGGCTGAGGTGGGTCTGAGGGTCCAGAGGGCCTCTGTGGAAAGTGCAGACTTGCCTTGGGCATGAGGAAGGTGTCCAGGTGGGCTCTCCCGAATGCACTCTGGGCAAGATTTTCCCATTTGCTTATGTGTGGGACTCTTCTCCTACTGCTTGCCAGGGACGGGGTCCTGGTGCTGTCTGCTCCATCAAAGGCCCTCTCCTTACGCAGGCTGTCTGTCCCTTCCTCATTTCTGCAGGAAGTAAAGATTCTGAGGAGTCAGCTGGGGGAGAAGCTCCGGATCGAGTTGGACATTGAGCCCACCATTGACCTGAACAGGGTGCTGGGGGAGATGCGGGCTCAGTATGAGGCCATGTTGGAGACCAACCACCAGGACGTGGAACAGTGGTTCCAAGCCCAGGTGAGCAGGGGTTACAGAGCCAGGGAGTATCTGGCCTCTATCTGGGCAGGGAGGTGACCGTGTTTCTCTGTGCTGCAGTCTGAAGGCATCAGCCTGCAGGCCATGTCCTGCTCCGAGGAGCTGCAGTGCTGCCAGTCGGAGATCCTGGAGCTGAGATGCACGGTGAATGCCCTGGAGGTGGAGCGCCAAGCCCAGCACACCTTGGTACGTGTCTTTCACCCTCACTGCACTGCAAATGCCCCGTGCCATGTCCTGGTAGTAGCATCTGTTAAAGTCTCACAGATCAGTTCCTTCAACATTAAGTCAAGATCTGGGGTCCTCTATACCCGATGGAGACGTCTTGCTGTCAAGTTCAGTGTGACCCAGGAAAATGGTTTCTTCAGAAAATCAAGTCCACTTCCTTTACAACACAGTGCAGAAGTTCAGGCACTCATGCCACAAGATTTTACGAGGTGCCTGCTTTTTGTCAAGCACTGGGGATACAGGGATGAACATGACAGTTTCTTAAGTTAGATTTGTGTGTACGAGAGGCAAGTCATGGTCATGTTGACAGTGATTTCTCCAGAGCTCTGAGAATGTCCTATGACATTTTGGAATTTGCCCTATGTGTGATGAGTTTGGTCATGATTTTCACTGCTGAGTTTTGGGGCACCTGGATCTCTTACCCCATTATTTCCCATTACAGAAGGACTGTCTGCAGAACTCCCTGTGTGAAGCCGAGGACCGCTATGGCACAGAGCTGGCCCAGATGCAGAGCCTCATCAGCAACTTGGAAGAGCAGTTGTCCGAGATCCGGGCTGACCTGGAGCGGCAGAACCAGGAGTACCAGGTGCTGCTGGACGTGAAGGCCCGGTTGGAGAACGAGATTGCCACATACCGGAACCTTCTGGAGAGTGAGGACTGCAAGTACGTGTGATCTGGGCAATTCCTAAGCCACACACATGACTGTCAGGCAATTCCTCAGAGGTAATGGAAGTGCTTGCAGAAGATATCATCTTAACAAACAAGCCTTCCTGTGCTCTCTTGCTCACTGACTCATTAACCTCTCCTGGTCTGTGCAGACTGGATTATTGAGAAAATGTTCTCTAAATGATAGCCAGGTCCCTAAGCCAAGTCTTCCCCAAGGACTCCTGGATGTGAAAAGACACAGATGAGAGAACTGTTGGTATAGATTCTCTGGTCTGCGTGCCTTGTTGGTGGCAGGCCCAGCCTTCACCCTGATCTTACCCTTGTCCATCAATCACTGAGACGTCTTTTTAATGTAACTCTTCTTTCTCTCCCTGCAGACTCCCCTGCAATCCCTGTTCCACGCCTGCCTCCTGTACTTCTTGTCCAAGCTGTGGCCCTGTCACCGGTGGGTCTCCCTCTGGCCATGGAGCCAGCACAGGGAGATGATTCTGAAGGCCCGAGTTAGGAGATTGAGGCTGGTTGCACTGGGGTCAGGAGTGCCCTCACCTTGCTCAGTCTTCCTTCAAGACCAGACTCACTGAGGCATTTTCCCTAAATCAACCAGTAGCAGATACTTCCAAGGAGTGGCTCTCTGCCTATGCCTCTAAGCTGTATTTTTTGTTGTTGCTAAAATGTTGTAATTATCTTCCATGAAAGCGATTATTTTTCCCAGTGTCTCTTCTTGGTTCTTTTGGTTCTATTCCAGTGTTTCAGAATCTCCTAAAATGTAACTGGGTTCCCTGCATTAAATGGTCAATAAACCTCCTTCCTGCACCAAGTGCTGTCCCCCCGGTGTTGGTTGTATGTGAGATGTCGGAGAGTCCTGGTCGTCAGGTCCTGTGTCCTCACTGGCTCTGACATCTTGCTTCCAGGAGCTCCCTGGGGTGCTCTGGGGCCTCTGGATGAAGGTCCTTTCCTGACCTTGGATGTGTATTCACCTTTCCCAGGGATCCCTATAGACTGGTGGAAGGAAGTGATGCCAGTTGCCAAGTTTGAATTCTTTCAGAACAGCTCAGAGCTAACATGTCCCTACCATGCTTTTGGCATCTTCAGCCTCTTGTTATTTTGTCCAAGAGCAAAATCACATCACTTAGCATTCTAATCTTGTCAAAGGAAGGTCGTGTTGAGAATTGCCTGAGCCAAGTTGCCAAGTTTTTCCTCTCACTCCAGTTGGCCCCTTTGACACAGCCATGGAATTCTCGCCCACTCTCCCAAATGCAGAGGCCCAGATTGGGCACTGGAGACTGGGGTCTTGGTCCTGGGTCACTTCTAGGCTTTAGTTTTCTCTAGAGAGATGCTGCCACTGATGTTTCTGCTGTCTATTCTGCTGCTGTCTTGGAGGTGCTGGCGGTGAGGGCTGCCGCTGCCATCAGAGCACTCCAAGTCCCTGCCTGCCTCTCGGATGTGGCTTTGGCAGTGGCCAAGGTGGTTCACAGCCAGATGCAGTTATAAGCAGGTGGAGGAGCAGCCTGGAGAGGCTGCTGCCTCCCACGCCATGCTAGTCAGTTTATGGCAAGCACCAAGTGTGTCCAGAAGAATGAAACTCTTGGGTCTCAGCTTGTCCATGTGCCCTGGTGCAAAGAGCAACAAACAACTGGTCCTTCTTCATGGCGGCATAGTGTGGTGGAGGTGGATCTTCTCTAGGGTCAGGGAAACTTGGGTTCAAATCCCACCTTGGTGACTCTGAAGTGGGATTTGAATCCACCTTGCAGAGTGAAGTTGGCCAGGTTGCTGCATTCTCTTGAGACCTATTCCTTCTTTGTGGAAGTAGGATAGTTGTATTTCCCTCTCACTGTGGTTGAGGGGTAATGCATCTAATGTTCCTGGCATCTAGAAGGTGTTCAGTGGATATTGGTTTATTGGGGCTCCCTAGGAACCAGCAGGTACAGTCTCTTCCTCCCAGAGTGAAAAAGGAGCTGAAGAGATAGTAGCAGAACCCACTCTCAGCATCGGGCCCCTAGATTCTACGTTGGTGTCTGGGAAGTTTGGCCATATTCCTTGTTCACGTACATGCAGTAATAAAAGCCATCTTCTGTTGTCATTAGGCCTGTTTCTCACTCCAAGTAGCCTAACTGAATCCAAAAAAAAGCATTCATTGGGCTGTCAGAGGACAAGACTGTTTGGTGGGCTCTTCTAATGAGGAACCCACAAGAGTCATGTTTTAAGAAATGGCCATGACCCTCCCTGACTCTCAGTGTGATGGGGTTGTGGAGATCCGACCTGTCCCCACCTTTCTTGGCCAGGTCACACCCTTAACAAGCTCTACGTATGAGGTCCCATGGCTAGGTGTGACAGGAGGTGCCACTCAGCTACATAGAAAATGAAGGCTAGAGGCTGGCAGGTGGGTAACCAGTGCAGTTAGGACACCTGGACCTGGGGTTTTACTGACATTCGTTATTCTAGCCTGAGAGCTTAGGGCTCCCTCTGGTACCAAATCCCAGACATCTTTTCTTGCAAGTGATTCTCCCGCCTGGACATTCTATGCCTGTCCCTGGCCTCTCTGCCTCACATACTCTCACCGACTGGATGGATATAGCCCTGAATGTGGCACAATAGGCTTTGCTTTGGCCACAATAATTGCAACCAAGTGTCTCTTATTTTCCCCCGAGGGTTCTGCTCCCTTGGCTGGGGGCCACATCTGGTTCTGAGCCACCTAGTGCTTAGCCCGTCCCTCTTTAGTTCACCAATCCTGCACTGCCTGTGGGCTCATGTGTGATATTTCTTCCCAGCCTTCGCGTGGTAATACCAGTTGTGGCTCATGAGGCCCATGCACTTACGTATTGTTTGACACCAAATGCCATTTCTCACAAATTCCAGCAAAGTGGAAAGGAGAAAGGGTAAACAGCTACAGGCTGCTGGGGTGGACACTGCAGTCACCGAGAGAGCTCTGGGGAAGGGCCCACTCCTGCTCCCACCACTGTCTACACTGGGAAGCCAAGAAGATTGAAGTGAATTTCTGGACTTTCCTGAACAGGAGCATTTTTTATTTGGATAGTTTTTTTGTAGACGATGATATGTGATAGCTAAGGCTGATGGTGTGTGCCCCACCCTCCCCTCCTTCCCCCCAGCATCTTCTCTTTGTCTTCCTGACCAAAAACAAAATCAATTTCATCTGTTCTCACGGCCACTTATAATTTTCATGAGCTCAGCTTGGTGAACCATTTTTAATTTATCTTTTTTCTACCTAATTCAGTGTTTCATAACCATGCCTTCCCATTTAATGAATATAAAGATACCTTGCCTTCTCACTTAATGTTTTAACTTTCAAAAATGTAAATACCAAACTCGTATCATGACTAAAAGACAGCTCATTTCGAATACAGGTTATGCTTGTTTTCAAATGACACTTCCTCTAACTAAAATAGCTTCCCTGACATCTGTTTTAGATATTCCAAACATCACCTCCCCGCTGGGGCTTGGGGGTGATACACAGACTCTCCCAGTTAGAATCACCATTCCTATTCAAATATGAGCCCCTGGGCTAAGCTTACCTGCTTTACCTGCCTGCTAAGTGTAATACGTTTTAGCATCTGAGGAGGAGGGTTTCTCAGTGATCCAGGCTGCTCTGCCCTGGCCCCAGGCCTTTGCCTCTGACCCCCTAGTGGCCAGTCCCAGGTAGCTATATTTCACACTCATCCTTTCCAAACTTGAATGCAGCTTCTCCCGCTCTAGCCAGCTATTTCCTTTGACTTCTGAGCTCCCTTGAAGCACACAATTGTCCTAGGAACTTGGGGGTGACCTTGGGGCCACTTTTGGTTTATCTTCCTCCTTTGACCCCATATACAGTAATTTGCCCTGTCTTGTAGAGTCCTTTTGCAGCATCTATGTCCTCTGTGCCTTCCTTTGCATCAGCACTGCTGGTGGTTGGTTTTGGGTTCCATCACATCCTGCCTGGATTCTTGTAAGAGCCTCCTCCTGCCCTCTTCTGTGCCAGGTTTGTTCTGCACACACCACCAGCCCTTCACTCTTTTGTGTTCTATTTATTGAGTAAATATTATGTACAAGGCACTGTACTGCATGCTAGAGAGCATACGAAATGGAGATGGAGTGTTCCCACTCCAGGGTACATACTGGGCATGTAAAAAAGAAAATGAGGCTGGGCGCAGTGGTTCACGCATGTAATCCTAGCACTTTGGGAGGCCGAGGCGGGTGGATCACCTGAGGCCAGGAGTTCGAGACTAGCCTGACCAACATGGTGAAACCTCATCTCTACTAAAAATACAAAATTAGCCGAGCATGGTGGCACGTGCCTGTAATCCCAACTACGCCGGAGGCTGAGGCAGGAGAATCGCTTGAACCCAGGAGGCGGAGGTTGTAGTGAGCTGAGATCACGCCACTGCACTCCAGCCTGGGCGACAGAGCGAGACTCCATCTAAAACAACAATAACAACAACAAAACAAAAAAACAAACAAAAAGAGAAAATGAAATGTCAGGGCTTTCTAAATTTATTATGCTGAAGTGAAAAATTAAGCCTTGGAAACTGGGTCATGCCATATAGCTGTTTTTCTTCTCTCCTGCAAAGACAGTTGCTTCCTGACTTGTGTGTTGACATGTTGCATAGTAACCAGGCTCCCTTGTCTATATTCAAACCTAGAGTAAATGACATTGGAGAAGGAGGCCCTGTCTATATTCAAACCTAGAGTAAATGAGATTGGAGAAGGAGGTCCTTGTGACTGCTACCTTTTTACAATAGAATGTTAAGCAACCCCATGAGAGTGTAATCAATAGCAGTCAATCAGATCTTACATCTGTACATTAGTCTTTGTGTGGAAAACGTCGTAATTCTGTTCAGCACCTCTATTTTTGCCTATATAAATGATTTTCATTTTCCCCCCACACTGGGAGTACTGATTGCCATTCTTTGGTGTTTGTGTGTCCCCAGAAGACGGCTCTCACATGCCATGCTTGAAAAAACTCTTTTAACCAGATCCTGAGCCTTTTAATTATTTTAGGTTTACAGGCACTGGGTTAATTTTCTAAAATTTCTCCTTTGATTCTCTCTTTCATCTGCTCAAAAACCTCCAGAGGACTCTGTTCTGTTTCTAGTTCTTCAGGCAGGTTGTGTGGCCCAGAGCAGGAACTTCATAGCTATTTGTTGAATAAATCCAGTTGGACAGCTGGCATCTAGGAGTGTTGGCCTGGTGTTCAGTCCAGACTCCACTATCTGGCCCTTTCTGGGTCACTGGGCAGAGCAGAAAGAACTGGGGCTTCAGGGTCAGGCAGACCTGGGCTGACATTTCAAGGCCCATACTTTCATTCCAACTTGGTGAGTTCGGACAACATCCCTAACTGCTCTGAGCTTTGTTTTCTTTACTCTACAGTGGGATACTTGTAACTGCTTTGTAGTGTGGTTATAAGGATGAAAAGACACAACTATATGGGAAGCATATGGTATAATACTTGGTGGCACATAGTAGGTGGTCAAATAATAACATAGTAGGTGGCACATAGTAGGTGTCTATCTAATTTGGGCATATAGATTTGTGAGTGTGTGAGAGAGAATTAAGTAAAATATTGTATACCAAGTGCCAAGCTTGGTTCCCTGCACATAATAGATGTCAATAAATATTACTTCATGTGACCTTTATCTGTCCTTTATGAATATTGTTTTTCACGTGGACTGGCCTCTTTCCCACAGGCATAAGCAACACAGTGTGCATATTTTCCTTCTTGTCTCCTCTCTCCTTCATCCTACATATCCTTCTAAAACAAACCTCAGCAAAGAAGAGCGAACTAGGAAAACAAACAGAACTAGCTTACTACGTTGGAGAAAACTGCATGTTAACTGATTCGAAGTACAGTAATCCAAACACTGGCTCCTCTTGAATTCATCAAATCCTGTTTTGTGACCTGGTGCTTCATTTACCTAGGATGAAGTCACCACAAAACTTGTCTATTGCTATGGAGCAGTGGTTCCGTCTTCCAAGGGTGGTCCCCAGACCAACAGTATCAGTGTCATGTAGGAACTTGTTAGAAATGCAGACTCCCTGGCCTGACCCCAGACCGCTTGAATCAGAAACTGTGGCATGGGGTCTGAAAATCTACATTTTTGCAAGCCCTCTGGGTGATTCTGATGCTGGTTAAAGTTTGACAACCACTGGTGGAGATGTTATGAAAATAGAAGCAGACAATATTTTTAGCATAGAGGAGTACAAACTTCAGTCTTAGAGGCTTTAGAAATGCAATTTGGCTCTTTGGGTTGACACTTTGTGTCATTCAAACTCATTTCTTTGGGGGTCCAGTACTTGGGACAGGCCTGTTGTTGGCTGTTGCATTTCTTAAGTTGTACCCAGTTCTCTTGAGCCCACTTCTACTTCTGAGTGTTTTCTTGTGTTCATCCTCTTTTTTTTTTGTCACCCAGTCTGGAGCACAGTGGCGCGATCTCAGCTCACGGCAACCTCCACCTCCCAGGTTCAAGCAATTCTCCTGCCTCAACCTCCTGAGTATCTGGGACTACAGGCACGTGCCACCACACCCAGCTAATTTTTGTATTTTTAGGAGAGATGGGGTTTCACCATGTTGGCCAGGATGGTCTTGATCTCTTGATCTCATGATCCGCTTGCCTCGGCTTCCCAAAGTGCTAGGATTGCAGGCGTGAACCACTGCACCTGGCCTGTTCATCCTCTTTTTCTGGAAAACTGTCTCCCGTCTTTCCTGCCCATCCAAGTCTTCCCAATCTTAAGTTCTAGACAAAGTGTCTTTGATGGCGCCTCTATATCTCTAAGCCCCAGTCACTTCTCCCTCCACTGAGTTACATGAACTCTTTTTCTGCTCTCAGCTTTTTGAGGGTGGAAATTTCTCCTTTTCATCTCTGCATCCCCCATTCCCTTGAGAAGGGCTTTGGTATAACAGGAGTTCCGGAATATCAGACATTTAGAGTAAGTCACCAGGACAAGGCAAACCATGCCTTGGAGAATATCACCCACATCTGTATAGAGTTACAGAGAAGGGTCCCCCTGGGTCTCATTGACTGTATATGGGACCAACTGGTGGCTGGCTGGTTGTCATGGCTGAACAGCCAGTGGCTCCAGCATGGTTTACACAAAAGTCCTGGGCAAGAAGGTTTTCTGGCCATCTACTGGCAGCCTTTCAATCTAAACTAATCAGAAATCCCACTGTACAGCCCGCACTTAAGAGTGATAGGAACTGTTACATCATGGAGCATGTCCAGAGAAACATTCTTGGAATGGCAAGGGGACTTTGAACCATGCTGAATGCAGAACCAGGAGTAAGAAATCTCACATCTGCCACAAAGAGCTGAGAATATGGCAGAATGATTAGATTTATCCTGTATGGGACACCATGGGGAGAACTGGAGAGTAAATGAACTAAAGGGCCAACTCTCTGACTTACTTGCCAATGTATTACTAGCCTCCAGCTCAGTCCCTGATTGGCACAGAATAGGTACTTCATAGGTATTTGTTGAATGAATGAATGAATGACCCAACAAAAGCTATAGGGAGAGGTAACACGAAGGTAGATTTGTGAAGACTTTCTAAAAATTCTTTATAATGTGAGTGCCTTAAGGCTGAGCTACTTGCTGTTAATTTTCTGGATACCAGTGTCTTGCACAAAGCCTGGGAAGCTGTTTGTAAGCCACAGGAACTGATGGTGTGAGCTCTCCTGGAAAATGGTGGACTGGATGACTAGTTGGAGGAAGGTCATCAAAGGGATTTAATGCAAATGGGTACTAGACTAGAGGACCCTGAAGTCCCTTTCGTCCTGGAGATGCTATGTTGTAGGGCCAGCTGAAACACACACTTACTGCTTCAAGGGCCCTTGTGGTGAATTCATTCATCTTAGGAATGGGGTCAAATTAACATCTTTGTTAGCATAGACTGGAAGCTGGCTAGCTGCCCTTTTCCAGGGTTTATTGAACAAATGGCCACTGGCTTATTTGTTTTAGAAATAGGGGAGGCCATAAAGCTTCTGATGCTCTGAGTGTGTCTGAAGATTAAGGAAATTTAAATTTTGTTCTAGAGTCTCCCAAGCAATGGATAATCAAGGTAGATGCATTTCAAAGAAATGCAAAAATATTTCAAAAGATGAAAGATCAAAGTTCTTGAGTATGTATCTTCTGTAAACAAGGGTGATGAGGGACTCAGTCTGGTGAAAGGGTCAATAGAAAGGAAAGATGCCTGGGAAGGTGGGTGAGGCCCTGAGAACAGACACCATAAAGTGTTAATCACTGCCTGCCTTAGTTAGCCTGTAGACTCCAGTACACAGAAGCATAATTTTATTTTCTGAAAATTGCAAACCATCAGTTTTATTATGAGCCGTTTTTTTCTCACTCCCAAAATGCTTATCTGTTTCATGTATGCACAGGGAAAGTCTTAATTGCCAAAATCTGTTTTATAGGTTGTGTATTGATTTTAATTCAGTTCAAAATACTTAAAAATTTTTAAATTTGATTGCTTATTTAACCCAAGGAATATTAAAAAGTGTGTTAGTTTTCAAACACCAAGATTAATTTTTGAACTTAGGTTTCATTTTCAGTTTTCTAATAATTTGTGTAAAGGAACTTTCCACCTTTTTTCTGCTACTTTCCTTCAAAAGGAACCTGGCTGTTTATTTTTCCTTATACTTGAAAGTCGTCTTCCAGGGCAGATCCCTACCTTTCACTCACCTTTGCCTCAAGACCATGGTCCTGGTATTCAAGACTTTTCACAACCTGGACTCAATGCAACTTTCCAGGGCTTGGGGATAATGTCTCCATTATAAATACCAACACAACTAGACTATTTTCCATTTTCCAAATGTTTGATCGTGTTTATTTTGTTCTGTATGAGAGAAACTCACTCCCCAACCCTTTATAAAAAATATCATTAAAAACATATTTGGAAAATCCCCTACTCCATGAAGTCTTTTTCTGGTCTCTCAGTGAGCTTTCTTCCACCTCAAAATTTTTGCAGCTCTCTCTCTTTTTTTTTTTTTTTTTTTTAAATACCTCCTTTTACTGTCTTCATACTATCAAGATCATTTACTTTCTTATCTCTCTTATTAAAATCTAAAATCTCCTTCTTACAAGACAGCCTAGATGTGCGTTTGTTCCGCACTGGGCACTCTACAAATATCTATCAAAACAAACAAATCATGATTTTTCCCTTTCTTCAATGTGCCTGATTGACTAATATTTTAGGTTTTGCTGCATTGGGAACATTCAGAGGTAGGAAAAGAATGTGGGAGTGAGAGAGACTTGCAGGAAATTTTAGGAGCCTTTAGTTCTTGATTATTTCATAGACATAAGCTGACAGAAGGGGAAAGATGTCACAGCCACAGAAAGTGGGCTGCTTGAAGAAGACCTTGTTTTCTCTGTTTTCCAGGACCCTGAAGTGATGGGAAGAAAGAGGTTAGGGCCTCTTTCATGAGCTCATTAACTCTTTATAGGAAACAAAAACCACTGACTAATAGAGTGATTGTATAACAATTGACATAAATATTAATGAGGAAAATGCCAGTTTTCTTGCACCAACACCCACTAAGGCTTATATAAGGTCTACAGGAGAAGGAAGATTTTGGTTTCAAGCAGATCCAACTGTGGGCAAAGCAGGATCTTGCCTCTTAGCACCATGACTTCTGGCCATTGCAGTTCCCTCCTCAGCAGGCAGGTTTCAGAGGCCAACGCTGCCTCTCTGTGCCTCTTGGCTAATGTGGCACATGCCAATCGAGTCCGTGTGGGGTCGACTCCCCTGGGCCGCCCCAGCCTCTGTCTGCCCCCAACCTGCCACACTGCTTGTCCCTTGCCAGGCACCTGCCACATTCCTGGCAACATCAGAATCTGTGGGGCCTATGGCGAAAACACCCTGAACGGCCACGAGAAGGAGACCATGCAGTTCCTGAACGACCGCCTGGCCAACTACCTGGAGAAGGTACGCCAGCTGGAGCGGGACAATGCAGAACTGGAGACCAAACTCCACGAGAGAAGCAAGTGCCACGAGTCCAGCGTGTGCCCGAACTACCAGTCCTACTTCTGCACCATCCAGGAGCTCCAGCAGAAGGTGAGGTTTGCGGTGCACCAGATCAGGGGTCAGGAATCTACTTACTGCCTGTCGGACAAATCCGGCCCACCACCTGCTTTTGCAAATAAAGTTTTATTGGTTCATGGCCATGCTCATGCATTTGTATGTTGTCTGCAGCTGCTTTTGTACTACAGTGGCAGAGTTCAGTCATTGTAATGGAGACTGTATGGTCTGCAAAGCCTAAAATATTTACCATCTGACCCTTTACAAAAAAAGATTACTGACCCTGGGTCAGCAATGGATTTTTTTTTTTTTTTTAAATGTGGGAAGAGAATCTCTTGAGTGAAGGTGAATGGGAATTTGTAAAGGATGAGATGTAGAATTTATCACTCCAGGATTCTGAGTTCATGCTTACTTAACTTCAGCACAAAAAATTCCTAAATCGTAGTCACAAAAATCATGCTATTTTCATGAAAACCATGCAAAAACCATGCTAAGTTTATGAAAGTTGCAGTATACTGAAACTTCTGGTGCAGTAAACAGGGCAAAAGGAATATTTCCTAACATCCTTGCCAAGGCAGTGTCTATCCACACAACAGCATCAACCTCTTATACATATCTATTGTCACCTTTGATTATCCAGTTAAAGCTTCTGAAGAGCCTACATCTTAGTTTTGGAGACAAGAAGACAAGGAATGTCAAAATAGGGGTTACAGAAACCTGCCTAGATTCAGAGAAGACCTGTGGGGAGGTTGGACAACCAGAGGAAAGATCTTCTTTAGAACAGATCCTACTTTATCTAAAACATTCATAGCCTGTCCACTGTTCTGTGGCCTAGATTCCAGATTTTTTTTTTTTGAGACAAAGTCTTGCTCTGTCACCCAGGCTGGAGTGCAGTGGTGCAATCTCAGCTCACTGCAACCTCTGCCTCCCAGGTTCAAGTGATTCTCATGTCTCAGCTTCCTGAGTAGCTGGGATTACAAGTATGCGCCACCACTCCTGGCTAACTTTTATATCTTTAGTAGAGACGGTGTTTCACCATGTTGGCCAGGCTGGTCTTGAACTCCTGACCTCAGGTGATCCACCTGCCTTGGCCTCCCAAAGTGCTGAGATTACAGGCATGAGCCACTGCATCTGGCCAGATCTTCTTATTTATATTGGGCTAAGCATCATATCTGGCAAAATGAAAGCAAGTCTTTGTTATATGTTCAGTTTGCTACTGTCTTCCATCTCCTGGTTCCTTTGACTCTATGTCTTCATCCTTTTCCAAGAAGTCTCTTGCACATCTTCCTTCCCACACCCACAAAAGCATCTCTTGCATGTTTGAGAGTTTGTGTTGTCCAGGCGGATGCTGTAGATTCAACTTCAGCCAATAAAACTTCCTCTCACCCGAGGCTATAGGTGTCTCTGGGATCAGTAAGTCACTTACTGAGCCTACTTTCTTATCCCAGATTCTGTGCACCAAATCGGAGAACAATAGGCTGGTTGTGCAAATAGACAATGCCAAATTGGCTGCGGATGACTTCAGGACCAAGTGAGTTGGGGTTGGACAGGGATGGGAAGGAGCCAAGTGAGAGTTGGGGTTGGATGGGGATGGGACAATGCCAAGTTGGCTGCTTCTGTCTCATGTGGCATCGGATGTCATTGACCCCGACGCCAACCCAGTAGTTACAGCAGGAGAGAACAAAGGGCATTAAGCTCAAGATCCTGAAAAACTATCCACTCTCCAGTGGTTTAGCATTAACAGTTTACAACATGTGCTAGAATGCACCATCCACCTGGTAAGCAACTTGTGAAGCAGGCGGGCAGGGATAGCCTCTCCTCCACAGGTGGGGACCCTGAGGCTTGGGGTGCTGGTGTGACTTGCCAGAAGCCATGTGGGTACTGAGTGGCAGAGCTGGGACTTGGCTTTAAATTTTGTACCAAATTTTCCTTTCTTGAAGCAATTTCCTGTGAAACTGTTGCCTTAATAAGGATATGTTTCTGTGCTGCAGCTTGATTAATTTGTGAGTGCTGATAATTCATAGCAGAAATCACGCTCCATAGCCTAAGACGAAAACATGTGAAAGTCAAAGGGTTGACACCACCTGAGGAGGGTCTACCCTGGGTGCTGGAAGGGGCATTGTGTTTTTTCATCTTTCTTCAGGGCACTGTGCAAGTCTCACTCTTCTAGAGCTAAAGAAAGCCATTTCCTTCCTCTCACGCTGGCAATGTGGCTTTTACTCTAAGAGGGAATCCAGGGTCCCTTTGGGTATGGGGCTTGTAGAGAGGGGTCTGCAGTGATTGCACCGTGTTGCAAATGCCTGGTTACTTTGCCTCCTCCCTTTTGGGCCATTGTCTGTAAAGGCAGGTGCTGGCTGTGTGTCCATCACAGTATCCTCAGTACCAGCTGCTCCCCTTGGTTCATCTCAGGTGCTTAGTATTGACTGAGTGGGGAACATCCTGTTGCTTTCTGGGCTTTGAGCACACTACACAGGATAAGCCAACTCACAATTAGATGGCAAAGGGCAGGCCAGTGGACTTACAGCTGCGAGCTGGGAGTCATGTCCTGGTGCCCCTTCCTGCTCTCTAACTGTAACTCCTGTTACAGGTACGAGACAGAGTGCTCGCTGCACCAGCTGGTGGAGGCTGACATCTGTGGCCTGCGCAGGGTGCTGGACAACCTCACCCTCACCAAGTGTGACCTGGAGGCCCAGCTGGAGTCCCTGAAGGAAGAGCTGCTTTGCCTCAAGAAGAATCATGAGCAGGTGTGTGACCCTTGGTGTGATGCATTGAGACTTTCTGGAGGTGAATTCAGGCTTATCTGGGGGAGAAAAACGGAGGCTTCCTTCTGCTTGGGATTGAAGCTTTGCAGGTGAGCTCTGGCTTTTGGTGGGAGATTGCTTCTCATCCACAGCTTCTGGAAGCTGCTAGGCTGGTGAAGGCAGCGGTTTATCTTCAGAGAAGCACAGGGAAATTACTGGCGAGGATGGAAAGTGGGAGTTGAGAGTCTGGGTGAAGGGCAGTTGGGGGCCCTGCAGGTGGGTCATACTCCTCTGATGCCTACAGGAAGCCCACACTCTGAGGGGTCAGCTGGGAGACAAGCTCCGGATTGAGCTGGACATTGAGCCCACCATTGACCTGAGTAGAGTTCTGGGGGAGATGCGAGGCCAGTACGAGGCCATGGTGGAGACCAATCGCCAGGATGTGGAGCAGTGGTTCCAAGCCCAGGTGAGGAGGACTGCTAAGCAGTGGGGATTGGCCTCCATCTGGGCAGGTAGGTGACCATGTTTCTCTGTGCTCCAGTCTGAAGGCATCAGCCTGCAGGCCATGTCCTGCTCTGAGGAGCTGCAGTGCTGCCAGTCAGAGATCCTGGAGTTGAGACGCTCGGTGAACGCCCTGGAGGTGGAGCTTCAGGCTCAGCACACACTGGTGAGTCCCTCTGCACGCATGGGAGACCCAGCTTGGCTCCCACTACCCATGAGTAGCTCTCTGGGGTCAGTACAGGCCTCAAATACCAAGCACAGACTCAGCTTAAACCTTGGTTTCAACTCTTTTGGAGGCACTTCCCTGTAGATGTGGATGCTGAGTGAATCAACATTAACTCAGGTCAGAGGGCTCTGATCTTAAAGGTCTACCATGAAGAGTGTTAGTTATTCTGGCTGAAGACAGCTAAAGGGAGTTAGATTGCTCTCTGGACCTGGCAATGTCTTGGGGTGTCACAATCTTAAGAGGTTGGAGATCCATGATTTTTAACTTGCTTCCTCCTTTCTTTGATATTATAGAAGGACTGTCTACAGAACTCCCTGTGTGAAGCCGAGGACCGCTATGGCACAGAGCTGGCCCAGATGCAGAGCCTCATCAACAATATGGAGGAACAGCTGTCTGAGATCCGGGCCGACCTGGAGCGGCAGAACCAGGAGTACCAGGTGCTGCTGGACGTAAAGGCCCGGCTGGAGAATGAGATTGCCACGTACCGGAACCTTCTGGAGAGTGAGGACTGCAAGTACGTACCCTGTTGTTGTCTATGTCAACACTGTGTGCAAACCAGATAACTTCTCTTGGGAATGACCTAAAAGGAGCTCTGGAGGCCAGGTGGGGGTGGCATTGCAGATCCCATCTTTGGAGACAAACTTGCTACCACTAGGCCTGGTGAGCTAATGCCTGCCTAGACGTAGATGAGGGTGTACAGGAGTTTTCAGGTCATGGCATTTGTTTTGCTGACCACGTTGTGCTCCCAGTTGCTGGCTACTCCCATAGAGGGCTAAAATACTGAGTGCCCAGCACATTCAGGTTTTGCTAAATTCTCTCCAGGAGAAGTATTCCAATAATGAGTATTCTTTGTGCTCACAGCATTTAAAGTATTGCTAAGGGCGTGTGCACTGACTCTTTCATTTTAGTTCCACAGTAGCCCTGTGAAAAGGGTCAGAGGGCTGATATACCCTTTTAAGCACTAAGGAACACTATGAGGGGCTGTGTTTAAATGGAATCAGTGGCTGACTTCTGGGCCATTCTTGTTCCTCTGGCCTTTCTGCCTTTCTCTCTGCTGTGTTCCTTCCACATGGGACGTGACCCTGGCCTGGCACACAGGTACACTGAGTTCTGGCTCCAGCTCCACTGTGGACTATGGGCACGTCATTGCCCCTTTCAGGCTTAGAGGGACCTCTAAGGTCTAAAGTCCTCTTTCACACTTTAATTCTAAAGTGTCTATAATATACTTTTGTCTTTCACATACTTCTCATGCCAATGTTTCAAACACCTTTTTTCTCTATACAGATTTCCCTGCAACCCGTGCGCGACCCCAGCCTTCAGCACTCCTAGTCCAGCCCCTGAAGCCTGTGCCCCCTGCTCCTGGGCCACCCAAGGGCCCTGCTCATCAACTGGATACTGACACACTCCTCAGCCCGAGATGCTGGGAAAGGGGAGGTGTCTTCAGCTCGTTAGGCTCTGCTCTGCAGGCCTGCTACCTGGGCCTTGCCTCCCTGGCCAGCCAGTCAGGAGACTGAAGAGAGACAGTGCCACTCCGTGGATAGGTGCTTGAGTCCAGCAGCTCAGCCCCTATGGCTGGATTTGTTTCTTCCCCTCAATGTGTCTCAAGTGCTCCATTTTCTCTCTTCTGTTGCCTCCTGATCTCTCTGAGATGGGGCAGGCACCCTTGTTTTTATTTTGCTATTAAACTTCGCTTCTGCAGCAGAATGAGCCCAGTGCAGTCCGGCCTCAGCATCTCCATCCCATGCTGAGAGCCTTGCTGGGAACTCTTGAGCCACATGCTTCTGTAGACGGGGGTTGTGGCTGGCTCACCAGAGTGGTTCTGGGAGATGGCAAAGCCAGTGAAGGCTAGAGTTAAAGATGGGACTGCGACAAGGTGGCACAGAGGAGAGATACCCAACCTTGGACCTCACCAAGTGTATTTGGAGACAGATTTACAGATAGAGCTTTTAAAATATAGACGCTAAGTAAAATTTCCCTTTTATCTGGATAAGCCACCTGGTCCTCGTGTAAAGGAAGAGCTCAAGTCTGCGGCACCACAGACCACTGCGAAACTCTGAAAATATTAAGTGATGGTAATTGCTATCAGTCTAGAAAGGCCCAAACAACCTGACCCATCCAAGCTCCCCAGTAAGCTCCACTGGTGAGTCCTGGCAGCTGTATGGCTTGGAGTTTGTAGACAATAGAACACGAACCAGAAGGCCCAGAACAGGTTACTTAAATTGAGCTTTTAGGATGACATGCCCATTATGAGCAAGGCACTGGCTGGGGCTTCGCCGACATTGTGTCACAGGGCTCCACATCAGCCCTGCAAAGAAGAAGCAGCTGTTATTATTCTCAGCTGGTGGCTGAGTCAAGACTTGAAACCCAGTCTCTTTGAACCAGATCCAAAGCCTGTTCTTTGGAAGCTTTGAGGGGGAAATAAATTAAACATTAGAAGGTTTAGGACAGTGGTTCTTAAAGCGTGGTCTGCCAGCCAGTAGCGCTGGCATTACCTGAGAACTTGCTAGACATGCACATTCTTGAGCACCACCCCTGACTTTCTGAACGAGCATTCTGCTTTAGCATGACTTGCAGGTGATTCTGATGTTGGTTCAAGTTTGAGAAACACTGGGTTAGGAGATTTATTTGAGGAATGAGCCCTTGACTAGCCAGACCCTCTACAGAAAGGGCTGGCCTTGCCCTCCTGATATGTCCTCCAGTGAGGAATCCCTCATACCATCAGATCAGGATACAGCCTTTCTCTTTTACATTGCAAGCTCTGAAAACATTACATGATGGTTATTTCTATCAGTCTAGAAAGGCCCAAACAAGCTGACCCATCCAACCTCCCCAGTAACCCCCATTGGTGAGTCCTTCTGGCAACTGTCCGGCTTGGAATTTGCAGACAGTAGAACATGAATCAAAAGCTCCATATTTTGATAGCCATGGCTGAGAATCAGCACACCCCTAGAATTCAGCATCACAGCTGGCCAGAGAAGAGAAGCAGTGAGTTCTCCATCCTTGGAGACAAGCAGAGGCTTCAGAATCACTGATGGGGATGTTGAGGGGAACACTTAGGGAACTGATGGAGCTGGTTGAGATGGCTGTAGGAGGTCTTCTAGCCCCCCCAACTCTGTGCATCCCTGCTTTCTAAGTCTTATTGATCAGTGAAACCACAAGCATTGAAGTGGAACCACCAAACCTACTTTAGGAGCTGGTTTTGGTCTTCCCTTTCTGCTCTGTGAATTCTCCGAATCACTGTAGTTTGCTGAAAAATTTACAATTACAGCTGGTTCTGGTTTAATCCAGGTCTTCCTGATACAGAGCTGTGGTGCCGGAGTGACCACAGTCCCGAGCCCCAAGGCTGGAGGGAGCTTAAGTGAGAATCTGGTTGCTCTGCCTCCAACTGCTCTCAAGCCCAGCATCTTACTTGTTGGTCACTGCTCATGTACATAGGACTGATCTGCTTGAGAGACACTGGGATTTCCAGCATAGGAAGCCCAAGAACGGTCAGAGGCTGCCACACCCTTCCCTCCTCTGTTCTTTTTCTCAAGTGATAAAACTGTTTTGGCACACGTGACACACCCCTTGGGCACCTACCCAAGAGAAGCTCTCAATAATGAAGAGCCATCTTGATTAGTCTTAATTTAGTACCTGACCCAGCTGCCCTCACCTCCTTTGTACTTAAATAGCTCCTTTCATCCAACAAGTTCAAAGCTGTCTAACAAAATAAACCCGCTTATTCTTGCACCACGACGGCGTAGGCAAGCATTGTCCTTCCCATTTAAGGGAGAGAGAGAGAAGGTGAGTCATTCAGTGGTTAAGGGATTCTGCTGGTGACATAAAGTGAGTCAGTGGGGCCCCAGGGTGATTGACCTGTGTTTCTTAAGTTCACATCCAGTGTTCTCTCATTTCTAATTAAAAGATTAGCTTTGATGAGACAGTACGTGTGTGTGTGTGCACGCGCGTCTGTGTGTTTGTTGTGTGTGAAGAGTTTCCCTGGAAACCACACAGGTCATCATTACCATCACCATCACCAGAATCATCATCATCATCATCATCATCATCAAATCATATAGCTTCATCATCATCATCATTGTCATAGAACCACATATCCATGAAGCTCTTACTATGAGCCAGGCGCTGGTCTAAATTATAGCTACAGTCATATGGGTAAACTCATTTAATCATTACAACAATCCTAGAAAGCCAATGCTATTGTTTCCTCATTTTGCAGACAAGGAGCCAAGACTCAGAGAGGTTAAGTAACATGCCCAAAGTCACACAGCTATTAGGTGGTGAAGCCAGGATTCAGATCCAAGCAGCCTGCCTCCAGCAACTGTGCTCTTAACCACTGTGCTTTACAGAGGCCAAGTCTCAGATTTTGTCAACAGGATGATAGAATCATAATGACCCCATTGTTTTGATTCCTTTCCTTGAAGGAAATGAGTATGTTTACGTTCGAAGAAACGTTTCTGAGAATTTATGCCACAAAGGGTGGTACAAGGAATAAAAGTTCTTTAGTATCTCACAGGATCTTGAAGCTTGAGGACTCTGGCAATTTTAATAAACTGGGAGTTGCCAAAGAATCTCAACTTACCTCCTGCCATTATAAAACCACCTTGTCTATTGAGAAAGAGGAGGAGGGAAATAGAATCCCTATAGATGTTCATTGTTTCACCATTTACAAAGTACTTGTTAAAGTACTTCGTGTTGTATCCAAATGGAGGCCCCAAACAACATTGAGAGAGGGGAAGAGACATCACAATCCCCATCATGCAGAGGGAGAAGTACAGGCGTAGGGAGGTGAAATGACCCCTCCGCACCTCACAGCAGGTGAGGGGCAGCTCCACGCACTCAACCCCAAGTCTTCTCATTTCTGTTTCCCTGCTCTTTCCCTGTTCCCAATTGTGAGGGCCTTGCTGGAGGTACATGTGGATAAAACTTCACGTTCAGACCACTCTGAAATCCTGGATGGATTTTACGGCAAAGGCATCCTAGGGTCTGGGATCTCCCTAGGGATGACCTTCTCGGTGCTGTCTCCCATCAGCATTTTAGACTCAGCTTCTGGCCTTTAGCCATCGCCTGGAGGCTCCCCCGTTTGATGCTGGTTATTGCATCCAAATGTCCCTTTCCCTTCCTTCCTCCCTAGTTCTTGGACATCCTATACAACCTGCCTCAGTCATTCACGTTGGTCTCCAAGGCCCTCTGCCCTCAGGAGGTCTCTCTAGTCTCAAGGGGGCACAACTGTGTCCACTCACCAGCAGGACTGCGTGCTCCCTCCATTTCCCTCCACCAGCCTTATTCTCCTTTCTATTTCCTCTGTCAATTTGCTTGATTTACTGTGGGTGCTTTTCTTTTTCTGCGCACACCACATCCCTGGAATGATTTCTTATACTGCACCTGGCAAAAGCCTCTTTCATTTGCTTTGAAACTTACCTTGATGCCCATGGATCCTGTGGGGATGCCACAGGGCTCAAGTGATGGGCCATCACCACTGCCTCTCCTGTGGTCTCCAAAGCAACAAGAACAAGATGCCAAAACAATTCATTACCCTACCTGGCTGAAGACTAGATTATTAAAGGGAACAAGATTCTAATGAGAACACTTCTCTGAATTCTGCTTATGAGTCACTTAGAGAACGAAGCACAAACAACCCTTTGGGATCAAGTGCATAACCTGAAATGGCTTCAACCCCTCGCCGTGTGGCTGAAAATCATGAGCTAGATTGGAATGCTCTGAATGGGGTTTGGGTCAGAGCTGGGTGTAGGAAGAAATGGAGTGGGTAGGGGAAGGAGATATTTTTGGGTGAAGGCCCAATCACATTACATTATGCTAGCTGTGGACCTGTCTGCTCAGCAGGACTCAGAGTTCCTGGGGGCAGGGACATGACATATCCCCCCTCCCCACCATGTCCCCTGCCCCTGGGACTGTGCCAAGCACACAGTAGATGTTCAACAAGTGACTAATGCCCATAATGTCACATGTACAGTTTTCTTTTTATTTATTTTTAATTTTTAGATGGGGTCTTGCTGTTGCCCAGGCTGGAGTGCCGTGGTGTGATCATGGCTCACTGTAACCTCAAATTCCTGGGCTCAAGCAATCCTCCTGCCTCAGCCTCCAGAGCATCTGGAACTAAAGTGTGCTCCACCAAGCCTGGCTCATTTTTAAATTTTATTTTATTTTTATTTTTTTAGATGGAGTTTCGCTCTTGTTGCCCAGGCTGGAGTGCAATGGAGTGATCTCCACTCACTGCAACCTCCGCCTCCCGGGTTCAAGAGATTTTCCTGCCTCAGCCTCCCAAGTGGCTGGGATTACAGGCATGTGCCTCCATGCCCGGCTAATTTTGAAACTCATTTTTAATTTTTTTTGTAGACATGGGGTCTTGCTATATTGCCCAGGCTAGTCTTGAACTCATGGGCTCAAGTGATTCTCCCACCTCAGCCTCCCAAAGTGCTGAGATTACAGATGCAAGCCACTGCACCCAGTACCCGTTTTCTATTTATATTGAATACAAACATATTTTTAAACATCCATCTTACACCTTCTAAATATCTCCTTTTCTTAACTTCTGGCTATTTCTCATACGTATTGAGGACCCATCTTGGCCTGAATTGTTCATAAAAAGACATTTTTTTTCACCAGAACTATGATTCTTCTGTTTTAGTTTAGTCATATGCTCAGCATAGAGAAGCTGTCTAATCAATGTGTTCTGAATTAAATTGAACTGGATAATGAATGTGGGTTTGATAGTCCATTGACAGCTCAATTTCTCCTTGAATGAAAAAAATTTAAAAATATTCCAACTAGGAAATCAAGAGAATACATGAATTCCACCCCTTGCCTGTGTGAGGTCATGGGGACCTTACAACCCTGGGGTCCCATTTTCCCCACTAATTCAAGGAGAAAATTCACTCAAGCCCATTGAGATCTTGAAAACACTGCAAGAAAGAGGCTAGATTCACAAGAGATGGCAGCATTGTGTTTACTCACCAGCTAGTCTGTCTGTGGTCCCCATCCTGAATTCTTGTGCCATTTCACATTCTGCAGGGCAACAAGCAGAGAGAAAAAGGAATATCTAGGAGTAACCAGAAGATAACAGGGGTTGCTTGTTCTCTCCTACATCTTCTGTGTGGCTGCCGACTGGCCATGACCTGCAGCCAGTGCAGGACTGACTCTCCCTGCTGCATTTCTCCTTTCTTCTCTTCCCACTCCTTATTCCTTCAGGAATAGGCAGTGTCGCTCCTTTTAGACTTTACACTGCCTGGGTATAGACGGCAGTATATTTCTCAGCCACAAACAAATCTCAAGCTGGATCACAGAGGTGATGCTTTGGTCTGGACACCTTGGAACAATGTCACTTCTTTCAGAGGCCTCAGAAGCTGTAGTCCTGTGTCCATAGATCTTTTATGAGTCAACTCCATTTACGCCTTGTGGGACACTCAGCACGGTGGGCCACTCCTCAGTCTATTGGCTTATTTTGTCGTGGCTTCTTCTCAGCTTTGCATTTTCCAGGTTAGTCCCTTGGAAGCTGGGCTAACTTTGTTTGATTTGCTGCATGATTCTGAGGATTCCTCCCAACTTTCTTCCTTGTCTCTTCTTTTTCTTGTTATCTCTGCTTGTCTCCATCTCTTTCCATTTCTTTGATCTCTCTGCATTGTACAAAAATTCTATGTTTGCTTTCTTGTCAATCCAGTCCTTGAATCTTCTCATACTTAGAGCCTAAACACTCTTCTTTGACTACAGTCTCCATGAGGCTGTGCCAGCCAATCAGTAGATAGGAACCAAGAGCTTGGAGAATACTGCTGGCATTTAGTTTTGGCTTAGGTTAAAGCCTCCCTGGCTGGGGAAGAAGAAAGGGCTGAGGAAATAGCTGCTTGCTGGAAAGCCAGTGCTTGGAGCAGGCTGACAAGGGTTAGGAAGCAGAAGACCTGTGCTGTCATCTACAAGCTAGTGCTCATCAATCAGATGCACAAGCCTTTCCATTCATCCCAAGCCCAGATGAAATGAGACAGAAGCTCCCCACAGACAGCTGCCACCTAGCCTTGCGTCCTTCCTCTGGAGAGTCTCAGGGGTAACAGCCTGTAGACCCGCCTATTTCTCCCCCTTTAATTGTCTTGCAAGGAAACAAAGACGTATTGATTTTATTATAAGTCTAGATCTTATTTGTAGTGCTGTGGGGTTTTTCATCTGAATGGCATTATAATAAGCAGTGCTAATGGTCTTGGGGAGTGTAGATGAAGGACCTTTTATCTGAGACTCAAGCAGAGTGCGACATGAATACCATCATGAAAGCTCAATGGGAGAAGCACTCCAATAAGTTGTCAATAAAACAGCAGCTCTGGCTGGCAGCCAAAGCCACAGTGGAGATGGGGGTGCTACCTCCTGAGATGCAGGTGGTACCTGACGGTGCCTATAATTATGCAACTTTTATATATTCAGAACTTTGGCTACCCCTTCCTCAGATCTTCTAGTGCCTTCCTTCACCTCCCAAAGCAACCCCAAATGACTCCAGCTTGCCTTGCAAAACCCCCTTGCTCATGCCGTGCTCAGCATTTTCTTTCCCGGTGCCCAGGTCCTTGGATTTAATTATACAACCACAGAGACCTCCTTTGGTACCTTTAGACCTTTGGTTCTTAAAGCAGATGGCATCTCCAGTCGGGCTGGAGATGGGAGGCCCAGGGCAGAATATGGTACATCTTCCTGATGTATCCATTTCTCTTAGAGAATTGGGCAAAGTATTTGAAAGTTTAACTGGAAATTTAAGAGGGGTTTTTAAAAAACATTAAAGCCGGCTGGGCGTGGTGGCTCATGCCTGTAATCCCAGCACTTTGGGAGGCAGAGGCGGGCGGATCACGAGGTCAGGAGATCGAGACCATCCTTGCTAACATGGTGAAACCCCCATCTCTACTAAAAATACAAAAAATTAGCCGGGCGTGGTGGTGGGCACCTGTAGTCCCAGCTACTCAGGAGGCTGAGGCAGGAGAATGGTGTGACTCCGGGAGGCGGAGCTTGCAGTGAGCCAAGATTGCGCCACTGCACTCCAGCCTGGGCGACAGAGTGAGACTCCGTCTCAAAAATATATATATATTATATATATATATAAATAAAAACATTAAAGCCAACATGGATATATTATGGAATATAGGGTCAATTCATATGAAGTTTAAAGATCAACTACAAGTGATTTCAGGCTGTGGAGGCCCCTTTGGGCTATCTCCTGACTTTCCTAACATATCCATCTACTCTGTTCGGATACTATGGATAACCTTAGGAAATGTTTGACAAAGACCTCCTTATTCCTTTCTCTCTGCCCCTAAATATCTTTCCTAGATTATTTAAATGCATTTTTTTTTTTTTTTGAGATGGAGTCTTGCTCTGTTGCCAGGCTGGAGTGCAGTGGCACCATCTCGGCTCACTGCAACCTTCACCTCCCACGTTCAAGTGATTCTCCTGCCTCAGCTTCCCTAGTAGCTGGGACTACAGGTGGGTGCCACCATGCCCAGCTAATTTTTTTGTATTTTTAGTGGAGGTGGGTTTCACTATGTTGGCCAGGATGGTCTCTATCTCTAGACCTCGTGATCCGCCGGCCTTGGCCTCCCAAAGTATTGAGATTACAGGCGTGAGCCATTGTGCCCAGCCTTAAATGCATTTTTTATGGCTCTCTCAGTTTGCACTTTTCAGCCTTCTTTCAAAACGATCTCTTACCCCAGAAACTTCTCTGTTCTCAAACTAGTTATCAAAGCCTCTACCTTTAAAATTCTCTCCTCTACAATTTTCTTAAGTAATATGTGGTGATGGGGCGGGGGGAAGTAGTACATGGGCCCATAAAACACAAATCGCTGTCTAATCTTTTCAGTCATGTCCTCCATTGATTCCAGTCATCCACCTTAAGGCTTCCAAGGCATGGAATGCTCCATCATTTGAAGATTCTTCTCTAAATGCAGAGGGAAAGACAGTCCACTGTGGCCTCTTAATGCAACTTCTTCCTCAAACCAATCCATGTTTCTCCCTAGAAATGGCAGGTGGACCAGGACATAAGTATGTTTATGGGCCTGCAGGATTATGTGACACAGAAGAATGTCATTGGATGGATCAGCACCTCAATTAATGAGGGCAGATACTTGGGCTGGACTGTGTAGCCTCTTTGAAGGCCTACCACAGAACTCTGATTTCATGGGTGGACTGTCTGCAGAGGAGTCCTGACTTAGCAAGAAGCCCAAGTAAAGATTTTTATGGGAGAAGGGACTCTTCAGAGGAAGGCAAATAACAGACTGAAGGAAAGCGCGTTTGAAAAGAAGTGAAGAAATAAAAAGAAAAAAGACATTACATACTGTGTCCACACCCTCTGCAGTAGGATATAAATGCTCCCTAGAGGAAGGAGACCCACAGCTCTGTGGCTTGGAGAATTTAGACTCTGTCTTCAGCCAGGCACTCACTCCCTCCCTCCCAGCACCATGCCCTACAACTTCTGCCTGCCCAGCCTGAGCTGCCGCACCAGCTGCTCCTCCCGGCCCTGTGTGCCCCCCAGCTGCCATGGCTGCACCCTGCCCGGGGCCTGCAACATCCCCGCCAATGTGAGCAACTGCAACTGGTTCTGCGAGGGCTCCTTCAATGGCAGCGAGAAGGAGACTATGCAGTTCCTGAACGACCGCCTGGCCAGCTACCTGGAGAAGGTGCGTCAGCTGGAGCGGGACAACGCGGAGCTGGAGAACCTCATCCGGGAGCGGTCCCAGCAGCAGGAGCCCTTGCTGTGCCCCAGCTACCAGTCCTACTTCAAGACCATTGAGGAGCTCCAGCAGAAGGTGAGCGGCATTGCTGTCATCTCCAAGCAAGAGAGTTTGCTGTGATTCTGTCTGTGATAGAGAAGTGTGTTTCTTGCTTCTGTGCTGTCATAATTCTTGCTTCCTCTTTTATTTCAAAATGGCTTAAGTCATTTCTAAAAGGTTGATGATTTCATATTTATTTTCAGTCCTCACTAAGCCACCTCTCACTCCCCAGATCCTGTGTACCAAGTCTGAGAATGCCAGGCTTGTGGTGCAGATCGACAACGCCAAGCTGGCTGCGGATGATTTCAGAACCAAGTGAGTTGTTCGGAATTTGCACTAGTGTCCATTTCTTCTGTTTAATCTTTAAAGAAAAGGGATTTCCATGGCTGTACTGAAAACAGCTCTACCCACCTGTTGTGAAGGATTCTGCAGAGGATTGGGGAGAACCAAGCAAAGAAATACAAAGTAGATGAGGACTCACATCAATCTCTTTGTTTTGGGATGAATACTGGGTATTGATGGAGCCTCCAGAAACCTCTGTCTCCTAGGCCTATTCATTACAGAAAGTGGAAAGATAAGGCACATGAGGTTATCAAAAATCATTCCTGTGAGTCTTGAAGATCTACCAGGTAGTACTCAGACCCTGTCCTTGTGCAGGTACCAGACCGAGCTGTCCCTGAGGCAGCTGGTGGAGTCGGACATCAACGGTCTGCGAAGGATCCTGGATGAGCTGACCCTGTGCAAGTCCGACCTGGAGGCCCAGGTGGAGTCCCTGAAGGAGGAGCTGCTCTGCCTCAAGAGCAACCACGAGCAGGTGAGACTAGAAATGAGAAATGCACAAACCTGTCTCAGCCTGTGGCTCAGGGTAGCTTTAGTGATTTGGAGCAGCAGAATGCAGAGTATGAGTACAAGGCTGAGGGTTTCCTTTAAAAACATCATGGCAAGAGAAAAATTGGAGAGAGATAAGACCTGTTCATGTTCCCAGACAGGAAACATCTTTCACTTTAAACTAGCACATTATACGAGTTGCTCAGAGCAGCTCCATGTGCTTGAAATTGATCAACAGTTGTAGAATGAGTCCTAGCATTGCAGTGTTATTGCTTTGCAAAGTCTTTTTTTTTTCTTTTTTTGTTTTTTTGTTTTCAGCAAAGGTCAAGGAAAAAAATCAAACCTTATAAATGTGAGTCTCTACTCTTTCAAAGTATTGGTGAAGAGTGTTTGTAAGCTTCTTCCTCTCTCTCGGGAGGGGCCATGACATGCTCTTACCTCTTACTTGATAGCAAGAGTGTTTTGATACACAGTTTGAAATTGCACAGCCTAGTTTTTTTGCATTCTGAGGTCCTCACAGCCAATTGTAAACTGGGAAAGTTGAACACCAATTAGTTCATCCTTCAGTGGCATCCAAGCAAACGTTTGGGATTTTTTTCTGAAGCCAAGTGCCATGGCACAGCAGATGGTGGAGAGGGGGCTATGCCACATGGAGTGCCTTGAGCTGTCACAAACTGCTCTACTCAAAGTTTCTTTTCTGAGAAAATAGACTAACAGGGTTTCAACAAGCAATGTCATTCCTTAGAGTCCATTCTTTGCTGAGCATAGTAACTCTTGTATTTTCTGCATCCATAGGAGGTCAATACTCTGCGCTGCCAGCTTGGAGACCGCCTCAATGTGGAGGTGGATGCTGCTCCCACTGTGGACCTGAACAGGGTGCTGAACGAGACCAGGAGTCAGTATGAGGCCCTGGTGGAAACCAACCGCAGGGAAGTGGAGCAATGGTTCACCACACAGGTGGGCATTTAAACACGTGGCCATTCAGGACCCAAGGCTCACCCTAGGGCCCCAGAGGCAGGGTCTGATCCTTTCTCCCCTTGGGTGTTTCAGACCGAGGAGCTGAACAAGCAGGTGGTATCCAGCTCAGAACAGCTGCAGTCCTATCAGGCGGAGATCATTGAGCTGAGACGCACAGTCAACGCCCTGGAGATCGAGCTGCAGGCCCAGCACAACCTGGTGTGTATTGTTCAGACCCGCTGGTGAGCGATGGGAAGTTGGGAGGCAGAGTCCCAGGGATGTGCTTGGGGCCACACACTCTCCTTAGCTCTTGGAGCTTGTGACTTCCTTAGAATCCTATGAAGAAACCCTTTGAAGGAGCAGCTCTCTGACATTCCCAATCTTCCCCACCACAGCGAGACTCTCTGGAAAACACGCTGACAGAGAGCGAGGCCCGCTACAGCTCCCAGCTGTCGCAGGTGCAGAGCCTGATCACCAACGTGGAGTCCCAGCTGGCGGAGATCCGCAGTGACCTGGAGCGGCAGAACCAGGAGTATCAGGTGCTGCTGGACGTGCGTGCCCGGCTGGAGTGCGAGATCAACACTTACAGGAGCCTCCTGGAGAGCGAGGACTGCAAGTGAGTACATGGACAGATGTGTTTGATGAAGTGATGCACGTGCGAGTGTAATAGTTAGACACCATACAAAGATTGCATGCCTTGGAAAGGAAATTTTATGCCTTCACACTAGACATGCTCAAACAGAACTCAGACAACATAATATGGCCATCATTTAAAACATAAATGGTTTGGTAGCAAGAGTTGTTTGATGTACAAACTGAAATTGCACTGCCAAGTCTTTGCATTCTACTATGATAATATGCATGACTGCATGATATGTGATCATTGCCTTACTTTTTACAATACCGTATTGTCTAGTGGGTACATTCCCATAGGCTACCTGATTTGATCTTATAATTACCACAGGTGGGCTGGATCAGTATTCCCTCCAGTCTACAGGAAAGTAAACTGGGGCTTGGAGAAGGTAAATGACTCACCCCATGTCATCAGTTTGGCATGAATGGATTTGAGAGTAGACATCAGAGTTTCAGAGTTTCTGTTTACCTTGGTGCTCTATGGCAGGGAGACCATTAACAATTTGAGTTATCTTTGTAGCAGGGGAACCTATGCCTTTTATGTTCTAGGCCAGGCCAAGTCCTGAGAGGCATTCTTACCCTCGGGGATATCTCTGGCATATGATTTTAAAATTTCCCTTAACTCACCTTTCCACATCATTCTTTTGTCTCCAGTCTGCCCAGCAATCCCTGTGCCACGACCAATGCGTGCAGCAAGCCCATCGGACCCTGTGTCTCCAATCCCTGTACCCCTTGCGTCCCTCCTGCCCCCTGCACACCCTGTGCCCCACGCCCCCGCTGTGGGCCCTGCAATTCCTTCGTGCGCTAGAACCTAGGGAATGCCAGAGGAGAAAGGATGCAGGGCGCAGGACTCCAGAGCTGTGACCTGGCTCTGGTTCAACAAAAGGGGCCTGAAAACATCATTTGCATGGCTGGAGTTGCCCCAGTAAGGCAGCCAAGAAACTCACCCAAAGCCTGCAGCCTCCCCAACTACTCCAGACTGTCCTGCTCACCCTTTCCTTCCTGGGGGTTTGTTCCTTCCTATGCTCACCCAGAGAACTTTCTGATGTGCCAGTGGCCCTCCCTTTTAACCTCCTAATAAATATCATTTCCTTGGCAAAGCAGACGCCTTTTTCATTTGTATTCATTTGTTTCAACGTGCTCATCACCTGAGTACCCTATAAAAAGCCACTTGAAAGACAAGCCGTATAATGGCCTGACTCTTGGATACCGGAGCAGTTTCATGCCTCGGGGGCAGATGGTGAATCTGGTGCCCTGGACCCAGGAGCAAGGCAGGCAGGCAGGCCAGTGGGAAGGAGGGTGGAGGTGCTGAGTGCTGCAGTCCCTATCTCCCCTTAGCTATTCTTGGATTTCCCTTCTAACTTGGACATCTCCCAGAGCTGCTTGTATCCAAATCTGAATGGAGGAGGCATGAGCTGCTGGCTGGAAAGAAGCTCTGGAAAACTCATGTTCTTTCAGCAGGAGTTTCGGGTTCAGTGCTGTATTATTCTGGGTTATTGGTGGTCCAGGCATTTCCCAGCAAAGAAACCCTCTGACCTGCCCTGCTATGCCCAGGAATTCCTCCTTTCCCTTGTGTGGGTCGATCATTATCAGCCTGGGCTTCCAGCTTCTGTCTTCCGTCCTCGACTCCAGGTCTTAGAGACCCCATCAACTCTTTATTTGATCCTTTGGCCTTTCTCAATTCAATCCAACCAGTACTCGTTGAATACCTACTCTGTGCAGATGCTGGGTGGTGGGATGGGGAGAGACACATGAAGAAAGACACAGTTCCTGACCGCAACTTATTTACAATTTGTTAAAAAACTGGTCCCCAAGTAGTGCTATTATAAGGCCCAGTCCCCTGGCACTGTAAACAGCTGATGGGTGCTAGAAGGAACTCTGAGTACTGAAAGGGACAATGCTGGTGCCCAATGGCATCGGTGTTTATCAAGAAAGGGCATCTTTCTTTGACTCTCATGAAGACCCATGGAAGTGTTTAAGCATAGACCTCCTGAAATCATAGAGGGCCATTTTGATCTGAAGGGATCAGAGGTCTCTGACTTTTCCCACCACACCAGGCTTTCCCAGCGGGTATCAGACTCCACTTGGGTGAAACATAGTCCTGTGTCCTAAAATGATCAAGTGAATCGGAATTTTATATATATATATATATATATTTTTTTGATAAAGCAGTGATTCTCTCCACCATTATTTCTCCCTTGATTCTTCTTTTTAAAACTCAAGTTCCAGGATGGATTTGGATTTGTGCTTTGCTGCTTGGCTTGTGAGAAGCCTCTGACCTGGAACTCTGTCTCTACTATGATTCACCCTGTGTCTGTGATTTCCTCCAAACCCAAGGTCAAACTCAGTCCAGAGGCTCTCTCTCATGTTGCTTGTTTGTTTATTCCACATCCTGCTTATGTATATTATTTTACGATAATACAGAAGTACGCTAATAGCTCCTGTGGTAGACAGAATAATTGTCCCCTCCATCCCTCATCAAAATGTTCATGTTCTAATTCCTGGAACCTGGAAATATGTTAGATTACATATTAGATTACATAAAAAAGGAAATTGAAGTTGCAGATGGAATTAAAGTTGCTAATCAGCTGACTTTATGACAGGGAGATTATCTCGGATTATCAGGTGGACTCAGGGTTCTTAAAAGTGGAAGAGGGAGGCAGAAGAGTGAGAAGGAGATGAAACTATGGACATAGGTCAGAGTGATGCGATGTGAGAAGAACCTGCCTTGTCCTTGAAGGATTTGAAGATGGAGGAAGTGGGTCATGAGCCAAAGAATGCAGGTCATCTCTAGACCTTGGAAAAAGCAAGTATTCTCCTCTGGATCCTTTAAAGAGAAACACAACCCTGCCAGCCCTCTGATTTTATTTTTATTGTGGTAAAATATGTACAACATAAAATTTACCATTTTAGCCATTTTTAATGTGCAATTCAGGGGCGTTAAGTACATCCACATTGTTGAACCCCATGCACAGATTCCCACTAATTTTTGGCAAGTCTTTTCAGGAACTGCCTTTAGATTCAATTATGAGTCACAATCCTATGGAGGTGGTTTTAAAAACGATCCAAATTGATTGTCTATGTCACTCACAAGGTTTCTTTTTGAACAGCTTCAAAAAAGTCAAACCTATCCTCAGAGGACAAAGGTTTGCTATCAGCAAACTGGATATTAAAAAGATACAGACATTAACAAAACAGAAATTTCTTAACATGCTTTGACTAGAGATGGCATCCTGGAATAAAGGAAAATTCTGGCTGGAGGCAAAATTTATAGGATCTGTAAGTTCTGCCATGTTTTTTAAACCATAAAAATCTCAATCATTGTAGCTATACCTCCCCTTAAACTTTTCCATGTGGCTTTCAAATTATTTCCAGGTGCTCTGTCATCATCATCAGACACAGGCAGGACAGTGGTTCTCAACCTTGGCTGTGTTTGAAATCACCCAGGGAACTTAAACAATTTTTTGAGGCTTGAGTCTGCCCTCAGGGAGTCTGATTTAATTGATCTGGGATTCAGCCTGGTCACTGGGAGTTTAAGAAGCTCTACAGGTGATGAGCCTCCAATGAGCTAGGTTGAGACTCACTTACCAGAACCTGGATTCTAGTTCTGACATTTACGACCTTAATAGCCCTGTGTCTTTGGATAAGACATGTGGCTTCTCCTAGCTTTAGTTGCCCCAAAGGTAGAGTGGAGATAACCAAGTCTTCTCTACTTACTTTATAAACTTGCCAAAGGAAGCATGGAAAACTGTTTATGGAAACACTTTCTAGACCACATATTTTTATTAGGATTATTGATAATTTTTATTATTGCTGGTATAGCTAAGCTTCTTAAGGGTAAAAAAGTATCACCATTTTCTTTTTCTTTTTGGATTTAGGTTCAACAGCA
Source organism: Pongo abelii (assembly GCF_028885655.2). Lineage (NCBI taxonomy): Eukaryota > Metazoa > Chordata > Mammalia > Primates > Hominidae > Pongo > Pongo abelii. Next base: position 71,656,144 of record NC_072004.2, on the reverse strand, counting down.
GGATTTGTATATTGTCCTATTGTCTTTCACACCACAAATTCTTCTTTAAACCCAGTTGTGCACCAGAAGTGTATGGTCTGCTCAGCATATTTGATACTTTTTTGCCCTAGGCTCCTTTTGTGATGGGTGGGAGAGCAGCTCCTTTTTCAGTTGTCTGGGCTATTTGGCATGTCTGACGCTCTTTGGTGACCTGTTTTATTGCCTCCTGAGCTGTCTTGGTCTAAACTCTTAGCTGGCAGGATCTACCACTCTCCGACCTTTGACTTTTCCCTATGCTTATCTCCTGGATATTTTTGCTGTTTCTTTTCTTTTCTGTTTCCCTGCAAATTTTATGTTTACTTTGGGATGGAGCTAAGACACTTTTTTTTTCCATCCTTACATCTGGAGTTAAAGCCATCATTTGAGTTTTTTGAGGCCTGAGGCTGCTGTCAGCATCTGCAGGAAGAACAGCAGGCTGTCCAGGACTGCTCAGCATTTTCCTCTATATAAGCACATCCCGTTACTCCCAGGAGCCAAGCCGTGCCATCATAAGCTTGTGGGATTTGTTACTTTTTTTTTTTGAGATGGAGTCTTGCTCTGTCACCAGGTGGAGTGCAGTGATGCGATCTCAGCTCACTGCAACCTCTGCCTCCCAGGTTCAAGCAATTCTCTTGCCTCAGCCTCCCAGGTAGCTGGGAATACAGGCGCCCACCACCATGCCCAGCTAATTTTTTGTATTTTAGTAGAGACGGGGTTTCATCATGTTGGCCAGGATGGTCTCCATCTCTTGACCTCATGATCTGCCTGCCTTGGCCTCCCAAAGTGCTGGGATTGCAGGTGTGAGCCACTGCGCCCAGATGGGATTTGTTACTTTTTAAACTCCCAGTTTGCTGAGGAGTAAAGCAATGTGCGGGAAACATAGGTGTGTCTTGTCTGGTGCTCATAGCTGGTGTCCAATACCAGCTATCCATAATCTCTCTTCTGCATTTGCTCCCAGCTGTTATGTTTTGTCACAGCCTGGCCTAGGTCAGTGTCTCATCTCTCTAACTCACAATAAATATGACGGATCAGGCCGACTGGAGCCTGCTTACTTGTGTCATTTTGAATGAGTTAAATTTCCTCCCAACATTTCAGATTCTTCATCTCTGCTACATGGTGACAAAAATGGAACCTGAACACTCAGGTTCTGGGGTGAGGATGAAATGCTATATGCAAAGGTACCTAGTAGACTATCTGACTAGAAAGTGATTGATTGATATTCATTTCCTTACTACCTTACTGTCTGGGCATTAGTTTTCTCCTCCATCCATTCAGGTCCTTCTAGCTTTAGAATTCTTTGATTCTAGGAAACTGAATTTACTTCTGAGATGAACTTTTACAAGGTTAAAACTCATGGTTAGAAGGGTAGTCTTTCTTCCAAGTTCTAAATCACTTAGGTCACGTAATTATGCATTTTAATTTGCTTAGATGTTCAGAAAAGACAATCTAGTTTCCAGTTTGGATCAATTATGCAAAAGGACGATTATTTCCCTGTGGAGAAAAGTAAATGAGTAAGACTTGGCCTTAGTTCAGGAAGATACCATAGAGATTAGCTGGGTGCCCAAAGGCTTGGGCAGAGAGGCCTTTGGAGGAATGATGGAGTATGAAGGGGTGGGGAACAGGGCCCTAGAGGGGACCAGAAGGAAAAACTACGAAGTAAGGGGCAATGGGAAGCAATGAATATTTCCCTCAGAAACCAGAGAAACCTCTGTGCCAAATATAAAGGTTTTGTACTGTGTTCAGGTGTTCATGATCAGGAGTAATAGACCTGAATTGTTCAAATCCCTGTTCCACCATTTATTGCCTGTATGTAGGGCAAATTTGGAGCTTTTCCCAGTTTATTTCTTTATCTGTAACATGGGAATAATAGGCCAACCTTATGCAGTTGTTGAGAGAATCAAATGAGAAATGTGCCAAAGTGCTTAGTGCCTTGTTCGGCATCTAATAAGCCTTGATGAAATGGCAGAATCATCATCAACAACAACACTGCCATTATTATCATTATTACAAATGCTTGCACAGAGCTATAAGGCTAGAAGATTCCAAGAGGATAACTAAAGCACATTTCAATCCCAGTACCAGAAAAGAGGCTTTGGTGATATTACAATTTCATGTGGAGAACTTGTCCTCCTCAAGAACTACCCCAAATAAGATAACCAAACCCACAAGATCAGGAACTTAGCAGAGAAGATAGAGGTAATGGTTATCTGCCAACTTCCTATTTCAACCACTAAGTTAATGTTAACATTTGCATTTTGATGGTTAATTTATGAATAGAGTTCTGTGCCCCTAGTACTTACAAGGTAAGTGGGTGAAGTTTGAGCACTACTGGGTTGGGATGGGCAATGGGCAATTTGTCTGCTTAACAAAGTAGAATTTTCACAAAATTCTTCATCTGAGCCACCTGGGTCAACAATAGGAACAATGTTTATGGAAATAAACATCATCACTCCCTCCCCCAAACATGTTCACACACAATACCTTACCTTTTGCAAAACAAAAACAAAAACAAAAACAAACAAACAAACAAAAAACAAAACTATGAGGTAGGCAGCATTATTATTATTTCATTTCAAGAGATGAGATAAACAAGACTCAAAAAAGGGAATGAACTTCTCTGAGCTCATATCATAGGTAAGGATGTAAATCCAGGTCATTTAATTTCAAATTCGTGTTTTTTGTAGAGTGACATCAGCAAGATGAGGGAATAAGCAGCCCTGGACCCTCCTCACCCTCATGGACACACTGATTCAATAATAATACTCAGATAAATTTTATTTGTGAGAAATCTAGTAACAATTTGAGAGGCTCTTGCACCCTGGATGAGTGTAAAACCAGCCAAATCAAAGTTGGTAGAAAGATTTTAAGATACTCTATCACAATAATCCCTGCTTTCTCAGCATAGTGTCATATGGTTAGGAGGAAATCCCCAGCTCCCAGCTTCTTTGCAGGGAGAGAAGGAAATAACTGGACCATACATCCAACATTCAGATTTTTCTGAGGGCTGCCAATGCACTAGCTTCTGTCTTGCCTGTCTTAGAATGCGGATGGAATCCAGCATACTCCAGACATCTAGGAGCCATTGAGAACAAAGAGGGTAATTTTAACTACCACATGAATATTCACCACAGCCCTCTCCCCCCGGCCAAGTTCAGAGCGAGCCAGTGAAAAACCCTGGGTCCCAGGCTCTCCCTGGAGAGAGAAAGAGTTAGACCTGTGTCCAATATTCTGACTTTTCTGTGGACAGTATCAGGGATGGGCTTCTGTCTCACCTGTGCCAGAGTGCTGATGGAAACTAGCCATACTCAAGATGCCTGGAGGCTGCAAAGATGGTGGTTTGGACTAGCACAAAAATTTGAGAGGTCCCCAGTGTCTCTGGCTGGGCTGATTGGTGAAGGTCTTCTCCAGTACAAGGCCAGTCCATGAAGATTGGGAGAGGTGGCTGTTTTGTCTAATGCACAGACACCAGCACAAAGATCCAAGGATAATGAAGAAACAGGGAAATATGTCCTAAACAAAGGTACAAGATAAATCTCCTGAAGTTGACCCCAATGAAAGAGATATACAATTTACCTGAAAGAGAATTTGAAGATCAGATACTTGTAGATATGTGGCATTATTTCTGACGGCTCTGTTCTGTTCCATTGATCTATATCTCTGTTTTGGTACCAGTACCATGCTGTTTTGGTTACTGTAGCCTTGTAGTATAGTTTGAAGTCAGGTAGTGTGATGCCTCCAGCTTTGTTCTTTTGGCTTAGGATTGACTTGGCGATGCGGGCTCTTTTTTGGTTCCATATGAACTTTAAAGTAGTTTTTTCCAATTCTGTGAAGAAAGTCATTGGTAGCTTGATGGGGATGGCATTGAATCTGTAAATTACCTTGGGAAGGATGGCCATTTTCATGATATTGATTCTTCCTACCCATGAGCATGGAATGTTCTTCCATTTGTTTGTATCCTCTTTTATTTCCCTGAGCAGTGGTTTGTAGTTCTCCTTGAAGAGGTCTTTCACATCCCTTGTAAGTTGGATTCCTAGGTATTTGATTCTCTTTGAAGCAATTGTGAATGGGAGTTCACTCATGATTTGGCTCTCTGTTTGTCTGTTATTGATGTATAAGAATGCTTGTGATTTTTGTACATTGATTTTGTATCCTGAGACTTTGCTGAAGTTGCTTATCAGCTTAAGGAGATTTTGGGCTGAGACAATGGGGTTTTCTAGATATACTATCATGTCATCTGCAAACAGGGACAATTTGACTTCCTCTTTTCCTAATTGAATACCCTTGATTTCCTTCTCCTGCCTAATTGCCCTGGCCAGAACTTCCAACACTATGTTGAATAGAAGTGGTGAGAGAGGGCATCCCTGTCTTGTGCCAGTTTTCAAAGGGAATGCTTCCAGTTTTTGCCCATTCAGTATGATATTGGCTGTGGGTTTGTCATAAATAGCTCTTATTATTTTGAGATACGTCCCATCAATTCCTAATTTATTGAGAGTTTTTAGCATGAAGGGTTGTTGAATTTTGTCAAAGGCCTTTTCTGCATCTATTGAGATAATCATGTGGTTTTTGTCTTTCGTTCTGTTTATATGCTGGATTACATTTATTGATTTGCGTATATTGAACCAGCCTTGCATCCCAGGGATGAAGCCCACTTGATCATGGTGGAAAACCTGACAAAAACAAGAAATGGGGAAAGGATTCCCTATTTAATAAATGGTGCTGGGAAAACTGGCTAGCCATATGGAGAAAGCTGAAACTGGATCCCTTCCTTACACCTTATACAAAAATCAATTCAAGATGGATTAAAGACTTAAATGTTAGACCTAAAACCATAAAAACCCTAGAAGAAAACCTAGGCATTACCATTCAGGACATAGGCATGGGCAAGGACTTCATGTCTAAAACACCAAAAGCAATGGCAACAAAAGCCAAAATTGACAAATGGGATCTAATTAAACTAAAGAGCTTCTGCACAGCAAAAGAAACTACCATCAGAGTGAACAGGCAACCTACAAAATGGGAGAAAATTTTCGCAACCTACTCATCTGACAAAGGGCTAATATCCAGAATCTACAATGAACTCCAACAAATTTACAAGAAAAAAACAAACAACCCCATCAAAAAGTGGGCGAAGGACATGAACAGACACTTCTCAAAAGAAGACATTTATGCAGCCAAAAAACACATGAAAAAATGCTCACCATCACTGGCCATCAGAGAAATGCAAATCAAAACCACAATGAGATACCATCTCACACAAGTTAGAATGGCAATCATTAAAAAGTCAGGAAACAACAGGTGCTGGAGAGGATGTGGAGAAATAGGAACACTTTTACACTGTTGGTGGGACTGTAAACTAGTTCAACCCTTGTGGAAGTCAGTGTGGCGATTCCTCAGGGATCTAGAACTAGAAATTCCATTTGACCCAGCCATCCCATTACTGGGTATATACCCAAAGGACTATAAATCATGCTGCTATAAAGACACATGCACACGTATGTTTATTGCGGCATTATTCACAATAGCAAAGACTTGGAACCAACCCAAATGTCCAACAATGATAGACTGGATTAAGAAAATGTGGCACATATACACCATGGAATACTATGCAGCCATAAAAAATGATGAGTTCACGTCCTTTGTAGGGACATGGATGAAATTGGAAATCATCATTCTCAGTAAACTATCACAAGAACAAAAAACCAAACACCGCATATTCTCACTCATAGGTGGGAATTAAACAATGAGAACACATGGACACAGGAAGGGGAACATCACACTCTGGGGACTGTTGTGGGGTGGGGGGAGGGGGGAGGGATAGCACTGGGAGATATACCTAATGCTAGATGACGAGTTGGTGGGTGCAGCGCACCAGCATGGCACATGTATACATATGTAACTTACCTGCACATTGTGCACATGTACCATAAAACCTAAAGTATAATAATAATAATAATAAAAGAAAAAAAAAAAAAAAAAGAAAGAGAATTTGAAATAATCATATATTCGAAATAGAGAATTCAAAATAACCATATAATCATAGGCTGGGCATAATGGCTCATGCTTGTAATCCCAGCACTTTGGGAGGCCGAGGTGGGTAGATCACTTGAGGTCAGGAGTTTGAGACCAGCCTGGCCAACAGGGCGAAACCCCATCTCTACTAAAAATATAAAAATTGGCTGGGCATGGTGGTGTGCAACTGTAATCCCAGCTACTCAGGAGGCTGAGGCATGAGAAATGCTTGAACCCAGGAGGTGGAGGTTGCAGTGAGTTGAAATCATGCCACAGTACTCCATCCTGGGCAACACAGTGAGACTCTGTCTCAACAAAACAAAACAAAAACAAAATAACCATAATTAAAGATGCTCTGCAAGGCCAGAAGAACAATACACAAACTGAGAATTTTCAACAAAAAGGCAGAAAATATAAAAAGTACCAAACATAAATCATGCTGCTGAAAAATACAATAACTGAATTGAAAAATTCAATAGAGGGATTCAATAGCACACTAAATCAAGCAGGAGATAGGATCAGTGAACTCAAAGTCAGGTTATTGGAAATTATCCAGAGGAACAAAAAGAAAAAAGAATAAAAAAGAGTAAAGAAAGCTTAAGAGATGTATGGGACATCATCAAGCAGACCAACATTCACATTAGGAAGATCCAGAAGGAGAAGAGAGAGAGAAAGTTTAGAAAATTTATTAAAAGAAATAATGGCTCAAAACTCCTGAAACCTGAGAAAGAACATTGACATCCAGATCCAGGAAGCCCAGTGTATCCCAAATAAGATCTTCAAATAAATCAAAGTGATACACATTATAATTGAATTGTCAGAAGTCAAAGACAAAGAGGGAATTTTGAAAGCAGCAAGAGAAAAGTGACATCATGTACAAGGAACCTCCATAAGGTAATTAATAAATTTCTTAGCAGAAACTTTGCAGGCCAGAAGGACATGGGATAATATATTTAAAGTGCTGAAAACAAACCAACCAACAAACAAACAAACAAACAAACTGCCAACCAAGAATATCATTCCCAGTACAATTATCCTTCAAAACTGAAGGAGAGATACAGACTTTTATAGATAAACAAATCTGAGGTAGTTCATCATCACTGGACCTGCCTTACAAAAAATGTTAAAGGAAGTTCTTTAAGTTGGATGTTAAACAGTAATATAAATGCATGTGAAAGTATAAAACTTGCTGGTAAATGTAAATATATTGATAAATATAGACTACTGTAATACTACAATGGTGGTAGGTAAATCACTCTTTTAATTCTACTATAAAATTTATTTATTTATTTATTTATTTATTTTTTTGAGACAGAGTTTCACTCTTGTCACCCAGGCTGGTATGCAGTGGTGTGATCTCGGCTCACTGCAACCTCTGCTTCCTGGGTTCAAGCAATTCTCCTGTCTCAGCCTCCTGAGTAGCTGGGATTATAGGCGCCTGCCACCACGCCCAGCTAATATTTATATTTTTAGTACAGACGGAGTTTCTCCATGTTGGCCAGGATGGTCTCAAACTCCTGACCTCAGGTGATCTGCCCTCCTCAGCCTCCGAAAGTGCTGGGATTATAGGCGTGAGCCACCATACTTGGTTCTCTACTATAAAATTTAAAAGATAAAAGTATTAAAAATAACTATAACTATAAAAATAGGTTAATGCATGCACAATATAACAAGATGTAAATAATGACATCAATACATAAAAGATGTGTGTGGGAGAACCAAAAGAGTAGTTTTTGTATGCAGTGAAAGTTATCAGCTAAAAATAGACAGTTATAAGTTGTTTCATATAAGCCCTATGATGATCACAAAAAAATACCTATAGAAGATACACAAAAGAAAAAGAAAAAGGAATAAAAACGTATCAATACAAAAATCCATGAAACACAAAGGAAGACAGCAAGATAGGAAAAGAAAGACAAAAGAACTCTGAGAAAGACAAAAGAATTAACAAAATGGCAATATTAGTCTTTCCCTATCAATAATTTATGGAAATGTAAATGAGTTAAACTCTCCAATCAAAAGACATGGAGTAGGTGAATGGATTTTCAAAAAACCAACCAGTTCTATCTACATACTATCTAGAAGAGACTGACTTTAGATTTAAAGACAATGTATAGGCTGAAAGTGAAGGAATGGGAAAAAAAATATTCCGTACAAATGGTAACCAAAAGACAGCAGGATGGCTGTACTTATATATCAGACAAAATAGTCTTTAAGTCAAAAACTGTCACAAAAGGCGAAGAAGAACATTATATAATAATGAAAAAAATCACTAGGAAGATATAACAATTACACACATATATGAACCCAACATCAGAGCACCTAATATATATAAAACAAACATTGACAGAACCAAAGGGAGAAATAGACAATGTAATAATAGAAGAATTCAGTAACTCACTTTTGATAATGAATAGAATATTCAGATAGAAAATCAACAAGGAAACAACGGACTTGAGCAATACTATAGAACAAATGGACCTAACAAATAAAACGTTCTATCCAATGGTAGCAGAATACATATTCTCCAGTGCACGTGGAACATTCTCCAGGATAGATCACATGTTGGGTCACAAAAGAAGTCTTAACGAATTTAAGAGGATTGAAATCATGCTAAGTATCTTTTCCTACCACAATGGAATGAAACTAGAAAACTAGAATGGAAATAGGAAAAAAACTGAAAAATACACAAATATGTAGAAATTAAAAAACACATTTAAATAATCAATGGGTCAAAGAAGAAATCAAAAAGGAAATTAGAAAATATCTTGAGACAAATGAAAATGAGAACACAACATATCAAAATTTATGGGATGCAGCAAAAGCAGTACTAAGAGGAAAGTTTTATATATGTATATACATAAACATATCTAAACATACACACATGCCTACTATGTACCTACAAAAATTAAAAAATTAAAAAAGATAAAGAACAAACTAAGCTCAAAGTTAGCAGCAGGAAGGATATAATAACACTTTTTGCTCTAAGTTTTATTATGATACTTATGATAAAACTTAGAGCAGAAATAAAAATAGAGACTAGAAAAACAATAGCAAAAAATCAATGAAACAGTTTTTTTTGAAAGACACAGAAAATTTACAAACCTCTAGCTAGACTAAGAAAAAAAGAGGAAACACTCAAATAAATAAAATCGAACATGTGCTTTTCTGCTCCTCTCCTGCCGCCTTTGAAATTCAGATGCATCCTTCTTTAAATGATTTGTATTGTGTTCCACAAATAATCTTTTGGGACTTCTTTCTGAAACATGACTTTGTTTCTATGCAGAACAAAGGCAAGGTAGAGTGACAGGGAAAAGAAGTCAGGTAGGGAAGGCTATTCTGTGAAGAGTGATTGTTGGGCAATAGAGAGGCTCTCTAGGTTATGCAAGAGTCAAAGGGTAACTGGATCCCAGAGGTGATAGAAGCACACTTATCAGAGACAGTGTCTACTTGTAGGGACAACAGTAAATCTGCATTCTCATGGGCACTGTGGCTTGTCCTGGAAGCATCTCAGGCTGGCATAGTCATACCTCTAGGAGAGTTAATACTCTAGAAAGAGGAGCAAGTCTAGAAATAAGATGATAGAAATTTCCAGAGAATTTGAGAAAAAGCTACCATGGATACAAAGATACCTCTGAGCACCCTTGTTCCAATTTTCATTTCTTGGTAAGTCTGTGGTATTATGCTTCATATTCATGCTTCAGTGCTGCCATCTGAACTCTCACTGCTCCAGACTGTTTCCAGCATATTTTTTCTTCTAGATATTTCTACTCTTGCTTATCTTTAGAGAGGCTGTTGCTTTAGTACAAGTTGGCAAATTTTTTAATTTTAGGGCTTTGTGGACACTATAGTCTCTGTCACAACTACACAACTCTGCCACTGTAGCACAAAAGCAGCCATATACTATAGCTAAACAAATGGGCATGGCTGTGTTCCATTAAAACTTTATTTACTGCTGGGTGTGGTGGCTCACGCCTGTAATCCCAGCACTTTGGGAGGCCGAGGAGGGCGGATCACGAGGTCAGGAGTTCAAGATCAGCCTGGCCAACATCGTGAAACCCTGTTTCTACTAAAAATACAAAAATTAGCCGGATGTGGTGGCAGGCGCCTGTAATCCCAGCTACTTGGAGGGCTGAGGCAGATAATTGCTTGAACCCGGGAGGTGGAGGTTGCAGTGAGCCGAGATAGTGCCATTGCACTCCAGCCTGGGTGACAGAGCGAGACTCTGTCTCAAAAAAACAGAAAACAAACAAACAAAAACTTTATTTACAAAAATTCAGCAGGGTAAACTTGACGTGTGGGCTGCTGTTTGCAGATGCCCTCTTTTAGGTATATTCCCATCCATTCCATTGGTTTCCATTTTACTTTCTCATTTCTCAGCCATGAACATGCCATTGTTTTCAGTTGCTCCATGTGTTGGCAAGTTCCCTAAATCCCAATAGTAAGGCTCAGGATCATTTCAGCGAAAACAGGTTAAGTTTCTGCTATAAAAACAAATTGAATTCTGAAACATGGATGAATGTGGGAGGAAAGAGTTACCTGGAAGAGTAACTCTCACAGCTCTCTCTCAGAGCTCTCTCTCTGGGGAGAAAGAACAGTGGCAGAACCTCCTGGGTGAGAAATCCCTGATTCCCAAACAACTCCACCCCACATCCCTGGCTGTCCTCCCCTCTGAGTAATGCGGACAGCCCTTTGGGGCTGTGATGATTCTATCTCCTATGAAGCCACCTGATGAAACTCTGATTTCGCCAACCACTAGCACCCAAGAAGAGCCTGGTGTGACATAAGCTGAATGGAATAATTTTATGGGTTGAGGGGGGACTCTTTAGAAGCATCTAACTAGCATATTTTGGAGAAAAATTAGCTGAAGCATTAGGAAAGGAAACTATGCTGTATGCCAAGCCCCCACCCACCATTAGTGGTATAAAAGGACTGCAGAGGAAGGAGAGACTCAAACCTGCCCACATCCACCTCCAGCAGCTTACCTGCTTTTCCATTACCTGTTCCAGCACCATGTCTTACAGTTGTTGCCTGCCCAGCCTGGGCTGCCGCACCAGCTGCTCCTCCCGGCCCTGCGTGCCCCCCAGCTGTCATGGCTACACCCTGCCCGGGGCCTGCAACATCCCCGCCAATGTAAGCAACTGCAACTGGTTCTGTGAGGGCTCCTTCAATGGCAGCGAGAGGGAGACCATGCAGTTCCTGAACGACCGCCTGGCCAGCTACCTGGAGAAGGTGCGTCAGCTGGAGCGGGACAACGCGGAGCTGGAGAAACTCATCCAGGAGCGGTCCCAGCAGCAGGAGCCCTTGCTGTGCCCTAGCTACCAGTCCTACTTCAAGACCATTGAGGAGCTCCAGCAGAAGGTGAGGGGGTTGGCCATGTGCGGGGCCAGCAGCAGCTGGCTCTCTTTGAACAGTAAGACATTCTCAAGTTCAAGTGTACCTCATGAGAGAAATTTCTTTTCAGATTCTGTGTGCCAAGGCTGAGAATGCCAGGCTGGTGGTGAACATTGACAATGCCAAGCTGGCCTCTGACGACTTCAGAAGCAAGTATGTTGAACTTCAAGGTCCCTGTGGTTCTTGCATGGCCCTAGGGACTTACTATTGCCTGGAAGAGGAGAAAGCCATTTCTCCCTATTTCTCCTCCTAGGGCTGGTTATGTAAAATCAGTTTCAAATAGAGAACTAGACTCATGTGCTGCCTGCTCTTTGGTCTATACTGGTCTTTCTGGAAGTGTTTCTTAAACCACAAAATTCAGAGATTGAAATGAATTGTTCTTTGGGAATTGATTTGGTGATATATTAGCTAATAAAACTGAGAGCACAGTGAGAGACTTCATCTCATGCATGCATGTGGGCTACTCGTGGTGTTAGGGTGAGTCAGGGAACCTCTTCAGCCTATCCATGGACAGCTTGACTGAAGCATATGAAAGGGAAGAGGCAGAAAACTGTGTAAGTTCAAGAAGATTCAGACCAATTCTACCCAAGCAACACATGAGAGGGGAAGGTGGTTTTCTTTCCTGACTTATCCTCCCACTCCAACATGTGCAGGTACCAGACGGAGCAGTCCCTGAGGCAGCTGGTGGAGTCGGACATCAACAGCATACGCAGGATCCTGGATGAGCTGACCCTCTGCAAGTCAGACCTGGAGTCCCAGGTGGAGTCCCTGAGGGAGGAGCTGATCTGCTTGAAGAAGAACCATGAGGAGGTATGAAACAAATTCACAAAAGCAGTCCTCAGAGCTAAGCTACTAGCACGGGGAATCAGGAGACGATTACTGTCTGGATCCCTGGTCTGGGACCCTTCTCTGAGGAACTCAAGGTATTCTCAGAGAGTGACGGTGCTACATCCATATCAAGGAGTGGAGTGAGCTGCTCATTCTCCAGCGGCTGGGTGAGGGTTAGGCAGGTGTTGGAATTACTGAGGAGGGACATCATTCACTGAGCCCTGCTCTCTGCTAATCACTGCTAGGTCCTGAATTTGGTGGTGGAGATGGAGGGACAAAAAAGAAATAAGACATAAGACATGGCCCTTTTCTTAAAAGAGCTCACAGTCTAGTATAGAAAGACAGTCATATAAACACAGTGATATAAACAAGACAGAGTGAAACAAGTACCATATGAGATTTACAAACAGTATGCTCTAGAAATAATCCAGGCTGCCCAAGAGGAGACAGGGAACTCTTCTCAGATGCAAAGAGGAGGATTTCAGTACTTGGGTGTTTCAGTCTGAGGGAAGAGGTTGAACAAAGACACAGAAGTGTCAGGGCAGGGAGTATCTGGGTATGGCTGGGCATGCAGTACCTCCAAGAGTGTGATGAAAGTGAAGATGTGATGGGAAGCGAGGAAGGACTTGCATATGCCAAGGAGTTTAGACTTAGTCTTGTAGAAGGTGTGAGGTTGTTTCAGTTTCTATGGGACAACAATTGATGTGATCCCTGTTGGAGTTTATTGCTATAAAATGTGTGTGTCACTCTTTGGGAATGATCAGAATCTTCCTTTTAGTGCTTTTTTTTTTTTTTGACGGAGTCGTACTCTGTCACCAGGCTGGAGTGCAGCGGCGTGATCTAGGCTCACTGTAACATCCGACTCCCTGGTTCAAGTGATTCACCTGCCTCAGCCTCCCGAGTAGCTGGGATTACAGGCACGTGCCACCACACCCAGCTAATTTTTGTATTTTTAGTAGAGACAGGGTTTCACCATGTTGGCTAGGATGGTTTCGATCTCCTGACCTCGTGATCCACCTGCCTCTGCCTCCCAAAGTGCTGGGATTACAGGCGTGAGCCACCGTGCCTGGTCCCTTGTAGTGTTTTTTGGGCAGCATCAGGCTCATTTTCCCGGAGCAGGAAGATGGCAGATCTTCTATGGGACAATTGATGTGATCCCTGTTGGAGTTTATTGCTATAAAATGTGTGTGTCACTCTTTGGGAATGATCAGAATATTCCTTTTAGTGCTTTTGGGGCAGTATTGTGCTCATTTTCCTGGAGCAGGAAAATGGCAGATCCATTGCCATACGTTCATTGTTTCCCTTTTCTCCATCAGGAGGTCAACACCCTGCGCTCCCAGCTTGGAGACCGCCTCAACGTGGAGGTGGACACTGCACCCACTGTGGACCTGAACCAGGTCCTGAACGAGACCAGGAGTCAGTATGAGGCTCTGGTGGAAACCAACCGCAGGGAAGTGGAGCAATGGTTCGCCACGCAGGTGGGCATCTAAGCACATGGCCACTCAGTACCCGAGGTGCCCCAGGGTCCTGGAGGCAGGGTCTGATCCTTTCCCCACTTGGGTGTTTCAGACTGAGGAGCTGAACAAGCAGGTGGTATCCAGCTCAGAACAGCTGCAGTCCTACCAGGCGGAGATCATCGAGCTGAGACGCACGGTCAACGCCCTGGAGATCGAGCTGCAGGCCCAGCACAACCTGGTGTGTATTGTTCAGCCCTGCTGGTGAGCGATTGGGAGGCAGAGTCCCAGGGATGGGCTTGGGGCCACACACTCTCCTTAACTCTTGGAGCTTGTGACTTCCTTGGAATCCTATGAAGAAACCCTTTGAAGGAGCCCCTCTCTGACATTCCTGATCTTCCCCACCACAGCGAGACTCTCTGGAAAACACTCTGACAGAGAGTGAGGCCCGCTACAGCTCCCAGCTGTCCCAGGTGCAGAGACTGATCACCAATGTGGAGTCCCAGCTGGCAGAGATCCGCTGTGACTTGGAGCGGCAGAACCAGGAGTATCAGGTGCTGCTGGACGTGCGTGCCCGGCTGGAGTGTGAGATCAACACGTACCGGAGCCTCCTGGAGAGTGAGGACTGCAAGTGAGTAAGGGGCAAAGAATGTCTGGGAAGAATGTGTACAGTGGGATATTGTAGGCACACAAATGGTGGCCATTTTTTCAACTAGTCAGGCAACACATATTAACAGTGTAGCGTGTGTCCAGTGATCTGTGATAGCTAAGCAAAGGGAGGCCAAAGGTAAGCGAACAGCCCCTGACTCAGGGGCCTAATAATGGAGGAGTGGTGGTAGGAGCTGGCCAGTCATAGGAATAAAATTTGTGTAAGGCACATTAAGTTCCAGGAGACCACAAGAGTATGAGATAATATTTTTGAAAAGCACAATTTTTCCACCTCTGCACATGGCATTCTGGGAGAGAGAGAAGCGTTTTGTAGTAATCAGAACTTGATTCTGGCTGGGTGTAATGGCTCATGCCTATAATCCCAGCAATTTGGGAGGTTGAGGTGGGTGGATTGCTGGAGGTCAGGAGTTCAAGACCAGCCTGGCCAACATGGTGAAACCCCATTCCTACCAAAAATACAAAAAATTAGCCAGGCATGGTGACGCATGCCTGTGATTCTAACTACTTGGGAGGCTGAGGCAGGAGAATCGCTTGAACCTGGGAGGCATAGTGAGCCTTGGCTCCCACTTGCAGTGAGCCAAGATCGCACCACTGCACTCCAGCCTAGGCAACAGAGCAAGACCCTTTATCAAAAACAAAACAAAACAAAAAGAACTTGATTCCAACTGACTCCAACCACTGAGAATTCATAGGTTGTGTCATTAAGCCCAAGGTATTATGTGCATTAAAACCTCCTCCTAAAGCCATTCTAAACCTCCTTGTCCTCCTAGGCTCCCCTGCAACCCATGCGCCACCACCAATGCTAGTGGCAACTTCTGTGGACCCTGTGGCACCTCTCAAAAGGGTTGCTGTAATTGAAAAGCTTGTATCCTCTTTGAAGACATCTACAAAGCCATTTAGATCAACCACAGGAAGGATCCTCAAGTCCTGACTTTTCTGGAGCTCAGCTGACATCAAGAAACCTCATCTTGCCTCTATGTTATCTCTAGAATGCTGAAAAGCTTTCCCGACCCAAGCAAAGACATACATCATCAACTTCCAATGTTGGGACAACTCCTTCCTGTTGAGGGTCGAGCCTCTTTGTTTCTAAACATGTTCAGCTCCATGTAATCTGAGCTCCAGTTACTACTTTAGGGTGTTTCCTGAACGTACTACTGCATTTCCTGTTTTCCTTTCTTCTTTGGCATTCTCTGGAATGCAAGGAGGAGACTTCATTTACTTCCCAATAAACTTAATTTCTCTGGCATAATAAATGTTTCTCATTCATATTCATGCATTGTAAATTACTCGTCATGGCTGTTTCATAAAAATACCCCTTCATTAGGAGAATAAAATGAAGTAAATGACTGAGCCAAGCCTTTATGCTTCACCAGAAACACTGATGTAGACAGGGAAGGATGTCCTTCTGGACTCCCACCCAGGGTAGGCCATGCAGGAAACCTGGCCTTCAATACCCATGCTTGCCTTTCCTTGACTACAGGGCCCTTGGCAATTTTGCAAAGCCTCCCCAGGCTTCACTGCTATCTCCAGCTCTCACCCTCATCAGAATAGAATGTTCTGCTTCCCTTTCTCCTAAACTGCCGGAAGAAACTACAGAAATTGCTTCTATAGAAACTGTTCAAAGAGCAGTGATTCTCTCCTCTCAATCTCTCTGCTGCTCCTGCCTTGCTAATATAGATACCTACTCCTCCCTTAAAATATACCTTCACTGATTTCCATAACCCTGCACACTCTGGGTCTTCTTGTAATATCTGTAATTACATGTTCTCTGTTGTCTTGTTAGCTGTCTTCCCCTTTTTGTCCCAAATGAAGGAAACACCTATATTCTCAGCCCTCTGTCTTTCTCTTTCTACGTCCCTGTTCACGTAGAACTAGCTCCTCTATGCTGATGACTCCCACATCTCCCTCTCATCTCAGCTCAGTTTCCAGGTTTTCTGTTGCGCATATGACAGCTTCACTTGGTATTAGGTCATTACATCATGTTTAATTGGACTAAAACGTATTTTTCCCAAACTAGTTCATCTCCCCGCCCACTTGTTATGCCTGACATGTTGTCCTCCAGATAGACCCTTTAAATGAAGTCGTTACCTTTCCCCTCTTCAAGTTTATTCTTTCCCCTAGATCTTTGGTCTTATCCATAATGTTCTTCCATAGCCTCTTTATCATTTCATTTTCTATAATTACAAGAAAGGCCAATGTTCATTAAGCATCTCCCCCAAAACATTAATCTTACCCCACACCCCACTTGCCTCATCTCTGAATTTTTAAAGCTTTCAATTTTATAGGCCACAGTTTCAATTATCCATTTAATTTAATCCTATCTGATTGACACAACTGCAATCAATCATCGATTGTGTGTGCCAGGTACTGTGGGCGGTACTGAGAAACACAAATAAGTGAATCCCAGTCTCAGCCTACAGCATGTTTCACAGTTTAGAGTGGATGAAACAAAGCTACAGTCATTATAGACAAATATCAGTGTGGCTCAAGAAAGGTGTAGATAAAGAATTACGAATTTCAGACGTGTGAGAGAATGAAAAGAAGAGGCTCCAAGAAGGAGGGAGCACTCAATCAAAACCTTGAAAACCCAAATGTTCTGTTGATATAAATTTTGTCTGCCTGTCTTGTTGACTGCAGGCCCTTCAGCAGAGGCAATATCATCCCTAATTAAAGACGACGTAAACCATGGAATACTGTAAGTGGAATAAATAAGGAAGAGTAACACTAATGAAAATTCATGAGAAGGTTATTAAAACTTTATATACTTCCCATAGTTTCAACTTCAATCAATGATTACTGTATGATACTAGCATAATTCTGAAATAAATTTGCTGGGAAATGTCTGGTCAGGTGAGTGTGTGTAGGCCATAGAAGAGGGAAAGTTTTGGCCAGGTGCAGTGGCTCACGCCTGTAATCCCAGCACTTTGGGAGGCTGAGGCAGGTGGATCACGAGGACAGGAGATTGAGACCATCCTGGCTAACACGGTGAAACCCCGTCTCTACTGAAAATACAAAAAAAAAAAAAATTAGCCAGGCATGGTGGCACACACCTGTAGTCCCAGCTACTCAGGAGGCTGAGGCAGGGGAATAGCTTGAACCCAGGAGGCGGAGGTTGCAGTGAGCCAAGATTGTGCCACTGCACTCCAGCCTGGGTGATAGAGTGAGACTCCGTCTCAAAAAAAAAAAAAAAAGAAGAGGGAAAGTTTTCCTGAGCATGAACTTTGCCTGGAGGAGTTATGAGGTGTGTTTAGAAATTGACAACCCAATTCCTAGCCTAGAACAGAGGGTAAGTGTGGTAATAGGAGATGAAACTGCAAGGTAGTTAGGTACGGCCATATTTGGAAGTGCTCTGAATGATTATGCATGAGATTTTCTTGTAAGGGAGTTTGCCATATGATATATCTGGCAGCTGTGTACAGGTTGGGTTGTGAGGAGTCCTAGAAGCTGGGTTAAATAGAAGGAAGATCAATTAGGAGGTGAGAGACAATAAGGACTGAGATAAGTGGAGGAGAGTGAGGCCGAAGAGGGGTAGGTTTTAGAGGCATGGCTTAAATATGGAAGCTGAGTAGAGGTAGAGGAACAATGGAAAGAAAAGGAAGGAAACTAGTACTGATCACACACTGTATTAAGGTTATCCAGAGAAACAGAAACAGTAGGCTATATGTAGATACATAGAAAGAGATTTATTATGAGGAATTAGCTTATATGATTATGGAGGCCAAGAAGTTTCATAATCTGCTGTCTTCAAGGTGGAGGCCCAGGAAAGCCAGTGGTATAGTTCCAATCCAAACCCAAAGGACTGAGAATCAGGAAGGCTGATGGTGTAAGTCCTGGTTTGAGACTGAAGGCTCAAGAACAGGGAGCATTGATGTTAGAGGGCAGGAGAAGATGGATGTCCCAGCTCAACTCTATTCCCACTGGGAGTGCAGGACTGAGTGTAAGAGAAACAATGATGGCTCTGGGGAGGGTTTGTGGAACTAGACCCTGAGTTCCGTTTTGAGGTGTCTGTATCTGTCTTTGCTCAGCATAGCTTACTACTGACCTGGCCTATTCTCCACAGCCTCTCCTGCTTCTCCCTTACAGGTCAATAAGAGAGAAATAATTTGCCTTTCTTCTACCTTTTGGTTCTATTTGACTACTCACATTGGAGAACACCTGCCCACATTGGTGAGGGTGATCTTTACTCACTCTCCTGATTCAAATGCTGATCTCTTTTAGAAACACCTTTACACACATACCCAGAAATAATGTTTTACCATCTATCTGGGCATCCCTTGGCCCAGTCAAGTTGATACATTAAATTAACCATCACAAACACCTACTATGGGTCTGAAGATTTTCAGCCTGAGAAAATGAAACAACAATGAGTCTTCATTGGAGAGACCTGGAGAAGAATGACTAGATTTGAGGGAGATGTCAGAGAGCTGGGTAAATAAAGATGATAATTAGAGCTATAGGAATTGTTAAGACTGTCCAATGGAGGCTAGCAGGGAATAGAAGAACCTTGAGGACCACTGATAGAAACCACAGAGTTGAGCTGGGGCTCTTTGAAATCCCTGATGTGAGGTTCAGCCTTGGTTTTGCCAGATCTTGAGGACAGAGATGACCTCTGGTTGCAAGCAGTTTGAAAGGGAAGTGGAGAAGCACCTTAAAGGACACAGAAGTCAAAAGAAGTTGGAGCTCTAATGAAAGAGTTGTCAACAGCATCCAGGGCAAGGATGGTGAGAATCAGACAAATCTACTGGTTAAAGCAATGGGGAGACTCCTGGTGATTATAAAGAGAACAGAGTCTGTGGGAGGCTGAGGGAAGAAGCTGTATTTCCATGTTTTTTTCATGTCTGCCTCAAAACACCAACGTGATAGTGAGTGTAATGCAAAAGTTCAACACAACACATTTGTACTCAGCTGACTTTGCTTTATCTTCTGTGTACTGTCAAAAGGTTTTAGCATCTGCGTTCTCCCTTGATCTGCAGAGCAGGACACATATATAGGTTTTCATTCCATCTCTGAGTGGGCCCTGGATCCAGCTTTTTCAGGAAGACTAGCACCATTAAATTACATTGTCCTGGATTGTGTCATACTCTTGTCTATTCTAGACTGAGTTGATAGTCTAGAGTAGTCAAAAACATAGCATAGATCTCGTGGGAGCTGAATGATGAGAACACATGGACATATAGAGGGGAACAACACACACTAGAGCCTTTTGGAGGGTAGAGGGTGGAAGGAGGGAGAGGATCAGGAAAAATAACCAATGGGTACTAGGCTTAATACCTGGGTGATGAAATAATCTGTAAAACAAACTCCCATGACACAAGTTTATCTATGTAACAAACCTGCACTTGTATCCCTCAACTTAAAATAAAAGTAAAAAAAAACACATAGCATAGATGAACTTTGTATTTTTCTGACTTGGCTTGGTCCCTGAAGACTCCAAGACTCCATTACCATTGGGAGTCCAAGACTGAGTGTAAGAGAAACAATGGTGGCTCTGGAGAGGATTTGTAGAACTAGCTCCTGAGTTCCATTTTGAGGTGTTTGTATCTGTTTTTGCTCAGCCTAACTTACTGCTGACCTGGCTTATTCTTCAGCCCCTCTCCTGCTTGTCCCTTATGAGAAGCCCCATGGAACAGGGCCAAACCTGTTGGCTTATTTCCTGAATTACCCCTTCAATTTCTCCTCTCAATGTCCTGAGGCTGGAGGACTGATAAATTGACAACAGTTGCCTTTATGGAACAGTTTGTGGAAGCCCTATCTTCTGCTCTTCTAGGAAGCTCTAACAGGCTGGCCCAAAACCATGGGCTTGGGTTGTTATTGGACTGTCTTTCTGCTTTTCTAATTTCCCTCTGGGATCCCTCTTTGGCAAAATTCCATCTTATTGCTCTGTGTGCCTGCAGTGATACCATTCCTGGCCTGATCCTGTGTATCATTTGTACACATTAAAATATAATTAATTTTCAAGTAGCCCAATGTTACTTCATATTTCTAAAAGAATAAATTTTACATTTCTCATGGTAAGAATTTCAAGCACCAGAGCCTGGACATTGGAGAAGATGGCTTTGGGAAGAAGGAGGGAGGCCTCCTAATGCCTTTGAAGTCCCACAATGGGGAAGGTGGCCTCAGCAGAAGACCCATCCTATGTCCACTCCATGGTTAAGCATCACTGGTGGGTTGGCATGTGATCTCTTCTATGGAAATAGCATGGGCTTCCATAATAAATAGCATCCTTAAACCTCAACTGCAATTTGCTCACATCTTAAGACCAGAAGCCTCAACCACAGCATCTGCCGCAATTACATAGGCATGTATAAAACCTTTCGGTTTGTTAGGATTTGACTTGCTCATCATGTTTAATGAAGGGCCATTGAACAGAGACAATAGCATCACCCATGTAAAGATAAGAATTCGCAGTACACAGCAAGTGGAGTAAGTAAAAAGCAATTGCCTTCCAGACTTTGTGAGAAGCTAATTGAAACTTGGCTCTTTTCTCAATAGACCCAAGTTCTTCCAACTATTAGTATATAATGGCCAAGTAGCTGTGCAGAAATCATAGTTACTTCTACTCAAGATGTGGGAATAGTTGTGTTTTCTAAACTCTGACCTCCACTTTTAAAGACACAAGGATACATATATCTGGATTATTCCACTGTGACTGAGGTAGAAGCTACAGCAATGGTTATAGGGATCCCTGTGGACATATTTACCAGTCTGTGACACACTATGCCTTTCCTTTTCTTTAAAAAGTGCCATTGTCAGATTTTTCTCTTTTGATGCTTGGGGCGTAGAAGAAGGAAAGAAGAACACAAGGTAATTAGAGAAAAGCTAATGAATTCAGCTATTTGCTTTATGTTATTTGATCTCATCCAATAGGACTTTAATCGGTTTGGTACTGATTTTAAACCAATATGCCCACACCATATCTCACTGATGGTGGAATCATTTTAAAGGTAGAGATTCAGACCGGGTGCGGTGGCTCACTCCTGTAATCCCAGCACTTTGGGAGGCTGAGGCGGGTGGATCACCTGAGGTCAGGAGATCAAGACCAGTCTGGCCAACATAGTGAAACCCTGCTTCTACTAAAAATACAAAAATTAGCCAGGCACATTAGAGGTGGTGTGCACCTGTAATCCCAGCTGCTAGGGAGGGTGAGACAAGAGAATAGCTTGAACCTGGGAGGCGGAGGTTGCAGTGAGCTGAGATTGCACCACTGCACTCTAGCCTGGGCAATAGAGCAATAGAGTGAGACTCTGTCTCCAAAAAAAAAAAAAAATTAGAGATTCAGGCAGGAGGGGCACAAAGTTGTGGATTGTGATTGTAGGGGAGGATATCAGTACCTTCAATGCATTCACCCTGGAAGACCACACATTTGCCCCAAAGCTGCTGTCCTTTATAAAAGCATATTTGAAGCTTCTCCTTGGAAATGACTTCCAGAGTCACCCAAGAAAACGCACATTATTATTTTGCAGTCACAACGTATTTCTGACCCATTAAAGATGCTATGCAGCTTGGTTATTCACCCTACGCACTAGGTGTGGTTTCAAATGACATCTGGCTGGTTCCAAAAATAAACACACCCACAGAAGATGAAGATTGGCCTTCAATGAGGATAACCAAATGAATGTGTCCCAAGCTGTGAGGGCAAGTTTGAAGGAAGGGTGATCTGAGGAATGGCAGATCACCTGTAGGAAAAGAATTCTTGTATGGCAAGACTTAATATGTAGCTTCCAAAAGGAATAACTTGGAGGAGTATCTTTCAGAATTTGAGCACTGATAGATTAAACATAAAATCCTCATATTTCATAGCTCCATCTGGAATGCATGAGAGCAGAGCATCTGCTTGCCAAAATGTGCCAATGGTCATAAAATGCCACTTCATGTACATGACATAGTGGTGGCTTTGCAGGGTCATATCCTTAGGAGAACTAGGCTTGGGTATTTCTCCCTCAGATCAACCAAGGGTTTCCTTTTTTTTTTTTTTTTTTTCAAGCTTCTAGTGGGTATAATGCATTTTCACTTAGTAAACTTCCTTCCTTCAGCATAGAAGTGACTTTTGGTTCTTTAATAAGTAAAAAACAGGCTTGTTATTTTTTGGCCCATTCTAATTTAGGATATTGTCAGCACTGATTGAGCTCAATGGAGCTCAATCTGTATTTTTGCATTATTGCATCTCAGTACTGAAAAGATTGGAAGAGAGAGACATGTAATATGACAGAGAGAGTGTGGACACTGGAATCAGAGAGATCTGTGTTTGAATCCCGGCTCCATCATGTAGGAGCTCTGTGACATTGGGAGACCTCTCAGAAGCTTAGGGTCCTTATCTACAAACCCTTGCAGCATTTTTGGAGGACTGAAGGAGCTGGTGCATATGAGGTGCCTGGCACAGTTCCTGGTACACAGTGGAGGCTCAGCAAGCAGGACCCATTACCAATGACAGAGTCACGCTGTGCACAGGCATGGAGCACAGTGCTTCATGCAGAGTAGGTGCTCCCAAAATTTTAGTTTTCTTAATGTTCTTGTGAACACTGAATACTAGTAGAAACAGAGGTGGGTGGCTTCCTGCAGCCCCATAGGAAGAGGGTAGAGTTGCCTCCATCTGACTGGATGGAACTGCAAACTGGCGCTGAACCGATGGCCTTGTAAGTCCTTTCTCATTTCAGCTTCCAGGATTCCCTATCACATAGTCTAGTTTCTAGATGGGTTTCCTTACATGGCTTTTCTCACAGTGTCTTAATTGACTATGAACTGGATGAGACACAAGCCTTTCCTCATTTAGGAGAAAGAGGCACAGATGTGCCCCCTACTCTGGGGACAGGGCCCAGCTGTCACTCTAGCTCAATGTCCCATGGACAAGCACTGCTGCAGGCAAGGTTGGTCAATTTGAAGCCAAACCATGAAGCTCTTACTTAACCAATCAGCATGTTTTGTGAGGAGTCCTGACTTAGCAAGAAGCCAGAGTAAAACATTTAATGAGGTATAGGACTCAGGTGAAGTGGCTAAATAACAAATGGAAAAATCAGCAAAGGAGGTAAAAAGGGGGAATACTTGACATGGTTGCCACACCCACTGCTGACAGAATATAAAGCCCTGGAGAGGACCAAGGCTTATCCCAGGGAAAAGGAATCAGGTTTTGAAACTGACTTCCAGAGCTCCACTGCCTCCCTGCACCATGCCCTACAACTTCTGCCTGCCCAGCCTGAGCTGCCGCACCAGCTGCTCCTCCCGGCCCTGTGTGCCCCCCAGCTGCCACGGCTACACCCTGCCCGGGGCCTGCAACATCCCCGCCAATGTGAGCAACTGCAACTGGTTCTGCGAGGGCTCCTTCAATGGCAGCGAGAAGGAGACTATGCAGTTCCTGAATGACCGCCTGGCCAGCTACCTGGAGAAGGTGCGTCAGCTGGAGCGGGACAACGCGGAGCTGGAGAACCTCATCCGGGAGCGGTCCCAGCAGCAGGAGCCCTTGCTGTGCCCCAGCTACCAGTCCTACTTCAAGACCATTGAGGAGCTCCAGCAGAAGGTGAGGAGGTATATGGCACATGTATACATATGTAACTAACCTGCACATTGTGCACATGTACCCTAAAACTTAAAGTATAATAATAATAAAATAAAAAAAATAAAAAAAAGAAGGTGAGGAGGTGGGCACCACACTGCCAGCTTAATGAACTACTTATCTATATTTAACATACTAAACTGTGAATGGATCTAAGTCTATTCACAGTAATGCTGAGAATGATAAAGACATAGATGCACTGGTTTAGGTATGACATCAAGTAGTCTTAGAAAATCTGTTGTAGAGCCACAAAGGAAGATGCAGGCTGGTGTTAGAGTGAAGCATTAGACCAAAATCAGTCATAGCAATCTTATATGGCGTCTTACTCCAAACCAGAATGTCTGATTTTTTGGTTTGATTATGATATCCTGGTTTTGTTTTCAGAGCATTATAGCATTTTCAAAAAGTATGCACCTGAATTATTTTCTATGCTAAGAATTTCCTAAGTAAATCTTCAAATATTTAAAGCCTTTCAAAGCTGTAGCAAAAGATGGCACTTATGGCAACACAAGAGAGCTGTTGACTTCAGCAGTATCTACAGACACATGGACCATCCTCTAGAGCAGCCATGTATATAGATGACAATATGGGGCCATCCATTCTGGAAGAGAAGTAGACATAAGTAAAGAGTCCACAGAGAATTGGGACTGAATACCTGGTGTAGGTTTGGGAGGGATCCCAGAAGAGGCAATATCTGAGCGGGGTTTGAAGGATGAGTGGGAGTTTATATCCAATTGTACAAGCCCTTGATTCTGGGAGGGAATTGACTGTCCACTGTTCTGTATATCTGGAAAAGTAGATGCCAGAAAGGGGTTGTGCTATTTGAATATCATTCATTTATTTACCCAGAGTTGGAGAGTGTTAGGCACAGTGCTTGGGTGGGGGATAATGTACTGAGTAAGATGGTCTCCTTCCTTCAGGAGCTCACAGTCTAACAGGGGAGATAGATGTGGAAACAAAATGATCACACAAAGGTCATAACAAGTGTTATTGATTAAGTATGTGGGTTACACAAGGGGTCTTGCTAGTAGGTGAGGGCATTCTGGGTAGAGCAAGAAGCTTTTTGCAAAGGCATGAACAAGGGCAATATGAGGGGAGAGTGGAGAAAAGTCAGCAGGTGGAACAAAGGTGGTATGAGTGTTGGATAACCAACTTGTTCTGGCTTGCCTGGGATTTTTCGCATTTTAGCATCCCGGGAACCCCTCAGTCCTAAGTAAACTGGGATGGTTGGTCACCCAACCGAAGAGTTGGATACGCAGTAACCTCAATTATTGCAGGAAGCCAGAAGCAGATAAGAATAGAATTCATGATGAATTCACATTGGTTGTCCTGGTTTTGAAATGGTCAGTTTTATGATCAAATCCTCCTTTAATCTCAGAGCTGAAAATCTGAAAGGACTCAAAGCTATTTGGGAGGAATGAGGCTGAAAGAAAACAGCATTTCACTTTAAGGCATAAGGCATTTCTTAGTATAACCCATTTCATGATTATTCCCATCCCCAGATCCTGTGCAGCAAGTCTGAGAATGCCAGGCTGGTGGTGCAGATCGACAATGCCAAGCTGGCTGCAGATGACTTCAGAACCAAGTAAGATTTTCCTAACCATCAGAGCAGTCTAGTAATGGACAGGCTGAATTGCAAAGTAATGAGCTCCCTATCCTGGAATGTGGAAGCAGAAGTTTCTATTGGGAGGATTCTTGCATTGGGTTAGGATTAGGTTGAATGTCAAAGCCTCTTCAATAGGTGCTCAGATTCTGTGTTTTAAGTTTTTTTTAATTTTTATTTCTTTTTTATTTATTTATTTATTTATTTTTTTGAGATGGAGTCTCCCTCTCTCATCCAGGCTGGAGTGCAGTGATGCGATCTCGGCTCACTGCAACCTCCGCCTCCCGGGTTCAAGTGATTTTCCTGCCTCAGCCTTCCTCGTAGCTGGGATTACAGGCATGCGCCACCAGGCCCAGCTAATTTTTATATTTTTAGTGGAGACGGGGTTTTACCATGTTGGTCAGGCTGGTCTTGAACTCCTGACCTCAAGTGATCCACCTGCCTCAGCCTCCCAAACTGCTGGGATTACAGGCGTGAGCCACCGCGCGCAGCTCTGTGCTTTAAGTTTGATTGTAAGACACCATCCATTCTTACTCCTTTTCAACCCAATGTCTGGACTAAGTTTAAAAGTGATTTTCACATTGGTCTCTTTGTATACATTAGTCACTGTCAACCCCCTAAAAAGAAGTTATTAAACCACAAAAACAGGAGGCAAAATCCATTGCCTTTCAGAGAATCAATCAATACTTTTAGATATGACCATTATTACAATCATGAGAATCCTTTGCATTTTCCTGGGATCTTATATTTTACAATATAATTTTACATATATCATCTTCAGTTCAACCCTATGAGGTGTTAGTTTTGTCTCCATTTTACAGTTGAGGAAATCAAGCCTCAGAGAGATTAAGGTATCTATCTACAGTCATTTAATGACAAGACTGGCTCTGACTCTGAATTCAGTGTTTCTTCCACAACACTAGATTGCTTCTTGGCAAGGCTGGAAAGGATGGCAGGACAACCTGGAGCAGGCTTATGAAGGGCACTGATTCACTTGAGATGGCAAAAACAGCAGGGCTTAGTTGATAGCAACTTGTAAACGAGATTCTTAGAACAAACGTAGTTCGTATTAGACTAAACTACCCACAGGCATTCCATCAATACCTTTTCTGTGTGTCTCAGTGACAAAATAGGCCTTCTCACTCAGTACAGGAGTATTTTCTCCCTTAATTTTTTTAAATTCAAAATATTTCAAAAAATAATAAAATTGACTAAGTCAGCCAAGTAAAGGCCGGGAACCAAAGACTTTTTTTTTGGACCACTTTTGACCTGTGGCTGTGTGTGCAGGTACCAAACGGAGCAGTCTCTGCGGCAGCTGGTGGAGTCCGACATCAACAGCCTGCGCAGGATTCTGGATGAGCTGACCCTGTGCAGGTCTGACCTGGAGGCCCAGGTGGAGTCCCTGAAGGAGGAGCTGCTGTCCCTCAAGCAGAACCATGAGCAGGTAAGAGTCCTAGCCCCCAATATCCCAATACTGAGAGCTCTGTGATCCCCCTGAATAGGATAAGGCAAGATTTGATTTGCTAAGCACCCTAGACCTAACAACATTTTGCTGGTTGCTCAAAACGTACTTTGGGGCTTGTTGGGGAATGAGTGACAGCTTACCTTTTTTACATAAAGGAGTGTGGTAAGCTGACCTATTTCCCCTTGGGACCAGACATGTATGGCTGAAAGGTCACACAAATATCTTTAAACTGCTGTCTACTGTTTGATGCTATCTATTAGCTTCTGAAGAGGTGCCAGGTAGGTTAATGACCGAGACTGGAAGGAGATAGAAAAAATTCTTATACTCTGTTTCACCTAGATAACTAGAACTCAAGGTGGATAAATGGATGGATGGATGAATGGATGGATGGATGAACTGATGGATGGGAAAAACGGGAGAAATGAAATAACTCAAATAATGGTTGATTCAGATCTCATGGCTGAATGCAATACTATGAAATCAGATGCATGTCTCAAAAATTAGATGTTTTCATGATGAAAACATGTGTCATACTCTAGTAGTATCCCATGAAATAAATAGGAGGAATGAAACCTGGTTTCTCTATATTTAAGCAGCAACAATTGTAAGCCAATTATCATGCCAGGCTTATCACTGAGCAAAGGGGAAATAAGAAAGAAATGATAGAATCTTGGATTGGGTAGAAATATTAGCAATCATTTAATGAAGCAGCCGTATCATACAGATGAGGGAAGGGATTCAGAGAAGAGGCCAGAATCTCCAGAGGTGACAGCTGGGCTTCAACTCATGTTTCCTAAGCTGCAATGCAATCCTTTTCCCATTATATTGAACTGCCTCAAAGAGGTTATTTATAGACTTCTTTCTGTGGGTTTATTTCTTCCCTTTTCTCCATTAGGAAGTCAACACCTTGCGCTGCCAGCTTGGAGACCGCCTCAACGTGGAGGTGGACGCTGCTCCCGCTGTGGACCTGAACCAGGTCCTGAACGAGACCAGGAGTCAGTATGAGGCTCTGGTGGAAACCAACCGCAGGGAAGTGGAGCAATGGTTCGCCACGCAGGTGGGCATCTAAGCACGTGGCCACTCAGGACCCGAGGTCCCCCAGGGCCCCGGAGGCAGGGTCTGATCCTTTCTCCCCTTGGGTGTTTCAGACGGAGGAGCTGAACAAGCAGGTGGTATCCAGCTCGGAGCAGCTGCAGTCCTACCAGGCGGAGATCATCGAGCTGAGACGCACGGTCAACGCCCTGGAGATCGAGCTGCAGGCCCAGCACAACCTGGTGTGTATTGTTCAGACCTGCTGGTGAGCTATGGGAACTTGGGAGGCAGAGTCTTGGGGATGCCCTTGGGGCCACACACTCTCCTTAGCTCTTGGAGCTTGTGAGTTTTTTGGAATCCCATGGAGGAACCCTATGAGGAGCAGCTCTCTGACATTCCTGATCTTCCCCACCACAGCGAGACTCTCTGGAAAACACGCTGACGGAGAGCGAGGCCCGCTACAGCGCCCAGCTGTCCCAGGTGCAGAGACTGATCACCAACGTGGAGTCCCAGCTGGCGGAGATCCGCAGTGACCTGGAGCGGCAGAACCAGGAGTATCAGGTGCTGCTGGACGTGCGTGCCCGGCTGGAGTGCGAGATCAACACGTACCGGAGCCTGCTGGAGAGCGAGGACTGCAAGTGAGCACCTGGCGGGCGGCACCCCTGCAAGGGACAGGCACTGTTCTCCTGTAGGATAAAACAGGGACTTTGAAAATCAAGTTTCAGATGCCAATCTGTCTGTAGAGGTCAGAGTTTTATATTAGAGCCGTGGGAAGTATAGGATATTTGTTGCTAACATTATCCGGGCTAAAGATATTTTCTTTTACAAAAGATAGTCATGGGACTTGACTCCTTCCTCCAGTAGAGATTTTTTGGATGCTGATGGCCAAATAAATCTTTCTGTCTTCAGGACTGTCTTGTCACCACAAAAAGGAAAATGAAACTGTAACAATGATCGCTTTTTCTGATTTAAACAGAACTTTAAAATCCACTGTTTCATTAATTCTTGTTAGAATCATCTGAGGCAGGCAGAGTGGGAATCATTATCACCTTCTTATAGATGAGCATTTGAGTGTCAATAGGGATGATGATCAATAACAGTACAGCAGTTGCCAGCGAACATAATATTTTTATGAACACAATCTTGTGGAATTTTCATAATCCTGTGTGGTCGGTACTACCAGTCCTACCTTACATGTGGGAAAGCTGAGGCTTAGAAGGAGGAAGTGACTTTCTTTTGTGTCTAGGGTCATAGAAGGAAGGCTGGGATTCCACCTTACATGTTCTTTGCTTATTTCTGCCGCTGTATCAGAACTCTGTAGAAGGAGTGATCCAAACAAGGCATGGCTTCCTAGGACATCAGAGAACCGGTTCTGCTTGCTTCTGTGTCTCTTTGGATTGAGTCTCCCTTGTTTGAATCACCCTTCTCATGCTGACAGTCTAACGCTTCTGCATCCCCAGGCTGCCCTCCAACCCCTGCGCCACCACCAATGCATGTGAAAAGCCCATTGGATCCTGTGTCACCAATCCCTGTGGTCCTCGTTCCCGCTGTGGGCCCTGCAACGCCTTTGGGTACTAGACACCCTGGGGCCAGCAGAAGTATAGCATGAAGACAGAACTACCATCGGTGGGCCAGTTCTGCCTCTCTGACAACCATCAGCCACCAGACCCCACCCCGAGGCATCACCACAAATCATGGTCTGGAAGGAGAACAAACGCCCAGCGTTTGGGTCTGACTCTGAGCCTAGGCCAGCTTGATCCTCCTCACCCCAGGTCCCTCTCCTGAAGTCAGTTTGAGTTCTGATGGTCAGAGGTTGGAGCTGTGACAGTGGCATACGAGGTGTTTTGTTCTCTCTGCTGCTTCTACCTTTATTGCAGTTCCCCAAATCGCCTAATAAACTTTCCTCTTGCAAAGCAGACATGATTCTCATTTGTATTCATTCTTTTCAAAGTGTTGACTCTCTGTGTACTTCTTATAAAGCCACTTGAAAGCAGAAGGAGGACTTTATAGGTTAATCATCTCCTAAAAGGTCTTCATCACCTTCATTAACATTCATTAAGCACAGTGAGTCCCAGCATCCACTTAGGCCAGCATAAAACAAGTGGGATCACTAGGACAAGAGGCCTCATCTGAATATGATAAACATATTTCTCATGGGACCTTACTCAGTAAAATGCAACGGTGAGCATCTCTAGACAGTTCCACTCATTCTTTTAAGTCCCTACCAGGGATGACAGAAGTTAGTATTTATTGAACACCTATCAAATGCCAGGAATTGTGCTACTAATTTTTTCTCTTCCTCACAGTGAGGAAGGATCAATGGCAGGACTGAACCCAGAGTTCACTCTCTGCTTGTCAGTTACACATGAGGTGTGATTATGAGAGGACAAAATTGATTTCAAATAAGCACCCAGAGTTTATACATCCTCCTGGGGAGACACAATGCTATTAGTGCTCAAAACATCTCTGAAACTCTCCTTTGTGAAATACTGAATAACTCAATACTAAAAAGCACCACCTTGCCGTCTTCCATATTTGAGCAATACCCAACCTATTTTGAAAGTGTTTCTTTTCTCACTTGAATTGTTTAACTATGGGAACTACATATGAATTTTGGGGCCCTCCCCCTCAAAGTTATTTAGAATCAAATTAGGATATTACAAGTCAGGTGTCTGCAAATGCTAACAGTGACCATGGCACTGGTGCCTGGCTCCTACTGGTGCCCACTGATGTCTAACCAAGGTTAATGGCTCCCATTACTGTTCATGCTGTGGTTTGTGCCAAGGCCACTCCCTCAGTCTGCAGACTGTCCCCAGATTAACCAATCTGCTAGTTATGTCTTCTCTCCTTGAGATGAAGCTGATACTATCTCCCCTGCTATGATGATGCCAGTTCCATCATCACATGTCAGTCTTAAATTCTTAAATTTTTTTTTTTTTTTTTTTGGAGACAGAGTCTCACTCTCTCACCCCAGCTGGAGTGCAGTGGCATGATCACGGCTCACTGCAGCCTTGAACTCCCCAGGCTCAGGCTATCCTCCCACCTTAGCCTCTTGAGTACATGGCACTACAAGCATGCACCACCATGCATGGCCAATTTTTGTATTATTTGTAGAGACGGGGTTTCGCTGGGTTATCCATGCTGGTCGTGAACTCCTGGGCTGAGGTGATCTGCCTACCTCAGCCTCCCAAATTGCTGGGATTACAAGTGTGAGCCACTGTGCCTGGCCAGTCTTAAATTCTTGTGCTCTCATATTCTAGTTCATTTAATATCTACTCCTTTGTTGTTGATGTTGCTGCAGCTTAGACAGGAGACCTTGGAAGACCATCTGAGTGATACACCATGCTCTGCTCAGAATGTCTTAGACCCAGTTTGTGGACTCTATTCTCTCTTTCCTCAGGGACAGTTCATTCCCTGGAGCTACCTCCATGCCTCATGCAAACCGCCCTGGTTCAATTTATCCCAGCAGTTCTCCACACATACTGGGATTACTGTCCACTGATAGTTACCTCTCAACTGCCTTCACCAGGAACAGTGCCTCCCAAATACCCAGTTGCATGCTTTGTGAGTGAGAGGTCAAAGTTCTCAACACAGTAAATACACTTTGTTTTTAGTGTTCAATGTATAAAATATTAAGCAAAACTTGTCTCTATGTTTGATGTTGTGTCCGTGGAAAACGTGGATCTAGGGAAAACAGTCCTTAGTTCTTATCTCTGCCATGGTGCTTTCCTTGGAGGATAAGAGAAAGGAGTGTCAGGGAGATCACTTTTTCTCAGGACAAAGCCAAATTGCTCTTCTGAAGTACCTGGGGAGGGTCAGTGTTACCACTGAGAAATAAAACTAAAATCCTAAGTCCCCCAGCTGACTGAACAGACCCCGTCTTGGCCAAGGGGACCGAAGAGAAACCTTAAAAACAGAGTTACATGTATGTTTATTGCAGCAATGTTCACAATAGCAAAGGCCTGGAATCAACCCAAATGCCCAATAATGATAGACTGGATAAAGAAAATGTGGCACATATATACCATGGAATACTATGCAGCCATAAAAAAGGATGCATTCATGTCCTTTGCAGGGACAAGGATGAAGCTGGAAAACATCGTTCTCAGCAAATTAACACAGGAACAGAAAACCAAACACTGCATGTTCTCACTCATAAGTGGGAGTTGAACAATGAGAACACGTGGACACACTGGGGCCTGTTGGGGGGTGGGGGGCTAGGGGAGGGATAGCATTAGGAGAAATACCTAATGTAGATGATGGGCTGATGGGTGGAGCAAACCACCATGGCACATGTATACCTATGTAACAAACCTGCACATTCTGCATATATATTCCAGAACTTAAAGTATAATAAGAAAAAAAAAAAAAAGAAAAAAGAAGGAAAGAAAGAAAAAAACAGAGTCCCTGACCATGACACGATGGGAGGTCAGACATGCCTCAGTATGCCCCTTCCTTATTAGCCTTTAACCAGAATTCTTTCCTAAGGAGTAAGCAGAAACCAGCTCTGGAAAATAAGAAACAGATGAATCATTCCTTTATCACCTTTAGCCCATCATCTGAAGCTGTGACTGGATTCCTTCCTCCTCTCTTGCAGTTTCAACACAGCAACCGACCAGCATTCCTTCCTGATAAGAGACCACCAACCATGGAGTGGTCTGGCCAGTCTACAGAGGATGTGCTGTGAGGGTTTTCACATCCTCTGCCTCACCTTTCAACATCAGAGGGCCAAAAACTCCATCCTTGGATCATGCTAATGCCACCATTTGTGAACATGCAACCCATGAAGAGGCATGAAGCTCAATTGCACATGCTTACATTTGTCTTCTCATAAACATTCATGACTCCTCCTGTAGCTTATTAAATAGTACATTTGGCCACCTCACTCAGCATACATTCCTTTCTCACATTTCCCTCCCTCAAAATGCTTACTCTTGGCTTCTGCCAGAGGCTACGCTTTCCAGCTTGCAGGATGGCCAGCCTGGAGGCTGCAGCTTTTTATGAGAAATAAAGCTCTCCTTTCCAACTTTATTAATCTTGTGATTTTTCAGTTGGCACTGCTTAGCTTACTGACTTGGCAAGATACACTGGCTGTAAAATTCACCATGACACAATGATGACCTGCAATTGGCCATCTAGTGTGACAAGGCAATGTTGCCAATGAAATGTGGGTGCAATCTAGCTTGTCTCACTTTATAATTTTAAAGTTTCTAGTGAAATTAAACATTTAAAAAACTTTTTATTGGTCATTCATGTGTCTTCTCTATAAACCAATTCAATTCAACATATAATCATTGAATGCTTACGATGGTGCCTGTTGGGTAGAGCACTGAACAAAGCAAAGACCTGCTCTTAGAAGTCTACTTTCAAGTGGAAGAAGACAGACAATAAAAAGAGGCAAACAAGCATGACTGTGTCAAGCAATAAGTGCTGAGACGAAAAATAAAGCAAAGAAAGGGAATAGGAAGTAGAAACTTTTGGATAAGGTGGTCAGAGCACTCTATGTCTGATGAGGAGAAATAGAGTTTAATCTATTTACGTGTAATTTTATTACTGACTTTTTGGACTAATTTTAAAAATCTTACTTTGTCCTTTCCATTAAGCATGATTTTTTTCGTTGCTTATTGTTTCCTCACTTTCTGACACCTGTGGATTGATCTTTTCTTTGTTCCCCTTTTTAATATGTGTTCTTAATTTTTAAATGTGCACACTTGACTTAGCACTATATAATTTAATCTCTTTCTTCTTGCATTAAAACAAGGTCCATAGAAAATGTTTTTGTTTTTTGTTTTTAAGAGACAGGATCTAACTCTGTTACCCAGGCTGGAGTGCAGTGGTGTAATCATAGCTGATACAGTTTGAATGTTGTCCTTGCCCAAGTCTCATGTTGAATTGTAATTCCAAATGTTGGAGGTGGGAGGTGATTGAATCATGGGGGCAGTTTCTCATGAATGGTTTAATACCATCCCCCTTGGTACTGTTGTCACAACGGTGAGTGAGTTCTCACAAGATCTGGTTGTTTAAAGGTGTGTAGCACCTCCCCCACTCCCCTGCTTCTTCTCCCACCATGTGAGACACCTTGCTGCACCTTTGCCTTCCACCGTGATTGGAAGCTTCCTGAGGCTTCCCTAGAAGCAGAAGCCTCTATGCTTCCTACACAGCCTGCCGAACTGTGAGGTAATTAAACTTCTTTTCTTTGTAAATTACCTAGTCTCAGGTATTTCTTTATAGCAGTGTGAGAATGGATTAATACAATGGCCCACTGCAGCCTTAACCTCCCAGGCTCAAGTGATCCTCCTGCCTCAGTCTCCAAAGTAGCTGGGACCACATGTGCATGCCACCATGTCTGGCTAATTTTTTACTTTTTATTTTTGTAGAGACAAGTTCTCTCTCTGTTGCTTAGGCTGGTCTTGAAATCCTGGGCTCAAGGGAGTCTCTGTGTTGGCCTCCCAAAGTTTAGGGATTACAAGTGTGAGCCACTGTGCCCTCTCAGAAATTTTTGTTTGTGTTCTTTACTTTACTTTTTACCTTGGTTTATTTTATTATTTATTTATTTATTGACAGGATCTTGATCTGTTGCCCAGGCTGGAGTGCAGTGGCATGATCATAGCTCACTGCAGCTTCACCTTCCTTGTCTCAACCTATCTGCCTGTCACAGCCTCCCAAGTAATGGGACTGTAGGCGTATGCCACCATGTGTAGCTAATTAATTTTTTTTTTTTTTTGCAGAGACGAGGTCTTTCTAAGATGCCCAGGCTGGCCTTGAACTCGTGGGCTCAAGCAATTCTCTCACCTTGGCCTCTGAAAATGCTAGGATTATAGATGTGAGTCACCATGTTCAATCTTACCTTATTTTTATGCTCCAAAATTTGGTCATTATTATTATTATTATTTAGAATTATCTACATGGTTACCAGTTTATTTGTTTGCAGTGTTTCTTGGACTTTATTCCTCCTTTCTGGTTTTAAATTTCTGTTTTCTGAAATACATTCTTTGTTAGTTTTTATAGCATTTGCTATGGTTTGAATGACACCTCCAACCATTCACTACTACTTAAACCATTCACTACTACTTAATGGTCAAGTAGTGATTAGGCCATGAGAACCCTGCCTTCATCAATGGATTAATGTCATTTTATCATGCGAGGGGGTAGTTATCACGAGAGTGGGCTTGTTATAAAATGAGTTTGGCGTCCTTTTGCTCTCTGGCTGTCATGCTCTCTTGCATTTACATCTTCTGCCATGGGGCAATGCAGCATGAAGGCCCCCATCAGATACCAGCATCTTGATATGGGTCTTCCCAGTCTCGAGAACTGGAGAAATAAATTTATTTTCTTTATGAATTACCCAGTGTGTGGAATTCTGCTGTAGCAACACACAGCAGACTAAGAATCTATAAGTGATAACTTCTCTGTTATTTTCTGAAAATGTCTTTTCTTAGTGGTCACTCTTACACGATGGTTTAGTTTATATGAAATTCTAGGTTGGCAGCTATTTTCCTTCAGCATGTTGGAAATATTATACCATTATCTTCTGGCTTCTGTTGTTGATGCTGAAAAGCCTATTGCTAATCTGTATTTCCATTGTTGATAATTCTTCTATTTTTTTCTCTCTTTGACTGTTTCTAAGACCATCTGTTTTTCTTTAGTGTTGTGCAGTTTCACTATGTTATTTCTAGGGATGGTTTTGGTTTAGTTTCCCTACTTAGGACTTGTGTGCTTCTTGATTGATTCATGTATTTCAATACCTGTGGAAAATTCTCAGCCATTACATTTTTTGAATATTACTTATATCTTATACTCCATTTTCTCCTTCTGAATTCCTTTTTCTAAAAAAATAGCTTCACTGAAGTATAATTAATGTATCATATATAATTCATATACTATAAAATTTACGGATCTAAAGTATAAAATCAAATGGTTTTTAGTATAATGAGAGTTATAACTACTACTACCATTTTAGAACATTTTATTACCTTTAATAGAAACCTTATACCCATTAGTAGTCACTCTCTGCTCCCTGCAACCCTCCAGGCCCAGGAAATCACTGCTGTCTCTTTAGATTTGCCTGTTCTGGACGTTTTATACAATGAAGTCATACAATATGTGTTTTTTTGACTAGCTTCATTTACATAGTATGTTTCAAGGTTCATCTATGTTGTAACATACAACATGTATTATGGAGAAATAAGTGCATGATCCTAACCTAGGATCATGAAGATTTACTTTTACATTTTTTTCCTAAGTTTTCTAGTTTTAGCTGTTACATTTAGGCTGTGCTCCATTTTGAGTCATTTTTTTGGTCTGTGGTATAAGAAAGGGGTCAAACATTTTATTCTTTTGCATGTGGATGTCTACTTGTCACAGCATTATTTACTGAAAAGACTATTTTCCCCCATTAATTATATTGGGACCTATGTTGAATATTAATGGACCATAAATGTGAGGGTTTATTTCTAGACTCTCAATTTTATTCTGTTGGTCTATATGTCTATCTTTATGCCAATAGAATACTGTCTGTGTTACTGCAGCTTTGTAGTAAGTTTTGAAATCATGAAATGTTAATCCCCCTACTTTGTTCTTCTTTTTCAAGATTGTTTTGGCTACTCTGGTGTTTTGCATTTCCACATGAATAAAAGGAACAACACGTCAAGTTCTATAAAACAGCTCGCTGGGATTTTGGTAGGTGTTGCTGAAAGTTTAGATCAACTTGGGTGATACTGCCATCTTAACTGTGGGGCCCAATGGAACATCTCTCTTGTAACACAGAGGTATGTAGGAAAGAAGGACTGCACTCTTCAAGCCACCCTGCCTGGATCCTCCCTGTGTAGAGGGAACTGGGGTTAGAAATGGGTGAGCTATGAAAAATGGGATCTGCTGATGTGTATTGGCTGCTGGGAGGATTGGGAACTGCCACTCAGCTGCCCAGCCCATGGTGCTTCTGGAAGGCAGAGCCATGAGAAATAATGGAGTCCCTCATTTAAACATGATAGCCCCCAGTGTTCTTATCAAGTTTCCATTTTTTTTTGTGGTTGTTGAGTAAATGCTTCTCAATTTGTTGTAAGCCCTTTAATCAATGCCTAGAGCCTTTGACTGATGTCTTTGCTAATTTCGAGTGGCTTGATAGATGTCTTTCTAGGGGAGAGACTTCCCCAAGCTCTTCATACCACCATTTCTGTGCTTCTTCAAACAGATTTTGGACCTTCGCATTCTAGCTTGTCTGTCATCTCTTTCATATTTTCAATCTCTAAATATTTCTGTGTTATATTCTGGTAAATTTCCTTAGATATCTTTTCCAGTTGACTTATTCTCTTTTCATCTTTGTCTAATTTAATGTTTAACCTATCAATTGAGTTTGAAAATTTACTGTATTTTACTTTTGTAGAAAAGAAAGGCTCTTTTATTATTAATTTTTTAGACTTGGCTTTAATAAATGCAATTCTAACAGAGATGACAATACTTTATTTGGCTTTGTAAGAAGAGGATATTTCAGTTATTAAAGCTGACAACAATTTGATACATAAAAAGTGATTGAACACATAAAAGTAAAGGGAATAATAAGGCAGAAATGCATATTTTATATCTTAACAGAAATGAATAAATGCAACATTCCATGTAAAAACTAACAAAATTACATCAATCCCCAGATAAAAAACTATTAGGAGTCAACTTAATTTTATAAAAATGAATTTGTCATTTAATGAAAAAAGTAAAAGAAAAACAATTAAATTTATTGACTCCTAGAACTCTGTTAAAATATTTCTGTGAAGCTCTGTGGAACAATTATTAATAAAATTAAGCTGACAAAACAAATGCAACAATTAAACAATTGCTGTGACTTAATAGGAGAAGTATAAAATATCTAAAAATGTCCAATAGAATTATGAGAGCTAAAACTTTGTTTTTAATTAAAATTTCATTAGTTCAGTAGGAGATGAGTGAAAATTTAACACCCTGAATAATATTATTGATATCAAAAGAAAATTTTGACTTTTTGAAGTCACAAAATACCTAGTGATGAAATTTTACACTTAAAATTTGCACTTTAAATTATACTCTTCACTTTTAGAAGTTGTTTGACTTTTTTTTTTTTTAAACATGCCTATGCTTTTTGCATAGTGGCTACCATTTTTTTAGGGATTTGATTCCTTATTTTGTCATATAAGCTCTTTAAACATAGTTATTTAATATTCTTGGCTTTAACCTTCGTTTCTTGTGTTTTCTCCTCCTTGCTAATTGTGAGTTATTTCCTTGGGTGTTTTGTTAATTTATCAGCATGAAGGTTCTTGAACCATATGGGTAGCATCGATGCAACCCCCAAACCTTAATGATAAATAGGTCACTAGTTTAGCAATCTCAAAGGAGATTTTTACTATTTACTTTTTTTTTTTTTTACTATTTTTACTATTTACTATTATAATTTTAAAATTAGAGCCCACTAATAGATAGTTCAGCTTTTTAAAGTTTTTCTTTAACAATAAGCATCCTTGATTTTTCTAGTTCACCTTTTTATTAAGGGTTTAGTGTTTAGAGAGACTTGCATCGTTCAGTGGTCTTAGCCTGAACTCTCTCATAAAGACTAAAAGCCTTATCCTATTTCTTTAGTCTAATTTATCCTCTTTCAATTTAGACTCTTTCACAAGCTCTCTGCAAGTTTGGGCAAGTCACTTCCCCTTTTGGGTCAAAGTTATTCCATTTTTAAAATGAAAGAGTTGAGTGAAATGACCAGTTAGGTCCTTGGTAGCTCCAGCATGCTAAGCCTGTAGGCTTTATCTGACTTAGATAGTATTTCCAGAAAAGAAATTTAATTATCCTTTATGTGTATGTGGGAAGTATAGTCTATGGATGCGGGTCAATATGAGGTGGTTCTAGCAGCCGATCTTGGACCATGGGCTAGCAGTCAATGGCAGAATGTTTCTCCAAGGGTTACTCCTCCTTGTCTTTTCCTTAACCTGAAGCTCAGACCTCATGCCAGTCAATTCATGAGCTATAGGTAGCTTGATTTCCCTTCATCCCTTCTTAGTAGCTCACCTTTGGAATGGGCAAAGTCAGCAGTTGTCACAAGGGCATGAATGCCGATCACAACAAAGGCTTTATTTCTAGGAGAACAGGCTCAAGTGTAATTTAGTAATTATATTGGAACAGGAGCCTCCTAGGCTTTTTTTTTTAAATAACTCATTGTTCCTCTAGAAGATTTGCAAGAATTTCCTTCTGAAATTTTAAATGTAAATTTTATTTTGTTTATTGTGCAGAAGTAACACATATATTTTCAAAGAATTTGGAGAGAAGAAAAAAAGCATTCATAATCCTGTCATTTAACAGCATCCAGTGTCATTGTGGTGTGTTTTTTTAATCTCTCAGTTGTCCTCATTTTAATAATAATTTAATTTTGTTGTGACTATCTTTTGTGTACCTTACTCTGGATAAGCATATTGCTGTCGAGTAGGGTCACCATTGTTTGACCAATTGTTCTAAGTTGCTCCAAACAGATGGGATATAATCTATATC
This sequence comes from Pongo abelii, assembly GCF_028885655.2. Taxonomy (NCBI): domain Eukaryota; kingdom Metazoa; phylum Chordata; class Mammalia; order Primates; family Hominidae; genus Pongo; species Pongo abelii. Next base: position 71,616,620 of record NC_072004.2, on the reverse strand, counting down.
TGATGGGATATAATTATGTTTAAATTACTCCAAATTGTTGGTATATAATTGTATCATCAACTTAGAAATGACAATTGAAATCAGAGAGGTAACAAGAAACTGTACTATTGCTGAATTCTATCTTTATTTACACATTGACTCATAATTCTTCTTTAACACAGCATATCTATGGATAACAAGATGTTTTTCTCACTGCCCTTGATTTCTGTCCTTAGGTAATAGCAGATCAGATTGGTTGTGAAATTCTTCAACATTTCAGTAGAATGGTGATGGGGCTGACAATGCAGTGGGAATCAGAAGATCTGGGTCCTAGCTAGATGATAATAAGCAAGCCATTTCTCCATTCTGAGCCTCAGTTTCCCCTTTGTAAAATGAAGGGGTTGGATGAGTTGACCATTAGGATCCACAATATCTTGTTCCAAGATTTTCCCTCTCTCTTTTAACCATTTTCATATTTAGGATCTATGTTAGGAGGTGAGAGGGAGAAAGAGAAGAGCCAAATGCAAAGCCATCTGGTTTTTGGTCTGTAGCTGTAGCTGGGAGGCTTGGAATCTGTGGTCTGCTTCATCCTCTGCTAGCAAGGACATAGGGAGCCCCTCCTCTTTCTGGCCAATGTATGCCTCCTCAGGCACATACTTGAATTTTTTCCTCATTGCCTCTTTAGGATATCAAATAAGGCTCATCTTACGTCTTGTGACAAAACAGAAGTGGTGTCATATGCATGGGCAGTTCAGATTACTCATGCTTCTTGGATAATTGTTCCTAAATAATAAACTATTATGAATCATCAAGTTCAAACAAGTCTGGCATCTGCTTAAAGCCCACTCCAATTATTGTATAAAAGTCTGTATTGGTAAGATCAAAGCTCCAAGCTTTATAATCAGATATATAAATGTATTGCAGCAGATCTTCTCTAGGTAATGAACAGCTCAATTCTGTGTGTTTTAAGTCTTGGTTTACCAAAGTTCACTGTGGGCATTACTTTAAGAAAGTGCACAGGCGCTGCATACAGCAGACATACTTGTGTGACCCTGGAAAGGTCCTGGTAACTTTCTGGTCAAGGTAGCCGGTACCCTCTCCATGGTCCTGATCATGTGCGGCCCCTTTGCTGCACTTGGCACTTCTAACATCACCTCCTCTTGGAAGCACCCTCCTTCCTGCCGTTCTGGGATGCCATGAACTTGTTCTTATCATTTTTTTCTCATCATTTCTCCATTTATCACGGATTCTTTTTCCTTCTCCTGATCTCTGATTGGGAAATTCTGCAAAATTTGGTCCTCAGCTCCTTGTTGCTCTTCTCTTTGTACTCTCCCTTGGCTCAGTTCTCTAACTCTCTCACTTGTACTAAACCTTATCTGTATCATCATCCCTGCCATAAATTCTAGTCTTGAATGGACTGTTGCAATAGCCTCTTTGCTGAACTCTTTGCCTCCAATCTTTCCTTCATTTTTCAAAAACAGATAAATATTTGCTAAAACATTTCCTAAAATGCCTTTTGTCACACCACACTTAGGTTCAAAAGCATATACTGGCTCTACATCTTCTGGGTAAGTCCAAGCTGCTCCACTTCACCATTGAGACCCCTACCATAGGGTCCCCATACAATCCCCCATAAAGCTTTAATTTCTAGCACTTCCCTTCACAACTCTCCCCTTCCTGCTGCCTAGATTTACCCTGGTCCTTCAACCATGCCTTGGGCTTTCCCACCCCATTCCTGTGTGCACATTATTCTCCTCACCTGCACTTCCTACTTTTCTCCCCTCTGCTTCTTAGAAGCCTCCCCATCCCAGCACAAATCCATTCCTGAGAGCCTCCAATCCTAGAGCTGCTCACCCTCCCCAGTGTGTAAACCACTCAGTTATCACTTGTCAACTTCTGCCTCAGATTATTATTTCCTGTATATTCCTTCATCCCTCTACCCACACCCATTCAACAGTGCCTACCAGGTGCCTAGAGCTGGGGATTCAAAGACAAACTAGACCCTGCCCTTGCCTTCAGGGAACTCAAATAGAGACAGAGAGACAAGCACATAAGTCATGACAGTGTCATGCTCAAGGTAAAAAGAGAGCTTGGAGAGGAGAAAGGGACGACCTGTCTGAAGAAGGGAAGGAAGTAAGCCATTTATATTTAAGCCACATGTTGTGATGAAAAGAAAAGTGAACTGCTTTGGAATCCTAGCTCCACAACTTATTATCCCTCACCCTCTATACCTTGGTGTTCTCATCTATAAAATGGGAATTATACAGTTTACCTTGAAGAGTTCTGGTGAGGAATAATGGACATCTAAGTTCTGCACGTTCAAGGATCATGTTTGTAAAAAGGATCTAGTTTGTGAAAAGTGTCCACACTACCTTGGGCTTGTGCAGGTTCTTAACAAGTAAGAACTTCTTCTGACCATAGCATTCAGTCCTATCTTCCACCCCTCCCAGTGTCTATTACATTACCCTGGATGAAATTGTTGTAGTGGATATCTATTATTTGGTTGATTGACATCATCATGGATATGAAAAAAGCTCATCATATCAGGAAACATGGCCATCAGGAACTGTCCCAGAAAGAATCTATTCCTTTTTCTGAGAACCATGAATTTGGAATTTGGCACTTGGAAATGTGACCTAGCAAAAGATACATGGGCAAGAGCTATGCTTTTCCATTTCACCAAGGAGAGCCAGAGGCTTACCAAAGAGTTGGGGGCCTCAAGCCACGAAGCAGAACAGCAATACTGTCTCCTGACCTGCTGCACCCCACTGAAGAAGGCCATGGCTTTCATGAGTCCAGGTCTTTGAAGTCACACCATGAAGTTCTTACAACATGACACACAGCATGGAAGAGGAGTCCTGACTTAGCGAGAAGCCCAAGTAAAGTCTTTTATGAGGGGAGAGACTCTTCTGAAGAAACACAACAAATGGAGGGAAGGGCTTTTGACAATCACCAAATGAGCAAAAAAAAAAAAAAAGGGGGTTGTCTTACGTGTCCACACCCTCCACAGATGAGGTATAAATGCTCCCTGGAGGAAGGAGACCCACCGCTCTACAACTTGGAGATTTTGGACTCTGTCTTCAGCTGGACACTCCCTCCCTGCACCATGTCTTACAGTTGTGGCCTGCCCAGCCTGAGCTGCCGCACCAGCTGCTCCTCCCGGCCCTGCGTGCCCCCCAGCTGCCACGGCTGCACCCTGCCCGGGGCCTGCAACATCCCCGCCAATGTGAGCAACTGCAACTGGTTCTGTGAGGGCTCCTTCAATGGCAGCGAGAAGGAGACTATGCAGTTCCTGAACAACCGCCTGGCCAGCTACCTGGAGAAGGTGCGTCAGCTGGAGCGGGACAACGCGGAGCTGGAGAACCTCATCCGGGAGCGGTCACAGCAGCAGGAGCCCTTGGTGTGTGCCAGCTACCAGTCCTACTTCAAGACCATTGAGGAGCTCCAGCAGAAGGTGAGTAGTGGGTGACACAGTGCCTCCAGTAGGAAGTTGTTGGGAGAGAATCCGAGCTGTGATTGAGAAACAACGTGAGCTCTTGATGTGAATGAAAAGCTGAAAACTGGCCTTTCCATTTTGTTTTCTTGAGGGCCCATCTAATATTAGACTTGGGACTGTTAGGTCTAAATATTTGCATAGTGTTAGTCTATGTGGAGGTAGCAGCACTTTGCATAAATGAGCTGTAATTAAAAACTACCTCTGAATGCTTCCATGCACTTGCCAAGCTCCAGAATTATTACCCTGAGGTGAGAGAAAAGGACTGAGTCCAAAGGAAGCTGGGGAAACGGAATCTTTTGTAAAGATTGGGCCATTTTCTTTCTCCCTCATCTGAGCTTTTTGCCCCTTGGACTGCTGGCTGCCTGTCTCTTCTGTGTTCCTTCTTATCCTGATTTCATTGTCCTCACCTTCATGCCTCTGGGCTTCTCCTGGTGCACAGTGTCCAGTGAGAGCCTAAAATGTTTGGCCAAAATTTGGAAGATTGGAAATTACCTAGGACAGAGTAGTCCCAGTTGTCTGGTACATCTGGGAACATGTGGCTTCTTCCCTGATCCAGTCCCTTGCAATTGCTAGTTTACCTATTTGTCTTTTCTGCTTGATTGAAAGTTTCTTGAGGGCAGGATCAAGCGCTTACCAATTTTTGTATCCTCAGCTCCTAGTATCATGCCAGAAACATAGTAGGCGTTTTTCATAAATGTCAACTATTATGATCAGCTTCTCAGTATTGCTCATTAGGATAGAAAAAAGATTATCTGCTTATACTTTTTGCATATTTTGGTGTTCTTTTTTGAATATAATTTTGGAAATATTCATTGAGTACCTGCTGTATATAGAAAGCATTTAATAAGATAGACATCCTGATCCTTTCAAGGAAGTGAATTAGGAAGGACTGCCATTGGTGAAAAATTACCAAGTCCTTGCTCATTCTTGAATGTTTTGGGCCTTCTAGATCCTGTGCAGCAAGTCTGAGAATGCCAGGCTTGTGGTGCAGATCGACAATGCCAAGCTGGCCTCAGATGACTTCAGGACCAAGTGAGTGGGCAAGCTGGGTGTTGCTGTTTATTTCTCTTCTCTGGCAGCCCTCCTTTCCTGTAGCCTGTTGTCAACAGAAGTTAAACAAACACTGACTGAGCTATGTTCTAGCTGCTTTCTCCAAGATTCACAGAGCCACCACACACCGTAGCTCAGAGATCCTTTCCCCAGGCCTTAGACTTCCTTTCCTTTTTCTTCTCCTCTGTGAAGTGACACCCCTAGTCGTACTGTGAGTTAGTGTAGACGTTTTGGCCCCTGATGTTCTCCTATGCACAGAACCCATTCATGAGAATGGAGAATGTGGAAGTATATTATTTTGGAAATCTTACAGTTTGTCAGCTTTTATTCTAAATCCACTGGCTTTCTTTTTTCTTTTTTTTTAGAGACAGGGCCTTGCTCTGTCACCCAGGCTGGAGGGCAGTGGTGCAATCACAGCTCAGTGTAACCTCAGATCCTCAGATTCCTGGGCTCAAGCAATCCTCCCCCCTTAGCCTCCTGAGTAGCTAGGAATATGGAAGTCTATCCACTGGATCTTTAAACATAAAATTACCAGTGCATTTTCCTCCAGCTCGATGCTGAAAACCTAAACAAAAGAGATGGCTATAAAAACTACAAACCCTAATTCCTAGTTGCCTGACTAACCAAACCAAAGCAGAGTCAAGGCCAGGCCTATTCCTGCCCAGCCTGTTCCTGACCCTCCTATGATCACAGATATGAGACCGAGGTGTCCCTGCGGCAGCTGGTGGAGTCGGACATCAATGGCCTGCGCAGGATCCTGGATGAGCTGACCCTGTGCAGGTCTGACCTGGAGGCCCAGGTGGAGTCCCTGAAGGAGGAGCTGCTGTGCCTCAAGCAGAACCATGAGCAGGTGAGTTCCCTGAAGAGTGATGGGCTGAGACTCGCCAGGACCTGTTTCACAACCGCCACAGGGTCCAGGACAGGCTGTCAGTAGAGGCTCAATTAGCTGAAGAAGTAATTCTGCATACAAAAATGGGTATGTAGAGAATGAGTAATCTAAAAACCTGTGATATGAGATTAGGATTTTTCTGCCAGAGGCAGGAATGAGAGTGAGGAAGTTGGCAAGCCCAGTAGTGAGGAAAGCTGAGTAACGAGGCAGCAGCCACAGCCTCTCCTCCACCCAGGTTAGAGTGCATGCAGCAGCAATCTTCTATTCCAATTCTCCATTTGTAGCTGGAGAAGCCAGGTTGGCCTAGGCCCACCAGGCAGAGAGGGCTGAGCTGGAACAAAATGCAACTCTCTTCGTTCCTGTCCAGAGCTCTTTCTGCTTGCTGTTTAGTGTTGCTTGGAAACAGCCTCGAGCAAAATGCTCACCATTATGGCTAAGTTGGGCAAAAAAGAAGACATGTATTTTACGAAACCTGAAATCCAAGAACAATGTAAATGGTGACAGTTAATATTAATCAAGTGCTTAGTATGTGCCAAACATTGTGCTAAGTGCTTTAACTCCGGAGGCAGTTCTCATTTTAAGATGAAGAAATCGAGGCTTTAAGAAGCTTCTAGAAGCAATGTATTAAGTGGTAGAGATGAGGTTGGATACAAATTTGTCTGAAATCCGCCTAAGCCCAAGTACCAAGCTATGCTTAGTAGGGAAGTAAACAGATACTTATTGCCTTCAGCAAAATCTATGCTGGTGGAATCAACAAATCACCCTTTAAGTCTCTTCTATGCCAGGATGGCAGATTTTGAAGTAAGCATTCTGTATTTCCTCTTTAGCTAGACTCTGTTCTTTTTATTATCCACGCTTAAGAGTCAAACATTTGAGGCCATATGGTATACTAGCAAAAACACTGAACTGGGCGTTTGGGGACCAGAGTTTAAATAATGGCCCACCATGTATCAGCTTTGAGCCCAAATCACTGAATCTCTCTAAAGGAGGAGTGATACATTTAATACAAAGAGCAGAGAGAAGTCATGGGCTTGAAAGTACTTTGTAAAAAGTGGAGTATACAAATTAGTCATTGACTATAGATCCTGGTTAGTGACAGAATCAGAGGGAACAAAGTTTCTTGAAAGCTTAAGAATGATGAGAAGTTGAATTGCATTCTCTTAAGGAGAGCACCAAGATCCTTTGTGAAATTTAAAATTTTGCCCTTTCTCCATCAGGAGGTTAACACCCTGCGCTGCCAGCTTGGAGACCGCCTCAACGTGGAGGTGGACGCTGCTCCCGCTGTGGACCTGAACCAGGTCCTGAACGAGACCAGGAGTCAGTATGAGGCTCTGGTGGAAACCAACCGCAGGGAAGTGGAGCAATGGTTCGCCACGCAGGTGGGCATCTAAGCACGTGGCCACTCAGGACCCGAGGCCCCCCAGGGCCCCGGAGGCAGGGTCTGATCCTTTCTCCCCTTGGGTGTTTCAGACGGAGGAGCTGAACAAGCAGGTGGTATCCAGCTCGGAGCAGCTGCAGTCCTACCAGGCGGAGATCATCGAGCTGAGACGCACGGTCAACGCCCTGGAGATCGAGCTGCAGGCCCAGCACAACTTGGTGTGTATTGTTCAGACCTGCTGGTGAGCGTTGGGAAATTGGGAGGCAGAGTCCCGGGGATGCCCTTGGGGCCACACACTCTCCTTAGCTCTTGGAGCTTGTGAGTTCTTTGGAACCCCATGGAGGAACCTTGTAAGGAGCAGCTCTCTGACACTCTCGATCTTCCCCACCACAGCGAGACTCTCTAGAAAACACGCTGACGGAGAGCGAGGCCCGCTACAGCTCCCAGCTGTCCCAGGTGCAGAGACTGATCACCAACGTGGAGTCCCAGCTGGCGGAGATCCGCAGTGACCTGGAGCGGCAGAATCAGGAGTATCAGGTGCTGCTGGACGTGCGTGCCCGGCTGGAGTGCGAGATCAACACGTACCGGAGCCTGCTGGAGAGCGAGGACTGCAAGTCAGTATGGGGGTAGTAATCTTTTCCTTGGGGCACATGAGGTTGCTGTGGAGATGAATAGTCTTCTTGATGGAAATGAATTTATAATTTCAAGCTTTTGTTTGGAGGAAGTCCAAGGAGGAACAATATTCTCACACAAAGCCCTTTTAGTATTTTCCAATCTCTTCAGCTCATTTTACTCTAACTTGCTCCAACGATTTTCTGCCCACAGGCTCCCCTCCAACCCCTGCGCCACAACCAATGCATGTGAGAAGTCCACTGGGCCCTGTATCTCTAATCCCTGTGGCCTACGTGCTCAGTGCAGGCCTTGCAACACATTTGGGTACTAGAGGCCCCACAACCAGGAGGAGAAGAAAGGCATCAGTCACACCTAAACTTTACCTCATCCCAACATCACCAACAGTGACCACACTTCGGAAAGAGGCAAAAACCTTTCTATCAGCCCTGGCTTCCAGGGGTCAGCTCTAGCCTTCCACTGTATTCCCTGGCTTGATTCTTCAGTATAAGGCTGCAAAATCTGTCTTCTGAAGCACATAGAGAGACCTACAGCAGGATCAAGATCAAGTAATATCTATCATCATAAAGACACATTTGCATAACGTGTTATACTTGAACAAAACTTATCTAAATGTGATTTAGAGAAAATTCCATTAAGTGTGATAGAGCTGCTATGATGCCCACTATAGATGGGCATGCTATGAAACAGAACATAATTGGAGTAAATCTTCCTTGTCACTCTTGGTTTCTGGAGATGCAATAGAAATCCTTTATTAACCTCCTAATAAACTGTTATTCAAAAGTTATAATTGTCTGTTTCACTCATTAATTCCAAGATTGGCTGTCTTGTATAAATTAAAAAAAAAAACCAGTGTTTTCCCATCAGATGAAGAGGTTGTTCACCCCATATATGGTCTGTGATTTCCTTCAATGGAAAAGACTCCATGAAAGACTATTAACTGGATTTAGTGTTTGGGAAGAAGGTGGTGGGAAACAGAATGGCAGATTCATATGAAGGCGTCTTTAGAGATACAGGAACTATTTATTTTGAAACATTAAGTGGAGGGATCCAAAAACATTTGGAGTAAAAAAAAAAAAAAACTGTACTAAGGTAATATAAATCTATCACCTTAACGTATGGTATATAATCTCATATACACATATACATAACCACATACCATATAAGCATATGTACACCACACACACAGGCATGCGCACGTGTGCACACACACATGCACACACACAACCACGCTGTGCTGAAATGTTTAGGTAGAAAGTAGAAAGGAGCAGCCAAGGGTAGAGGGATATAGTGGCCAGGAGGAGTGTGGGATCTGCTAGGCTGGATGGTGGGGAGGTGCCTTTGGTTCACCTTCCTCTCTTTGTCCCTGCCTCAGCACTCAAGGACTCCTTGTGACTTTCTGTAGTTCTATGATTTGGGCCTGGAACTCTATGCTGGAGTTCTTTGCTCAGTTGCCTGGGGTCCACGTCAGATGATGGAGAACTGTGAGTGGGTTATTTGACGGAAAAGCCTCTTTTGTCCTAGTGAGCCTTGTGCTTTGGTCCCACCTGTTTTTATTTATACGCAGTTGGGACCATCATTCTGTCACATTACTGCTTTCAGTGGCATCCAGATTTGGCAATGTTTAAAAAAACAAAAACAGCAATCAAGTAAGGAAACCCAAGGCCCAGCCCACAAATGAGATTGAGTCTCGTTTTTCACTTCTCTACTCTTACTTTTCTAAATCAATGATTGAAATGAAGAGATATTGAGAATGGGAACTCTTAATAGAGATTAGAATATCATCAACCTATGAGAACAGTTAGGGAGGGGCAGGAGGTAGAGTGGGAGTTGGAAATTCTCTCCAAAACTTGCAGACCGTATATTTAGGTATGGTAGAGATGTCCAGGGAAACATACCCAAAACCCTCCATTCAGGGCTGTGGATACCAGAAGACAGCTAAGGAGACCAGCCCTCAACACTTGCTCGTGGCCACCTTCTCCCCTTAGGTGTGCCAGTCCTCTCTTTTGCATTAGGGCTAACATGGAGAATGCTGAGTCTCAAAGATTGATCACTTTCTACTCCATTTGTCTTCAGCAGCACAATCCTATAGAATGGAGAATAGATGTTCCTGAGGATCTGAGTGTCTGGGCTCCTTTTTAGTGGAAGATCATGCATACAAAACATTTCTTTATTTGAGTTTGGAAGAGAAGAATCAGTAGAAAAGGTCTTTATCAACTTTAAAAATAACCTGGATAGGATACAGATTTCAATTAAATCAATGTAGAAAGTCACCTCATCATTAATCATGAATGTCTGCTGCTTGCTTGGAAGGAGGAGATAAATAATGGGTTCAGAACGCTTTCTTTCTGTCTTGTATATTTCAGCAACAAGGCAGAGGCAGGGAAAAAAAAGCAAGAATTCTTAAAGGCGAGGTTCTGTTATTCAACCCTGGGCTTTCCCAGGTGCAAACTTAATTTCTCCTTTCCACAGGTTCCCAGGTCTGCAGTCACTGAGGTCATCAGCTCCTAGAGCCAGGCCTTCTCAGAAAACAGTGCTCTGAGGGGGGAGGCCCATAGCAAGGAAGCAAGGAAACCAGAACCTGGGAAATGTCTCCTAATCCCTGCCCCACTCCTCCCTGTGAAATAAACCATGATGGCGCTGGGCTCTGAGTCTTACCCACTAGAAGATGGTGTGGGATGCTGTGATGAGAAGAATTATGGCTTGTTTTGGAGGCAAAATTTTTGGGTCCTGGTTTTTGATATATTGTTGACTCTCCTGACCATCAGAGTCCTCCTTTCGAGAGACCTGGCCTGGCAGCCTTGTGGGGTTGTGAAGATCCCCTGTGTATGGAAGTGCTTTATAAATGGTGCAGCATGGTACCTATGTAAGGCTCAGTATTCTTGTTGTTGACACTTTGACCTTGAATACGAATTCCTGGGCTCTTGGAATCTAAGTTTGATATTGTCTAGTCCCAGTAAAACATTCTACTCAGCCTCCTAACAGCCTGTTTGCTCCTAGTTTTGACAGATGTGAACCGAGCTCCTATTGTCTCAGTTTGGAGAGCTTGCCTGAGAGGTGACATTTGCATTGAGACCTGAAAACAGAGAAGAAACAGAGCAGAGGGAAAGATCTTTCCAGAGAGAAGGACAGCAAATCAAGGAAGGGAGGGAGTGAGGCAGATGCCTTTGAAGAAGGGAGCAAGGCCAGGGCATCTGGAGTGATGAGTAGGGGAGGAACAATCAGCCTGTATGTGTGGGCAGTGGCCAGGGTACATGGGGGCTCGCCAGTTCTGTGGAGGATCTGATTTCATTTCAAGGGAAGAGGAAAGCCTTGGGAGAGTTAAAAGGATGAATTTGATTGACACTTTTATTAAAAGGAGTGCATTGGCAGCTGAATGGAAAATAGGTTTACTGAACACTAACATTGAAAGTTTTGGGGTAGTGGATGACAGTTACAAGTCAGGTATGTCTTCTTTTATGTTTCAAAGAAGAATCAATGACATCTAACAACTGCTCACATTTCTCATCAAAAACAGAAGAGTCTGGCAGCAGGCACCAAAAGTCCCAAGAATGGCTCCAACTATAAAAGGATATGAGGATGACATGGTCTGTCCCTTGTTATTGCAAAATGCACACTGACAACTTGATGAAGTTACGTGCCAGGCAGGTGGGCCCCTGCCCCACCAGGCTCCTCACTGAGCCTGCTGCAGGTGTGCTGAGGTAGCGTTCCCTCACTCTCACTTTTTTTTTATTATACTTTAAGTTTTAGGGTACATGTGCACAATGTGCAGGTTAGTTACATATGTATACATGTGCCATGTTGGTGTGCTGCACCCATTAACTCGTCATTTAATATTAGGTATATCTCCTAATGCTATCCCTCCCCCCTCCCCCCACCACCCAACAGTCCCCGGTGTGTGATGTTCCCCTTTCTGTGTCCATGTGTTCTCATTGTTCAATTCCCACCTATGAGTGAGAACATGCGGTGTTTGGTTTTTTGTCCTTGCAATAGTTTGCTGAGAATGATTGTTTCCAGCTTCATCCATGTCCCTACAAAGGACATGAACTCATCATTTTTTATGGCTGCATTTTTTATGGCTGCATAGTATTCCATGGTGACTTTTTTTTTTTTTAAACATGTAGGGACAAGCACAGGATTGAAATGTAAGGTGTATGGAGACCCCTTGAAAGTATTGCTATGGAATAAAAGATGAAATGCTCCTGATTATTGTAAATACAAAGTTGCAGGCAGGATTGTGTAAAGACAATGCCAGGTTGGCCTGCCAGAATGAGCCAACAGCGCATGATGTGCTTCCCCCTGCAGAGAGCCTATGAACGGAAGTGCAGGCACAGAGGTTTCACATCACCAAGATTCCCATCCCAGAAATGCAGATGTTCATAGCTCTGGGAATGGAATGCGACCCTTGTGGAGAGCCTATAAATGGATGCATGAGGGGCGCCTGTTCATATGGATAAGATAGGGCTATAAATGCCCTCAACTTGCCACAGCTCTTCTAGGCCTCTTTAGGGTGAAGACATAGTCCCTTCTGAGAATTTCTGGTCTAACTAGTTGTCTAACTTCATGTTCTGTTTCTATGGATTTTTTTGTAACCAGCTTTTGCTGCAACTGTTACTGCTGATTAATATCTTGCTAATCATAGGTTATGGAAAGACTGTGTTTCTATTTTAAGGCTCTGTTAGAAATTACTGATGCGCATACTATATTATAAATCCTTATCTCTGTATATTGTACTTCTTCATACTGATGTTATGTTAAAGAATTATTTCATCCCCATGTGACCATCTCACCTCATAATCAAATGACCCTAAATCCCTCACTAACCTACCCTCGCCCTCACTAAACTTAATAATAAATGCTGGTATATCCAGTGCATTGGCAGCATCATGGGACCAGAAGGCGGTGATCCCCTGGACCCAGCTTTCACTATCTTGTGTGTGTCTATTCTTTCTCGACCTGCCAATCCTCCTGGGAACAAAGAAAGAGCCCTGTTGCATTGTGGGCTGCTGGCCAGATCCCGCAATAGTAAAGCCTAAGGAAGATTTACAGCCTTCCCAGTCAAAGATGTATTCACAAAAAATTCAAACACATGCTCAGCTGCGGCCTGGATGTGATGGCGTCTACACAAGATGACTTCCTGCAGCAGCACAAACGAAGCTGTGGGGGACCCCGACGAGCTAAAGCTTGGGTGTGGCACATGGGAGTGCGTGTGTTTAAAGTTTTAAAAGTGGTTAAAAGGTGAAAAAAGAAAGGCTAGACACCAAACGCCAGAAAAATCATGCATTTGAAAGTGACTGCTTTAGTTTTCAATCTGGTTTCAGTCTTGTAACATCTATCTGTATCTCAGCCTGCAGTGTGTTACTAGGCTTTTTAAACTACAGTTTCTTAAACTGAAAATGGGAGACTAATAACCACCTCATTTTTTAAAAATAAGGATAGAATCAAATTATGTTGCAGAGATGCTCAACCCAACCAGATACATCGTTAAGTGTCCAGTAAATGGAGTTCCTATTCACTTCCTTAGCAGCCCTGCATTCTGACCCCTTTCCTATTGCTCAGGACAGGGTCTCCACAGCCTTGAGAATCAAAGGTTTTGCTCATTCGAGCCCTTCAGTACCCAGGTGAGAATCTAGTTTCAGGTTCTCTCAAATTGAGGATTGTAGAAGACAGGCCAGACGGGGCAAGAAACTGAAGAATCTGAGCTCGAGGGATGAGAATCAGAGAGAAATGAATTCAGATGTGCCTGCATGCATCTGTGTGGGTCTGTGCACCTATGCTTGTGTGTGTAAGTGCAGGTGTGTGTGTGAGTGCAGGTGTGTGTGCGTGCTGTGTTAGGAGGAAGATGGGTAATTATGATTATGAAACTGGTGGTATTTTTGTGATTATAACAATCAGAATTTTCAAATGGAAAGATAAAAGTAAAGCACAGAGCTGGTGGTGTCAAAGTCATAGGAATTTCAGTCACTTTATGGGAACTGGTTTCCACTTATGCCTATTTTCTACATAGGAAACCAACAATTAAGTATATCATTAAAGGCCTGGGTAAAATTTAACGTGTTTGTATTTCCTGTTAATAATTATTTCAGACCTGCACATGCTGACTTCATCTTGGTTGGTTGTGGAGACTGGCTGACTGCTGGCCACTGTGAAACATGAGGATTACCAAGACCCTGAGAGCAGAGAGTGTGCGGTCCATTGTCAAAGAGCCAGGGGGACATGTGGAAGGGTCACTGTGGGAAGTGACCACAGGCCATGCATGGTAATGCACCGGTATGACCAGCACAGAGGGACGTGCCTCTAAGAAGAGTGCACTCTGGGGGCAGGGAAAGGACATAGATGAGAGAGTTTGAACCCGTTCTTGATAAATGCTTAATTAGATTGGTTCCCCAAGGCAGCATTTTACGAACTGAAGTGCATAGACACTTCAAGGGGCTATGAGAGGGAAGATATTCCATGGGTTAGAGATGGAGAGAGGAGCATCTAGAATTTTGCAACTGAGTTTTAGTGAGCTCTGTTTCACATTTGGATGTCAAGGATTTTAGAAAGGCAGATGTCTGCCTCACAGCTGTCCATTTAACTGAGGGCTTTACGCTTGTGCTCTGAGATTGTTACTAAAACAGAAAGGGGAAGGAGAAGAAGAGGAGGATGAGGGGGAAGGAGGGAGAATGAGTGAGGAAGGAAGGAAGAAAGGCAGGGAGGAAGAAAGGAGGAGAAGAAAAAACAAACTGTCTATTGCAGTTGTCTTAGGCATTTAGTAAATTGTCAGTTTTTTTGCTTGGTCATTGTTTGCGGCCCTGTTTCTGTCACTACCTTGCCTTTGTCTCCATTTCTAGCCCCATGTTCACCCCTTGGATTTAATGGAAGATCCAGCTTTTCTGGTTCTGGCCTTGGGTGCCTCCAGGGCATTATTTGCCCCTATTCTCTCTAGCTTTTCCTAATTCTGGCCTTTGATGCCTCCTGATATGTACCCCTATTCTCTCTAGCTTTTTCTGCTCTTGGCCTCTCAGCCAGGTCTGCAGTAACCCCTGTGCACCATTAATGGTTTAGAGAAAGGCTTTCTTTCTGGGTGGATGCAGCCTGCAGGTGCCTGGTTTGGCAAGCAGCACATAAGCTGGTCTCCATCCCACCCTGCAGCTGGGTGCTCTTGTGCCTGGCACAGCTCATACCTTCATATTGCTGCCTTGGAACAACCCATGCAGCCAGCTCAAAACTTTATCCCTGGACTCCATCCGGCCATTGTCCCTGCTAGATTAGAGCTTGAGTCAGACAGTTTAAATAATTTTGAAGAATTTTCTCATTTTTAAACTGATCCTTGTGGTACTTTTATGGCAGACACAAAGTAGGCACACAATAGGTGCTCAACAAATAATTAATAATCTGCCTGCCTGAAATGCATAACCTATTTAGGGCAGATGAGGAAATGAGGCATAGAGGGGTTGCTTGAGCAATGTCATGCAGCAAAAAATGTTTTTGTTTATCAACAGAAGATGCACTTAGGCAACTGAGAAGAGCAGGAAACATGTGGGCACATGATTGTCTTTTTTCTAATGAGAAGGGAGTAATTCTTCCTTTTCTCAACCTTGACGCTGTTCTTTGAAGGCAGTATGTTATTCTTAGATTAACAACCATGACACTCATAGGATTAGACGTGAAACTTTATGGTGAAAGAACTTTGGTGGCAAGAACAGGGATACAGAATGCAACATTTGAACCAAGCCCACCAGTAAACAGAAACTAAGAACTAAAGTGGTTTGCCCACACAAAGATTGAATTTGTGCCAAGGGTTTTTCCAGTTCTCAGAGGTGCTTAAGTGTAAACCCAGAAAGTTGCCTGACATGCTCACGTCCCTGTGGCTCCGTGATATGCTGAGACTGCAAAGTTTTGGTCTGGTCTGCTGCCCTTTTTTTCCATAGAGCTCTGGGCATCTCTTGCTAGACATAAATCTCAGGGGCTGTTGAATCAAAGGTGGTCAAATGTAACAATGTGAGGCATCCATTCTAGAAAGTTTTGGATTCTAATTGAGAGAGTCAGGATGTTTCTAAATTTTTTCTTTTTCTTTTCCCTTTAGTGATCATTAGGTTAAGCTGTGACTGATCATGAATAAAGACCTGGTGAAAAAGTGAACTCCTTGTTTGGACCAACAAGTTCTCTCAAATTCACACTAATGGTATATCCAATTAGAGGAGTTGATTGAAAAATACCAGTTCATGCTTATGTTTATATTTTTAAAGAACTTAGACTTGTAATACATTTACAAAACCATAAAATGCTAGAAGGACATACATATCAAATGTATAATTGTATTTGTCTCTGGGAAGAAGAGATTGGAATGAGAATGGATATAAAAATCAAGGAGGTTCTCAATGCTGTATTTCTTAATTTTAAACCCACTTAGAGCAAATATGTAAAAATATTAACAGCCACAGATTCTGGGTAGGAAAGCACAAGTTTTAAAATATTTTCTCTGTTCTTTTTTTTTTTGACTAGATGTTTGTTTTAAAGTATTTTATTGCTATTAAAAGAAAACAAAATACAAAAGAATTGGATGGAAAAGAAAAGGCTAATCTCTTTATTTCAGCCACTAATAATTGTGGTAATCCTGGGTGTTAATCCTTGCAGTCTTCATGGCATTGCTGTTTATCTGGTGGAAACTTATGATGCTTAGAATAGGCTGAGTAACCTGTAATGTCTTGTGTTTGACCCAGGTCACCACAGTCCCAGGCACAAAGTGGTTAATTTTTTTCCTTTTTCCCATTAATGATCATTAGGTTAAACTGCGACTGATAACAAGCGAAGACCTAGTAAAATAGTGAACCTCTTTGGTTGGATTGGACCAATGAGTTCTATCAAACTCACACAAATTGTATATCCAATTAAAGAAGTTGATTGAAAAATGCCAGTTCATGTTTATGTTTGTATTAAAAAAAATCTTAGACTTGTATATACATTTACAAAACCATAAAATGCTAGAAGGACATACATATGAAATGTATGCATTAATGTATATTAAATGTATGTCCTTCTAGCATTTTATGGTTTTGTAAATGTATACACAAGTCTAAGTGATGGCAATGACATTTGTTCAGACCCCTCCAATAAGGTATTTGTATAAAGGTATTGTGATTTTCATACTTACTACGATAAGGATAAGGTTAAGTGAGTCAAAGGTCACTTTATAAAAAATCTAGCTGCTTTGTTACAATAATATAAGGCTCTCCTGGAAACACTATACAAGGTTTAAACAACGAGTATTTCCGCCTCTATGATGGACTGGGAAGCACCATGTCTCAAGAGGAGCATGGCAATGCTATTAACCATAGAAGCATCAATAAAATATGTGTATGTTCCCAATGAGGACCACATTTGGGTTGGTTTGTTTCTCTAAGATATCTATCTAGCTGATTCATTGTCTCAGGACATTTTGTTGCCCAGGATGGACTTTCCTCTTTCAAGTACACATCCTTGATTTTTATTGAGAATATATTCCAATGATATTTTCTTTGTCAGAAATTTTGCAAATAAAAGTAGAAAGAAAAAAGGGATTTGTGGAGAGAGAGTTCCAAGATGGCAGGTGATGGAGTTTATGGTGGCATATGTGCCCCAAACAAAACGCAGGCCTGGGAAGGGCCTGGACAGCTTTTCCTGGAAATAGGAGACTGGGAATGGGAGGGAGTGTGGATTCAACATGGACCATATTTTCCAGTCCTTATACCACTCCGACGTTAGTAACTCTAAAGCATTGCATACGTTTGCCTTCAGGGCTAGCCGAGAGGGCTTCTTTCCTCTCTTCTTCAAGTAAGGAGAGAGGGAAGAGAGCCTCTTGCTTCTCTCCTCCTAGCTTCTTGCTGATGAGAAACTTGAGAGTTTCCCATGAGAATCTAATGCCTTATGATCTGTCACTGTCTCCCATCACCCCTAGATGGGATCATGTAGTTGCAGGAAAACAAGCTCAAAGCTCCCACTGATCCTACATTATGGTTAGCTGTATAATTTTTTCATTGTATATTACAATGTATTAATAGTAGAAATAAAGTGCACAATAAATGTAATGGGCTTGAATCAGCCCCAAATCATCCCTTTCCCTCTCCTCGGCCCATGGGAAAGTTGTTTTCCATGAAACTGGTCTCTGGTACCAAAAAGTTTGGGGACCACTGGTGTAAATGCTTCTAAGAATAGATAAGCAACTTAAGGTTTACAGGGTACTAAAAATATGGGTTTAAATGCTAATAAAACTGGA
This sequence comes from Pongo abelii, assembly GCF_028885655.2. Lineage (NCBI taxonomy): Eukaryota > Metazoa > Chordata > Mammalia > Primates > Hominidae > Pongo > Pongo abelii. The sequence goes on along the minus strand of NC_072004.2, from coordinate 71,598,961 downwards.
TGCACATGAAAACACTCTCTTGCTGTGGTCCAGTGAATCTTGACTATTCTATCACAGAGACTTGCAGCTTTGAGTTGGAGCTGCCCCCTGGACCTCCTGTCCACAGCACACCCCCGCAACACACACACATATGCACATACATACATACCTGTTCACATACCTGCACACATACACACACATGCTGTGCTTCATGCCCTCACTAACGTGGCATGGGAGGGAATGAGTGTTTTTAAGAGAAATGAAGACAAATCAGGCTTCTTGTTCTCCTGGTGTTTGCGCAAGTGCCTTCTCTGCAGACCATGCTTCAATCTCTTTCTTGGCTTTCCCTCTTAGTGAAAGAGAGAAGCAGAGCCCCAGCATGTATCCGACTGCTTATGGTCCAACCCAAGTTCATAAGCTTCCTGGGGAGCCTAGTGAGACAAAGGCACTGCAGAGCCTCCCAAAAAGAGGCATCAGCTTTTAGTGGAGCCTTGAGCCCAGGAAGGTGGGACATCATGGTTCATCAGAGACACAGCCAAAATCCAGTGAGGAATGGCAGCCATCAAAAGTTTTATTCTTCAAGAGAAGGAGTTCTCAGGGGCTGTGGGCAGCAGGCACAGAGCTCTTTAGTGCATGTGTGGGCAGGTGATGGCGACCTACAGTTTTCACTGGGAACTAAGATCAAGAGTGACCTGACCTCTGCTCATGCCCGTCTCTCCCTGTCTCTCTCTCTACCTTTTATGTCTCTCTCCTTATCTCTCTCCCCACACTCCCTCTCAGGCTCCTCTGTCTCTCTCCCCATCTCTCTTTCTCTCTCTCACTCCTTTCTTCCCATGTCTCTTTCTCTGTCCTTCTTCTCCACTTCTCTCTCCCTCCTCCTCTCCCTCTCTGCCACTGTTCAGGCTCCTGCCCCACCCCCCCACCTTGCAGAGAGGTGCACACAGGACTCCTAGGCTACCTTCCAGGACACACGCACAGGGCTACAGGGCCTTGGTCCCAGCACAGTGCCCCCACCTCCCAGTGCCCTCAAGGTCAGGGGTGTGGGGTGTGCTTGTGCTCTCCTGGGTGGGCATCCCACTCTCCAGGAAGCAGAAGCTGCAGGTCACTGCTGGCTTGAGTGGCATGCCTATTGGACTGCTGGCTTCCATCCTGTGATCTGCCAAGGCCAAAACAGAGGACACCTGCCAAGGCCCCACCCTGCACCAGGGTTGGGGTAGAGGTAGGGGTAGTGGTGGGGATGAGAGCAGCCACTGCAATCTGAACCCTGCCCAGCATCCTGCCCTGCACTCTGCCATGCAAGGCCTCCTCTGGCACCCTTTCCCTGCCCCTCACCATCTCCACCCCTTGAAAGCCCCAGGCACAGGCTCCAGAAATAGCCCTGGATCCAGGAACTAAGAGCAACCACCGGGCTCCACAGCCCCTAGGCCAGGTGTCAGCCACACCCACTGCATGCTGACAAATCTTGGCTCTCACTTATGCCCCCTACCCAAAGCCAGCCACACTCTGCCCCCACACTCCCCACTTCCTGATTTTAGCCCTGACTGACAGTGCTGCCTCCTGGTAACCTTTCCCCCTCCCCACAAGGTCCAGGCAAGCCCACATGCCAGCACCCGCCACCCACCCTTCCTGGGTGCCACTCTATTGTCTGCTTGCCTAGATGTCTTAACCTCATTTTACCAAGATAGAATAACAGGGATGAGCCCCCAGCCTCTCCCAGGAAGATTTGGCAAAATGCTCTCCATTTAGAAGCAGGAGCAGTGACAGGACCTAGGGATGACCCGAGGCTTGTCACCCAAGCAGCAAGAAGGGCAAGGAGCCCAGTTTTATGACCTCACCTTGGGAGGACGTGGCCAGGGCTCCACAAGGCCCTGTGGGGGGCTGGCAGGAGAACAGATCCACCCTCCTTTTGAGGAAGCGGGCCCCACCCCCAGGAGGCAGCAGATGGGGGTGCACAGGCAGAGCTCCCGCAAGCTGTAGAGCAGGGCCAGCAGATCTGCACTCAGCTTCAGCCCCGGGGGATCTGCAAGACAGAGTGAGACGCTGATAGGTTTGGCTCAGTGTCCCCACCCAAATCTCATTTTGAGCTGTAATCCCCATGTGTCAAGGGAGGAACCTCATGGGAGGTGATTGTATTATAGGGGGCTGGGTTCCCCCATGCTGTTCCCCTGATAGTGAGTCAGTTCTCAGGAGAGCAGATGGTTTTAAAGCATGGCACTTCCTCGTTTTCTCACTCACTCCCCCCTGCTGCCTTGTGAAGAAGGTGCCTGCTTCCCCTTCACCTTCCAACATGATTGTAAGTTTTCTGAACTGTGAGTCAATTCAACCTCTCCCCTTGATAAATTACCCAGTCTCAGGTACTTCTTTATAGCAGTGAGAAAACAAACTAAGACAGACCCCTTCTCTGAGGTGCCTTCTCCTGAGGCCACCAGCTGCCCCCATGCTCCTCCTCTGCCCCCTGGTCTTTCTTTTCCCCTCATGAGGCCCAAGTGATCTGCATGGCCAGCCCCAGCCCCATCCTACTGCAGGCCTGTCTAGCTGGTGGAGAGGCCGAACTCCTTTCCTGACCCTGAGGCTGGCTGATATGCTCTCTGGATCCTGGAGGAAACTGATTGTCTCTCCTCATACTGGTAGCAACCTCTTCCAAGACCACAAAGCTGGAAAACTGGTCTCTTTGTTGTCTCCGCTTGCTAGGGCTGTAGTTGGGACAGTACTAGAGGTGGGCCAATGGATGAATGGGACAGTAATCCAGGGAGGATGTCCCTGTCTGTCCAGTTTGCATCGGTGTGCAGTCGCATAGCTCCCTGCTAGCTGAGTTGAAATTAAAACCCATTCAGTCTGGCTCCTATATGGTTCATGAGGCCTGTGGACTGGACTCTCCTTTTCCCTCCAGACCCCATCCCCATTAAGTCCATGAGCAAATCATGCAGGTGACATCTTCACAATGATCCTGAGGTGACACTACTCACCACCTGCCTTCTCCCACCTAGTTTGAGCACCCTTCATTACTTACCTGGACCAGCCAGCTGGTCCCCCTCTCCTCCCTGCTGGTGTGGTGTGGCCTGTTAACACCTGAGCCACAGCTGAGCCTGCTTCTGGCTAGGACCCTCTGCTGGCTCCCTGGCTGCTCTGAGTGACAGCTAGAGCCTTGCAACAGCCTCAGCCATTGAACCTGGGACTTCTGTCCCTGAGCTGTCTGCTGCTTGCCTCTGCTCACACCAGGCCAGATGCAGGCTTCCCCTCTGGGCCTCAGGCATGCCAGTCATGCTCCTGCCTCAGGGCCTTTGCATGAGCCATTCCCACTGCCTGGAATGCTCTCTGCCAAGATATCTGCTTGGGTGACCCACCACCTCCTGCAAACCTTGCTCGAACCTTGCCTCGTCAATGAGGACTACAACCCCGGCCATGCATCTAGAAGGCATCCAGCACAGAGTGTATGCTCAATACACAGACAAAACAGGACAATACACGAGATAGCTGTCCCTCTCCCAGGACCCTGGGATATGCTGGGATGGGGAAGATGTTCGGATGTCAAGAGGAATAGGGCCCAGTGTCTTGGTTCTCATGCCAGTGCTCTTCCTGTTCACAGGAGTGGCAGGGCTGCACATTTGGAGCAAAACTGAGATGAGTTTCAAGGGCCACTGAGCATCTTCCCTACCCACAGCCTTTCCCAGTGTCCTGGGAGATGCACAGCTGTCTCCTGTATTGTCCTGGATCCCTGGAGGATGGGCCAGGCTTGGAGGTGGAAGAAGAGCTCAGTGGGGAGGGGGCTGAGAAGGGGCTGCCCAGAGGTGACACATCTGGAGTCCCCAAATCTGCATCAGGGCAGATGAGTAGAGCTGCACTCTCCCAACCTGTTCATGTTGGCCTTTTGTGATCTTCAGTTTTGCCCCATCCGCATTGCCCTTAGGTATTCATTGCTACCTGTTATCACTGGAATAAAAATGGCCATGGGCATTCTGCCCTTCCTCTACCTCCCTCTTCTCCATCCCTTCTTTCTTCATCTGTGTATTGAGCACATACCCTGTGCTGGGCACCTTCTAGATGCATGGCCAGGGTTATCCTCATTGATGAAGCAAGGTTTGAGCAAGGTTTGTAGGAGGTGATGGGTCAGCCAAGCAGTTTTCTAGGCAGAGAACATTCCAGGCAGCGGGAATGGCTTGTGCAAAGGCCCTGAGGCAGGAGCATGATTGGCATGCCTGAGGCCCAGAGGTGAAGCCTGCATCTGGCCTGGTGTGAGCTAGGGGAGAGCAGGAGATAGCTCAGGGAGAGAAGGCCCAGGTTCAATGACCTGAGGCCACTGCAAGGATTTAGCTCTCACTCGGAGCAGCTGGGGAGCCACTGAGCCGTGCAAGAGCCAAACTGAATGGGTTCCAATTTCAGCTTAGCTATCAGGGAGCTATGTGACTGCACCAGGGCCAGGCGGACCCACCTGTACATGAGTGACAGCACCCCACAGGGTCCAGAGCTCACATACCCATGGGTCCAGCTCAGTGCCTGGCATGCCGAGAATACTTGGGAAATGCCAACTAAGGACTCTCACCTCAGGAGGGTCTCTTCTCATTTCCAAAGCTGTCTCCTGCTTTGGAATGCATGCAGACACTGGGCAAGTATATATGGAGCTTTTAAACTCTCCCTGACACCAGAGACACATCCACAGACTGAGTTTCCTGCCCTTGTGCTGCACTCCCCTTGAGGAGACAGACGACGGTGACATGTAAGGAGCTAAGATGTCAGGACACTGAGCTGTGAAGGAGGCAAGCAGGGGCTGAGGGATGGAGGCGACAGGGTGATGGCAGGTGGGGGTGGCCGGGATGACTGGAGCCCGGGACCAAGGCAGGTTCCTACACTGCTCTGCCTGGGGACCTAGCTGGGCTCTGAGTCATGAGGGCAGACAGTGGCCAGGGTGAGGGTGGCACAGTGCATCCCCTTCCCCACTGCTGAAGACGCCACCTAGGGTGGACTCACAGGCTTTGGGGAGTTGAGAGCCATCCTGATCCTAGACGTGGTTATTTCTGGAAGCAAAAATCCAGGGTTTATGTTCCTGGGACAGGGGATCCCTGGAGCCTCGCATCCTCCCCACAACCTTTGCATTGGGCAGTGAAGGCATCTTCCTGTTGAGTCTGAGGAAGGGAGAAGTGGTGTCACTTGGGGTGTCAGCTTTCATGTCACTTAGTCCTCATGGGGGCCCTGCGAGGTAAGGGTCACCATCGGCCCAATTTACAGATGAGGACACTGAGGTTCAGAGAAGTTACATGATTTGCCCAAAGTGACACAGCTACTAAGTGGCTGAATGGGATTGAATCCAGGTCTTTCTGAGACAGCCCAAGCTGTTGATGGAGCCCTCTGGCTCACGGATGAGCAGATAAAGTGAAACAAACACTTTAGAAAGCTTACCTGAGGGTGAGGGGGCGGGCAATTGAGCCTTCTGTGGGGTCTGAAATGTTTACAGTTGTCCCTCCGCGTACATCGGCAATCAGTTTCAACACCTCCCACAAATACCAAAATCCACAGATGCTCCAGTCCTGATATAAAATGGTACAGTATTTGCATATAACCTAAGCACATCTTCCCATATGCTTTAAATCATCTCTAGATTACTTACCTATGCAATAATGTGTCAGATAGCGACATTTCAGTCCGTGCCAGAATGCATATAGAATGGTGGTCTCATAAGGTTATAATGGAGCTGCCCTATACAGGTGTACCGTCTCTAAAAATTGATATCTAAAAAGAGATAGGGTCTTTTTATATGCCCAGACTAGTCTAGAACTTCTGGGCTCAAGTGATCCTCCCAGCATGGTCTCCCAAAGTGCTGGGATTATAGGCATGAACCACTACACCTGGCCAGGTGTACCAATTTTTTTTTTATCATTTATATTGTATTTTTATGATCCTTTTTTGTGTTTAGATACACAAATAGCCACCACTGTGTTACCATTGCCTATGGTACTCAGTATGGTAACATGCTGCAGAGGTCTGGAGCCCAGGAGCAATCAGCTCTACCATTTAGCCAAGGTGTGTGTTTGGTTGCAGCCTCTGGAGGAAGCTAAGGAGGAATGACCTAAAGACAGAAGGTGAGTCCGAGGTGGGATCCTGGGACAGGTGCTAGAAGTTAAGCAAAAACAGGTGAAATCTGAATGAATTTCACCATATTAATATAATGACGACATTAATAACCTTAAATAATAGTTAACATTATTATTCAGTTAACAGGATTGCACCCATGTTAAATTCCTTAATTTTTTTTTTTACGAGATAAAGTCTCACTCTGTCGCCCAGGCTGGAGTGCAGTGGTGTGATCATAGCTCACTGCTTCCTGGATCTCTTGGGCTCAAGGGATCTTCCTGCCTCAGCCTCCTGACTAGGTGGGACTATAGGCACACACCACCATGCCTGGCTACTTTTTTTTTTTTTACACTTTTCTCCAGAGATAGGGTCTACCTATGTTGCCCAGGCTGCTCTCAAACTCCTGGACTCAAATTAACCTGAACCTCCTACCTCGGCCTCTCAAATTGCTGTGATTACCGGCGTGAGCCATCACACCTGGCCTAAATTTCTTAATTTGGACAAATGTGCCTTGGTAATGCAAAATGTCATTATTAGGGACAGCTGGACGGAAGGTGTCAGAGTACACTATAATGCCTTTTTGGTTTTTCTGTATATCTAAAATCATTTTAAAGGTAAACATTTATCTTAAAACATGGAGGTGGTTATCCTTCCATGAGTGTAAAGTACAAAAGGCAGGCTCATAGTGTCGTCAGAAGTCAGAACACTGGTTGCAGGGCTGGGGGCGCTGGGAGAGACTGGGTTGGCTTTGTGATCTGGGGACTGATGTGTTCCACATGTTAATGTCTTTAAAACTGTGCACTTTCTTCATAAATTTTCATAAGTTTAACAAAAAAGCAAAACGAGGATGGGAAGCTTGTTTGGGTTGTGGGGCCTCGGGAGTGTACTGCTGCTTGTCCCTAGCTGTGAATAGGGTGCCCTGGTTGGAAGCAGTGCTGTGTGCACTGCAGGGCCGGCAAGTGCATGTCCACTTTGTGGCTCAGTGCAGTGAAAGCCAATCTCAGCCCCTTCCGCAATGTGGTCGGCCTGCCAGTAGGTGGCCAGCTGGTCCTCCTGGGAAATGGTGCCATCCCAGGGGTTGGGTGTGAGTCTCTTGTCCACAGACGGGGCGCTCAGCAGTGGTGTCAGTCTGGTGAGCCCTGGCAAGGGCATGTGCAGGATGCTGAGCCTCTCCCATCCCCATGCCCGTCTCATGGCCACTTGCCCCGCAGGCCCACCCAGCAAGCATGGTGGCTGGGAAAGAAGCCGGCTCCATCCACAGGGCATGCTGTTTTGCCCACCTCAGGACCAAGAGTATTCTCTGTAGTAATTCTCTTTGGTGGGAGCACTGGGAACATGAACAACAGATACCTTCAGAGTCTGAGCTGCTGAGGCGAGGGCTGCAGGGTGCCCTGCTGTCAGGAGAGCCTGCACTGGCAGCTGGAAGGCACGTGGTGGTGGTGCCTGCTGCGGCTGCAGCAGTGGCTGCAAGGCTTCGAGATCTCTCCCCAGTTCTGTGAGGTGAACTGTGATAGTGCAGAGCTCTGCAGTGCCAGGGTCCCCTGCATGGTCATGCTGACTGCAGCTGGGAGCCCACCACAGTCCTGGTACCCTTCTCTTCCCAGGGCTGGAGTCTAGGCCAGGCCACTCTTGGCCTGGGAACTGTGCCCCAGGTCCATGCTGCTGGCTGTCCGGGGCTGCGGGGATGCCGTGCTCACATCTCTGTCTTGTGGCCTTGATGGGACCAGCTTCCCCACTGAATGGGATCTTCTAAGGTGTCTGGGGCTGCGGGGAAGCTGGTGGCTGCCACCCTGGCTCCTTCCAGATACAGGTGCCCATGTTGCAGTGGGCGTATCTCCTGACCTCCCTCTTAGTCCTGATGGGCCTGGGCAGGGCCTGGTGTCGAGGTCCCCATGGGCTTCCTGGGCTAGGTCTGTCCCATGGTCCCGGGGCTGTCCAGGACACATTTGGAGGGGATGCAGGTCGAACAGCCCTGTTTGAAATCATAATAGGGAAACCAAGGACTCGCCACATCTGAGTCCGTTAGGAGCTGAGGCAGGGAGTTCCACTGCAGGTACCTCCAGGAAACCCGAGGTCCTCCCTGAGCTGGGACCAGGCTGGGCACACCCTGGGATAGCCCCACCAGGACAGGACAGAGTGTGAAAGGAGGAGGCACCCATGGCGGGGAAGCTGACCAAATGCGCTGCGGAACCGGGCTTGTGGGCCTGGAGGGGCCTGCCCACCCCCCTTGCAGAGGGTCTTCCTGCCACACGGTGAAGCCAGCTCAGGCCTGGGTGCCGAGGACCCTTGCTTAGGTTTGGCTGAAAGAAAAACAGATGTGGTCAGCATCTCCAGCAAGCCCATGCGGTTCTTTCCAGGTCAGGCCCCACCTGCCTGGGTCTCTAGAGTCCTCGGGGTCTCTGTGTGGCCCCCGTGGCCTGACAGGACATGCCTGTAGGCTGCTGATCCCAGAGGGAGGAAGTGTGTGTGGCCTGGGGTGGGGAAGCTGTCGGGGCATGGCAGGTGGCTCCTGGGAGTGCCTCCCAGGGTTCAGGCTGGCTGGGGGCTTCCTGCCTTACCACCCTCATCCCAGCGCTGTTGGGCCTGGGATACAGTCCCTAGTCAGAACTCAGGTGGGAGGGGCCTTGGCTGTCACCCAGCCCCCTTGCCACCTCACATGGGTACCTGTCTTCACAGTGGGTGAGAGGACCTGGACACGGGGCCCTTTCTGCCCTCCTGGGCTGCCCAGTCCATGCCAGGACTGACTGTTCCCACATCTGGCTGAACTCTTGGCTCTGGCTCTGGGCCAGGGGTCCCCCCCATGCCCTCTCTGAATACTCTGGGAGTCAGGGACATCAATTCCCTTGTCTCCCGGGCTCAAGACTTGTTTTCCTGGCACCCTTGGAAGGGTGTGCAGGAGTGAGGGTCCTCTGGCACTCTCTGAGTCTGTCAGTGCTTGCAGGGAGGGGCGGGGGCTCCCCCAAATAGGTCTGGCTCTTCCAATGCCCTTGAGGGCCATTTGAGGGGGAAGGCGGGACAACAGAAAGTGGGAGGAGGCTTGCTGGAGGGTCTTGCCCACATCCCCCTCCTGCGTGCACAGCACTGAGTACCAGTACACACGCGCTGAGTGCCTGCCCTGAGGACTGGTGGGCCTCCTGCACTTACTTAGCGTCCAGGAGGAAGAGGAGGAAGAAAAGATGTAAGAGGAAGGCCCAGGTTTGGGGTCACAGGCACTCCCCCACTATTGACTGCCCCAGAAGGTGACTCGGTGGGGGGACCAGGTACTGGAGCCTTCCTGGGGGTGGCAGGTCCCCATGCTTCCTGGTAGTTTACTCACAGAACACAGAGGCCTTAAGGTGCCTAAGAACTGCATCACTGTCCGGGGCCCAGGTTTGGGGGAACTGGTCCCAAAAACGCGCCCACAGGCCAGACCTGGAAGCCTTCATGAGGTGCTCTAGGGACAGGGTGAGGATCAGGCCAGCAAAGTTCCCTGGGAGGGGTCAGAGCCCATACCCCATTGCCACCTCTGTCATCTCCCACTGGGTGGTGCTGGATCCTTTTGTCACCCCAGGGGTCCAGATGTGCACAGGAGGCTGTGGTTTGGGGGAGGCCTGGGCAGGGAAGTGCTCGCCACACTCCCGACTTTCATCTGGGTCATGTGCGGGATGGGCTCGGTGTCACTGTGCCCTGCCTTGCCCACCAGGCCAGACCTTCTTCTGGGCTGGAGTGGAGAAACATGGGGACAGTGTGAGGAAGCTGCCTTTGGGCCAGTCGGGGTCTGACCCCAGAGCTTCCCAGGCCCCATTGGGCACACGTGGACTTACTCCTCTGAACCTTAAAGGCAGTGCATGCCATCGGCATCAACACCTGTTCCTCTCTACCAAATACATGCTCCACAGGCTTAGGGTGAGCCCGAGAGATATCTGTGGGGACAGCAGGCATGGGAGGCCCTGGCCTTTCCAGGCTGGAGGCTGGCGGCTGGATCTGGGCCCACTGGGGCTTCAGTCCCCCAGAGTCAGTGACCCTCCCCATGAGGGTCATCTGACCCCTCCAGGAGGCTGGATCTGGCTTCCCTGAGACCTCGCAAGTTAGGTCCTGGGTCAGTCTGTCCATGAGGCTGGGCCTGAGCCCTGGCCTCTGCTGGGGGATGACCCCTCTTGGGCAGAGGGCCTTGCTTGTGTGTCCTACAGGGACCTGCCTGAGCCTCCTGTGAGCTGGGGGTGAGCCAGACCCCTGGGCTGGGGGAGCAGGGCACTGCAGGGCAAGGAGGGTCCCTGAGCCACGATTTCCCTGTGCCTCCTTACCCCATCGATCACCCTCTGTAGAAGCCAAGCTAATGAGGACCCTTGAGCGCATAGCCCTTCCGTGTCCCGACGGGAGGAACAGAGGTGCTCAGGGCCCCCTGGCCTGCCCTAAAAACCTCCCTCTTCTAGGGCCCTCAGAAGACCCTTCCCCAAGTGCAGAACACTGGGTGGTGTCCAGGCCTCCCCACAACAACTTCCCCCTTCCTGCATTCCCAGTGGACACACTGCCGTCAGCCCTGCTCTGCAGGAGCTGGGCCCCCGTCCCTGTGCCTCTGTCTCCTCCAGGGCAGGAAAGGAAACCCAACTCCCGGTGCATGGAGAACCCCACGTCCCAGGTCAGGCCTTGGCTGGGACTCAGCCTCTCACCAGCCCCACGAGGGGCTCCAGCACCCCCCACTCCTCTGGCCCCATGGGATGCAGGGCCTCTAGGGAAGAGTCAAGGGGACCATAAACTCACCGAGTGCCTCATGGTCTTGGGGTGTGACATGGGTACCACATGCTCCTGGTGGTCTTGGAGCCCCTGGACCCTTGTGCCATTTGGGCTGTGGAATCCCGAGAAGCCCCCAGCCCATCATGAAATCAGAGCCTGTTCCCAAGATGTGGAGCTGTCAGCTGGAATTGCTGGGCAGCTGCAGAGGCCCATGAACACCAGGCCTCCCACCCTCCCACCCTCCCACCTGGTGACCTCACCATGTGGCCTTGGCTCTGGGGAAGAGGGGTGGGAACATCCCCTGGAGCCTGGCTGGAGGTGCTCCTGGAGGCCTCCTGGGCCAGGGTGCTAGGAGGGCAAGGCTGACTTTGAGGCCATGACAGAGGGCGGGAAGAACTGGGTGGGTGCTGGGTTTCGTGGTCGTCTCCTGGAAGTGGGGTCGGGCCGGGGGACATGGGAAGGGGAGATGCTGCCATCTGGGCTTCATCGACCCATCTGTGGGCACCAAGGGCAGCTGGAGCCTGGCCAGCAGGTGGGCAGGAGGACTCTCAGGGAGGGGACAGTCAGCTGCACAGAATCAGAGCCAGAGGGTGTGGCTCCAGGACACAGAGGGCAGCCACGGGGGGATAAGATGCCCTCTGTTGATGGGGATAAAAGGTGCCTCACTCGGGGCCTGGGGGTACCTGTGTAGCCCTGGGGGTATCCGTTCAGACCTGGGCTTCTGTGGGGCCCTCAGCAGAGACATTCTAAAGGCTCCAGACAAGTTGGTGACACAGGAAGGTGCCTTCACTGAAAGTGGAGATCACCTGGCCAGGGTGGCTGGGAAAAGTCAGCCTGAGACGGGACGGGTGCCGCCCAGGGTGGGTGGCCGGGCCCTGACAGGAGTCCCTCAGGGAGTGACCACATCACCCTGCTGGGGTTTAGGGAGCCTGGCCTGAGACCTGCCTGGTGCACCCAGGGCCCATCCCACCCGACATTCCCAAGCCCTCGCAGGGTCTGACCTCCCGGCGTCCACCTGCCCCTCCCTGCACCCCAGCCACCCACCCTGCTTGTTCCCCAATTTCTGCCATCCTGTCCAACCCAGAGACTGTGAATGTTTCCCCAGCCACCCTGGCCCTTCTTTGATCCTTGTCCTGTCAGAACCCCCGAGTGAGACTCCCCAGATCTGTTCACATGCCTGCCTTGTCTGCTTTCTCACTGGGCTGCCGACGGCTGCTGGGGAGATGCCAAGGGTGACGTGGGTGACCAAGGACCCCACAGATGGCCAGGATGGCTTCCCTGCCCCACCTGCAGCGTCACCTGGCTCTTGGAGCCCTTGGCTGTCAGCCCTCAGCCTCCTCCCAGACACTGCAGCAGCTGGGATTGGGGTGCCTGACTGTCCTCCCCCACTGTCCTGCCTGCCTCAAGTCGGTCTCCCCCATCACTTTCTGCCCACCGTGCTGTCTAAGCCAACTGGAAGCAGAGTCTCTGGAAAGCCATGCAGAGCCTTGGGGACTGGCTGGCTCCCTCTGCTGGGACTCTGCTGACCAGTCCCAGGTGAGTTGGTGTTTTTGGCCCCACCCCCTCTGTCATCCTCATCAGACCATCGGCTACTTTGGGGTGCATTTCAGAAATGGCACAGCCCATAAGCTCACTCCCACCCCACCTCCCCTGGGATCCTCTGTTTCTCCATCCTATGACCCCCGAGGGATCAGCTCCAGGCTGGGCTCCTACCTGGCCCCAGATTCCTTCCCAGCACCAGATCCAGGGCCTTTAGCCACAAGCTCTGCTGCCTCCCTGGTCTCACCGTGAGATGCTCAGAACATGGCCCTGACCATCTTCTCCCCCATTCCCCCAGGGTCACAGCCATCATTCTCCCCATGCCCTTCCCCATGGGGAATGGGGGAGAAGACGGGCAGGTGGGCCCTCAGAGACCTGCCGGACAAATGCCCCCAGGCTGGGCCAGGCATCCCCTCACCCTGTGGCCACAACCCTTGGATCTCAGAAAGTGGACAGGGCCAGACCCTCAGGCTGCCCCCCTCCTCTTGTGCTAACTTGGAGACAGAACTGCTGAGAGCCCAGGGGCCTGACCTAGCCCTCTCTCCATTCCCACCCACTCCCTAGATGAGCCATGCTCCCTAGATGGGCCACGCACCTCTGGCCTAACAACGACCATGGGCTGGACCTGCAGGGGCGCCAGGGAGGAGTTCTGGCCCTGAAAAGGAGGTTGGCTGGAGCCAGGTAGACATATCTTGCCTCAGAAAGGCCTTTCTAAGGGCAAAACCCATCCCTGAGCTGAGACTGGTGCTTTAGGGGGTGAGGACTCACTGCAGAATCCCAAGGCAATCAGTGCTTTTGTAGATGCCAGCATACTCAGGCCCCATGTCCGCTGGCAGCCCAGCTCGGCATCCCTGCAACTCAGAGGGAGCCAGGGTGAGGGGTCCAAGGTAAAGGGTGCATGTGTTGCTTCTCTGGCCAGATCCGGCTGCCCTACTCATGTGTGCAGCCAGTTCCTTATCACTCTCACCCCTGGGTCCCAGGGCCAGCATCAGAGCATCTATGGGTGCTCCCTAATTTCAGCCCTCCCCACCCAGCATGGTGGAGTGGAGAGGCAAAAAGTTGAGGGTTGAAGGCAGAGGACAGAGGGCAGTGGGTGGTTAACACCTGAGCCACAGCTGAGCCTTCCTCTACCCAGGACCCTCTGCTGGCTCTCCATCTCCTCTGAGTGACAGCTAGAGCCTTGCAACGGCCTCAGGTCATTGAACCTGGGCCTTCTTCTTCCCCTGAGCTGTCTGCCACTCTCCCCTGCTCACACCAGACCAGACCAGATGCAGACTTCCCCTCTGGGCCTCAAGCATGCCAATCACGCTCCTGCCTCAGGGCCTTTGCAATTTTCTGTGGTTCTCTCAGAAAGCCAGACATAGAGGAGGGAAGATGGGCTTCAGAAACAGACAGATCTGGGTTCAAATCCAAGCTCTACATCGTCTGGGTAAAATAATTGATCACCATGAGCTCCAGTTTCTTCATGTACAAAATAAGGATAGTAACACCTGTGTTGAGCTATCTTGAGCATTAACCAAGAAAACACGTACAAGGTGCTCACAGCAGGCCTGGCATGTGGGAGGGACTGGTAATGTGCCTCCTTTGCTAAGAGATCGTTAATTGGATGCATGGTTTAAATTAGTTCCATGTAAATATAATAAGCTTCTCTCATCAAACCAAATTTTTGTTGAGTTGCTTCTGGTGAATCTAGTGTCAGAGCCTGTCTTGTGAGTGCTTCTAAAGGAAACACTAGAAGCTGCTTGTGTAATATCATGAGATAAACACTAGAGGCCGCCAAAACAGATGACATGATTGCATTTTTGATCTCTACATTCTGTTCTTTCTTGTACAGAAACTATTTTTTTTATTTATTAGAGACAGGGTCTCGCTCCATTGCCCAGGCTGGAGTGTAGTGGCTTGATCATGGCTCCTTGAGCTCAGTCACTGCAGCCTTGAGCTCTTAGGCTCAAGCCATCCTCCTGCCTCAGCCTTCTGAGTAGCTGGGACTACAGACATGCACCACCACACCCAGCTAATTTTTTATTTTTTAATTTTTTGTAGAGGCAGGATATTGTCAGCAAACTTCATTTAATAGGCAGTCAAGTTCCCCAACTAGGAAAACTAGGATTTTTTTTTTTTTTTTTTTTTTGTAAAGCAGTATCTGCCACACGCCAAAGTAAATACCTGATGGATAGCAGCATTAAGTATAAAAAATACAACCATAAAATAGATGAAAATAAAGCAAATAGTTGTCTGATTTGGGGATGGAGGAGAACTTTTGAAACATAAAACACTAGGAAAAAAAGATTTCCCTACATAGAAAGAAATTTCTGTGCATAAAAATATAGACACAACTAAAAGAAAGTGATACACCCTGGGACAAATTTTGCAACATGTGTGAGTGACACAACGAAAAGTTAATATACTTGGCATAAAACAAGTTCATATAAGTAAGGTGGGAAAGATGGGTAGCTAATTAGAATGAGCAGATAATTTCTAAAAAGGAAATAACAGTGGCCTATAAAAATATGCAATGATAATTACTAAGTACAAATAAATACTATAATGAGACTTCATAATTGGCCTACCCAATTGACAAAGAGATTTTAAAAATAATAACTAATATTGGCGAAGGCACTGTGAAGTGAATACAAATGAGGACAATTTTTCTGGAGAGTAATTTAAAAAATAATTTCAACTTTTCTTTTGGATTCAGGGGATATGTGTGTAGGTTTGTTACCTGGGTATATATGCTGAGGTTTGTGGTACAATTGATCTCATCATCCAGGTAGTAAGCATAGTAACCAATAGTTAGTTTTTCTACCCTTGCCCCCCTCCTTCCCTTCCCCCTCTCATAGTCCCCAGTGTCTATTGTTGCCATATTTACGTCCATGTGAATCCACTGTTTAGCTCCCACTTGTAAGTGAGAACACATGGTATTTAGCTTTCTGTTCTTGCGTTAATTCACTTAGGATAATGGCCTCCAGCTGCATCTATGTTGCTGCAAATGACATGATTTTTTTTTTATGGCCAGGTAGTATTCCATGGTGTATGTGTGCCACATTTTCTTTATATAGTCCACTGCTGATGGGCATTTAGGCTGATTCTATGTCTTTGCTATTGTGAATAGTGCTGCAATGAACATATAAGCGGATGTGTGTTTTTTTGGTAGAACGATTTATTTTCTTTTGGATGTATACCCAATGATATGATTTGGATCTGTGTTCCTGCCCAAATCTCATGTTCAGTTGTAATTCCCAACGTTGGAGGTGGGTCCTGGTGGGAGGTAATTGGATCACAGGGGTGATTTCTGATGAATGGTTTAGCACCAGCCCCCTTGGTTGTGAGAGTGAGTGAGTTCTTGTGAGATCTGGTCATTTAAATGTGTGTAGCATCTCCCCACTCTCTCTCCTCCTCCTGCTCTGGCCATGTAAAGTGCCAGCTACCCTTTGCCTGCTGCCATGATTGTAAGTTTTCTGAGGCCTCCCCAGAATCTGAGAAGATGCCTGCATCATGCTTCCTGTATAGCTTATGAAACTGTGATCCAATTAATCCTCTTTTCTTTCTAAATTACCCAGTCTCAGGCATTTCTTCATAGCAGTTCAAGAACAGACTAATACACCCAGTAATGGGATTGCTGGGTTGAATGGTAGTTCCATTTGAAGTTCTTTGAGAAATCTCTAAACTGCATTCCACAGTGGCTGAACTAATTTACATTCCCACCAACAGTGTATAAGCGGTCCCTTTTCTCTACACCCTCACCAACATCTGTTGTTTTTTGACTTTTTAATAATTGCCATTCTGACTGGTGTGAGATGGTATCTTACTGTGGTTTTGATTTGCATTTCTCTGATGATTAATGAAGTGGAGCATTTTTTCACGTTTGTTGGCCACTTGCATGTCTTCTTTTGAGAAGTGTCTGTTCATGTCTTTTGCCCACTTTTTAATGGGGTCATTTGTTTTTTCCTTGTTGAATTGTTTAAGTTTTTCATAGATTCTGGATATTAGATCTTTGTTGGATGCATAGTTTGTGGATATTTTCTTCCATTCTATAGGTTATCTGTTTACTCTATTGATAGTTTCTTTTGCTGTGCTGAAGCTCTTTCATTTAAATAGATCCCACTTGTCAATTTTTGTTTTTGTTGCATTTGTTTTTGAGAACTTAGTAATACGTTTTTTCCCAAGACTAGTGTTCAGAATCATGTTTCCTAGTTTTTCTTCTAGGATTCTTATAGCTTGAGGCCTTACATTTAAATCTTTAATCCATCTTGAGTTAATTTTTCTATATGGTGAAATATAGAGCTTGTTTAATTCTTCTGCATATGGCTAGCCAGTTATCCCACCACAATTTATTGAATAGGGAGTCTTTTCCCCAACGCTTATTTTTGTTAACTTTGTCAAAGATCAGATGGCTGTAGGTGAGCAGCTTTATTTCTGGATTCTCTATTCTGTTCCATTGTACATGTCTGTTTTTGTACCAGTACCATGCTGTTTTGGTTACCGTAGACTTACAGTATAGTTTGAAATTGGGTAATGTGATACCTTCCACTTTGTTCTTTCTGCTTAGGATTGCATTGGCTCTTTGGGATCTTTTCTGGTTCCATATGAAATTTAGAATAGTTTTTTCAAATTCTGTTAAAAACGATGTTGGTAATTTGATAGTGTTGATTCTGTAGCTGTGTTGCAACAGATACTGTATACTTACATCATTTTATATATATCTTGATATATCCCTGTCATAAACTCTTAGAATATAAATTATTGGATCAATTAGTTTTTGCATTGGTAATTTTGATGGATATTGCCATAAAGGTTGTACCAATTTACACTCCCATCAGCAATGTGTGAGACTATCTCTCTCTTCATTCCTTATTACACAATGTGTTATCAAAAGATATGACCTTGCAAATCTGGTAACAGGTAGGATTTTGGAATAGTTTTAATCTGCTTTTCTGTTATTGTGACTGCAACTAAGCAATATTTCATATGCTCAAATGCTATTCATATTCCTTCTTCCATGAATTATCTTTTCATCTCCATTGTCAGTTTTTCTACTGGGTTGCTGGTCTTTCTCTTTGATTGATGGAAATCCTTTGTTAAATAGAAAATGAAAGCAAGCTTTGTCTATGAATTACTTGTATTGTTCCCAGGTTTTCATTTGCCTTTGACACTGTATTCAAATAATAATAATAATATAATGTTTACATTATAAATTTCATACTTACACACTGCAAATTTCTAAAAAATACAAAAAAGAGAAGAAAATAAAAATCATTTATCATGCCACAATAACTACACTTACTGCTAATATTTTAGTTTTCCTTTTAGTGTTTTTTCAAAGATCTGCATGTAAATATTTATATTAATGTAGATAAGTATCCATAAAGATATATACATATATAAATATATAATAACATATATTAGTTACAAATTTCAAAATTCATGTTCTAAGATATGTTAAAATATATAACTTTATTTTTCTCTGAGACTGCTTAAACTTATTTCAAACCCTCATTCCACCTTATGGGGGAAAAAAATAAATGTCAGTTCTATGTAAACACAGAAATCATTCAGGATTTCTCCCTCCCAACCTTCATCTGGAGGTGGTGTCTGAGCTTTGAGGGGTGTTATGTTTGAATGCAATGGAAATTTCATAGCCTTCAAGAGGCTGGCAACAGGTTCATGGTGGGCATTTGCTGAAATATACATGGTACTCTCTTACTCTTGGCCCTATCATCCCTCTCATGGCATCAACTAAGATATTAGAGTTCTCTCTGATCTTTAGTCCACAAATTCTACATCCTGTCATTACCCCATCCAGGAGGCTAGATGGACCTGGTCATCTGACCACCCACTCTCCTGCATTGCAAAAGTCTACTTTGAATTGTATAAGCTAAGCATTGACCTAAGTCATTCTCTCTGCATTTCTACAGTAATAACCCTACCCTGGGGGCAGTAAATATAAAAAGTTCCCACTGCTTCCCAATTTGTGTGGAAAGACCAACAGTGAAAGAAACTGCAGAAGAAAAATAACACCACCATAATGAGGACTTCAAGTCCTCATCATGACATGTACATTTACACAATTGAAATCATAGTGTATAATTTGAGTTGCACACTGAATGTTGTACTTAATCTAAGTAAATGCTCATGAGTATATGAATTGTTAAATGTAAAAGTTTGATAATTTATATTTTCAAGTTGTTCAAACAGCCAAGTGTTCAATATGTATACATTTATATTTACTCATTTAATTGAAACAGCTCTATGAAACTGGCACTATTATTATCCTAATTTCTGTTTTATAGATGAAGAAATTCAGGTACAGAGGGGTTAAGTAATTATGGGAGCAGCAAGGGGGTGGGTGAGAGGCAGGAGAACTGAATGGTGAGACATTGGAAGATGAGGAAGACTTTCTACTCTTTCGTACCTTTTATCCTGGGAATGCTTGACCTCTTATTAAAATAAATAAATATGTAAAAGGACGTGTCGGCCGGGTGCGGTGGCTCACGCCTGTAATCCTAGCACTTTGGGAGGCCGAGGTGGGCAGATCACTTGAGGTCAGGAGATCCAGACCAGCCTGTCCAACATGGCGAAACCCTGTCTCTACTAAAAATACAACAATTAGCTGGGCTTGTTGGTGCGTGCCAGTAATCCCAGCTACTTGAGAGGCTAAGGCAGGAGAATTGTTTGAGCCCAGGAGGCGGAGGTTGCCATGAGCCAAGATCAAGCTACTGCGCTCCAGCCTGGGCAACAGAGTGAGACTCCACCTCAAAAAAAAAAAAAAAAAGGACATGTCTGCCATAGACATTGCTGTATTATGCTCACTCAGAGGTGCCCATCTGTGGATGTGGTATGGTGGAAGAAACAGTGGACCAGGAGGGAGAACATCTGGGCCATGGGTCCAATCTACCACGGATGTGTCATCTCTGGGCCTTGGTATCATCTTCTGTAAAACACAAGTGCTTGGCAGTGACAGTCATGATAGGATTAGATTATATCAGTGTTTCCTAATGTAACCCGAGTTACCTGAGAAAGTTTAAAATATATAGCTTCTCAAGCTCTCATAAGCACACATTCTGATTTATCATAAGGACTGGGATACAGTTTGGGAATCTGTATTTTTCAAAAGGCCCCCTTTTAGGCAATTCTGATATAAAACCCTGGACCAGATGATGTTTCAGGGGTTCCTCCCAGCTCTAAAGTTCCTTATCCTGTGAAGTATTGAGTATCATATCAGATCCAAGTAACTCATTCATCATTTATCCTCCCGACCCCCACCCTGTCCTTAGTCCTTCTAGCCCTTCTTAGAGGCTGTCTTACTTCTAGCCCATCTTAAAAAGAAATGGAAATGAAAAGGGAAGGACTAGATCCCTTGATCCAGATCCTTACTCCCATCCCTCCTTCCATTCCCACCCCACCCCTATCTTCTGTCCTCTACCCCTACTAGATGTTGTATTCCAGCTCCAGGGCTGCCATGGGCACTCCAAGAGGAGAACAAGGTACCAAAGCCCAAGAAAGAGACAGAAATTTTGACCCATCTCAAAATTTACACATGGACCCGAACCAGCTGTAGATTTTAGACTCCTTGCAAAGGCATTTTATTCCTTGAGATGACACTCTGGGTATTTTGTATTCTAATTTCTCCTTCTGCCAGATGGTCTATAAGGTTGGAGCTCTTTTAAAAAAAGTGCGTTACATTCCCATTTTAATGTAGCATTTTGGATATTTACTGATCTCCTTCCTGCTTTCTTCTTTCTTTTCTTCTTTCCTTCCTTCCTCCCCTTCTCTTCTTCCTCCTCCTGCATCTCTTCCTTCCCTGGTCAAGGAAAGGCCTGGGGCTGGAGTGGGGGTGGGTAGAGGGTTCTGATCTCAGTTCTTCCCATCTATTTAGAGAGAAGTGCGAGTATTCAGCTCACCTTGCAGCCGAGACAGACCATGCCTTACCAGCTTCTTGCAGCTTTACGATGAGTCTCTCTCCGTTTCACAGGGCAGTTATTACTCATGACTGATGCTCACCGGCCAAGCCTAAATGTGTGGCACACTCCCCATACCACACACAGACACAAACATTTGCCTGGCTCACATGAACCGGGATGAGGATGCCATTTCCACCTGGGAGGAGCCACGTGACCAGGCGTTCTCAGTAGCCTCCACTGGTGTCAGGGGGAACAGGGCATTCGGCTGTTGCCGGTCTGCCTTTCCAGGACTAGCACCCATGCAAGATGGGTCCATCACCAACCTGTAAGATGTGGGAGGCGAGCCCCTCATTCCAGAGCCAGAGGCTGTGGCCGGCTTCCCCTTCCCATCTCCAACCTGGGCTAATGACAGCTGGCAGATGCTTGGCCATGATGACAGGTCTTTTCGAAGATGTATTTTTACCCTCTGGATAAACAGCAGTTGGCAGGAGTGGGGCGTTTTTATGAGTTGAGGTACTCAGGACTGGAAAATAAACAGCCAGTTAATGAGCCAGTCTTATGGAAACTTGCACAAATAATAACAAAGAAAACATCCCGTCCCTCATGCCTGGGTGAGGGGATATAAAAGCTGCCATCCAGCTAGCTGGCCACGGTCAGTCGTGGGGAACTCCGGCTGCGTTACTGACCTGTGAGCTGACGGGCCCGGACCATGGGGTGCTGCCCGGGGGACTGCTTCACCTGCTGCACCCAGGAGCAAAACTGCTGTGAAGAGTGCTGCTGTCAGCCGGCCTGCTGTGGCTGCTGTGGCTCCTGCTGTGGCTGCGGGGGCTCTGGCTGTGGGGGCTCTGGCTGCGGGGGCAGCTGCTGCGGATCGTCTTGCTGTGGAGGCTGTGGAGGCTGTGGAGGCTGCGGAGACTGCGGGGGTGGCTGCTGTGGATCCAGTTGCTGTGGGTCCAGTTGCTGCGGCTCCGGGTGCTGTGGGCCTGTGTGCTGCCAGCCCACACCTATATGCGACACAAAATGAAGACCTTTCCCTCCACCACCGAAAGCCTCCATCTGCTCTAGGGGGACAGCCCCTCGTGTCCAGAACCTTCCATACCCCCAAGACAGTGTCTTGTCTTTCTGTAATTTGTAGAGGAGGGCTTGTTCTCCAACGCCTGCTCTGGTATTTCAAGGCACTGAGAACAAGAGCCATACTCTGATGAAACATTAAAACTCAGTCACAACAAAGTGATCCCAAGCTCAAGGGTGAATCCCCAATACTTTATTTATTCACATGAAGTTCAATGTCTTGTAATATAAGACATCCTCTTCTTCAAGGTGTCTTTGGGACTGATCCTCCGCCCTGGCTTTCTGCTGCTTTGAGATGCAAAAAAAAGTCCACCTTCTTTGTGAGCCTCTTAATAAATTTGAGCATGCTGGCATAACCTAATTAGTTCTCTTGCCTCTTCTTGACCTCCCTGCTGAGGACTGGGTTAGAAAAATTCACTCTGGCATCTGCCTTAGGGTTTTTGAATTGTGGTTTGTGGATCACCTGCATCGGAATCACCTGGGAGCTTGTTAAAACTGGAGATTCTGAGGCCCTCCCTAAGACATACAGAATCAGAATCCACCAAAGTGTGGCCTGGGAATCTGTGTTTTTAACAAGAACCTTAGATAATTCTTATGCACTGAAGTTTGAGAACCATAGATCTAGATGGAAACTTCCGTGTGCTGCATGAGATTCACTTGAAAAGCTTTTAAAAATATAGATCCTTGGGTTTTATCACTGGAGATTTTACCTGTTAGCTCAAGGGCCTAGAGTCCCTAAGGACCTGCATTTTTAAAAGCTCCTGGGTGAATGCTGATGCTGGCCACATTTAATGGTGATTGAAAGGCATGGCTTTCTTCTGCACTACAGTTCTCCTAGGATGGCTCTGCAGGAGGGCTTCAGGCTTGATCAGAACTTTCTGGCAAAGTCGGAGAGGAGGCTTTGGTAAAACAAGATTGGTTCTGAATGGAAAGGATTTCTAATGGCAAAGCTAGTGAATTCATAGTTTCTGAGGATGTTCTGCACAGTACAGTTCCTTCTTCCAGCCTCATGGTTGGTCCAGTCTCACTTTTCTGTGCTAGGTTGTCTTACCTGGAACCAGCTACGTTTTTTCTGCCTGAGTCCTAAGGAGGAGGGAGTGAGTATACCTCTGCTAGGTAGGGCCCAGTCAAAGCGTGTGGGTCCACCTGGGAGGTTAAAACTCAAAAGGCAGTTGATTCAACCTCTTGTTGAAAGTGACCTTAAGCTGTGTGTGTAATAAAACTAATTTTGCTCTTGCCCTGGAAAAGTAGTATTTATTTTTATGCCTACAAAGCAATGTTTCATTTGACAAAGAAAATTTTTTTTCTGATTATAAGCATAGCAATGAACTCTAAAAAATGAAAAAATACAGAAACATATAAAGAATATAGCATTCTGAAGGCTCACCACTCAGAGTTTACTACTGATAAGCTTTCCAGACTCTTTTCTAAGCATAGTTATGAATAAAACTGGGATTATGTTGCTTTTACTTTTTCTTTAAAAAATTTTTTTGTTTCATTTTTATGGTCAACTTTATTGAAATATAATTTACATATAATAAAAAGTTCCCATTTTTAGTGAACAGTATGATGTGATCTGACATTTGTGTATACTTATGTAACCACCACCGCACTCAAGATCTTTATGGAACTTTCCATCACCCCCAAAATTCCCAGTTTGTCTTTGCAGTCAGTTCCTCCCCCACCCCCAGACCCTGGCAACCATCAACCTGTTCTTTATGTTACTATAGATTTCACCATGCCTAGAATTTCATACAAAATAAATCATGCAGTATGAACTATTTTTCATTTTGCCTATCATGTTTTGTATCTATTCATTGTTGCAGGTATCAATAATTCATTTTTTTTCTACTGAATGGTATCCCATTGTATAGATAAACTACATTAAAAATATATTTACCTAATTATGGGCATTTAGATTCTTTTGCATTTCTGGCTATTATGAATAAAGCTGCTATAAGCATTCTCGTATAATTTTTTTTTTTGGTGAACATATGCTTTATTTTGGATAAATACCTAGCAATTTGATGGCTGTTTAAATGGTAAGTGAATCCTTAACCTTATGTGAAACTGCCGAGTTGTTTTGCAAAGTGGCCACAGCATTTTGTATTCCAACCAGCAATGTCTGAGAGTTCCAGTGTCTACGTCCTTGGTAACACTTAATATTATCAGTCTTTTTATTTCTAGCCATTCCAACAGGTGTATAGTTGTAGCTCATTGTGTTTTCATTTTTTTCTTTCATTTATGAACCCAGCAGTATTATTAATGTCTTCTTTTGGAGAGAACCTGAGATTTGACTCTGCCCTGGTTCAGTTTCAGACTCTACTATTTGAGCCATTTTCACTCTGGCTGGAACTGGCCTCCTAGGAACCGGCTCTTTAACCCCCAAGACAAAGCCACCGCCAAAGCAGGAGCTGCCAATGGGACACACTCGTCCAGAGACCAGTGAATCTGCATCGAGTACCTGTGATTCAGAGCAGCTGATTATTCTATTGTTCATGGTCATGCCTCCTGGATGCATGTGTGGAGGTAGTGATTTTTGAATTACTGATACAGGCTTGCCCTTCTTAGCTATCCACAGAGGTTCTCATTTATTCACTCAATAAATGCTAACTGTGTGCCTCCAATGTATCAGCTGCTGCTCTGGGTGCTGGGTATGCATCTGTGAATAGACAAGGTCCTTGCCCTCATGGTGCTTATATGAGGTCAAGGGGTGATAAGAGCTATAAAGAAGAATAAACTAGAAATTGGCTACATAGTTGAACGACCCGCCTTTTCATTTAGCAGGGAAGGATTCTTCGAAGAGATGACATTCCAGCACAATGGATGAGTATCTTGGCTGAGAGAGTTTATGAGAAATTTTTTTGTGGGGCGGACTTCCATTCACTGCTGGTTTAGCTGAGGAAGAGAAGTGAATGGAAAAGAGACGGGTCTCAGCAGCTCCTCTGTATTTCCCTCTGCAGGCCTGTCCAAAAGTCCTCTTTGCCCACTGCTTGAGAGCCACATTTAAAAGAATGGCACTCCCTGTTCCTAATCTTCCATTTTCAACCACCACGACCCATCTCTCAGGTCTCTGAACCTGCCCAGTTCAGGTTGTTGTCATGAAACTTCTAAGTAATTGCCACAGACCCCTAATGGTCTCCCTGCCTTCAGACTTGCCCTCACCCTCCCTTCTCCACATCCAGAGAGAGGGGACACATCCTTCTGAAAGGGCAACCCTGATCAAGTTACTCTCCTGCTTAAACCCTCATTATCATTAAAAAAATACAACTTCTTAATCATGGTCCACAAGACCTTTCATGATTGGGTGCCTAGTAACTCCTCTAGCCCCACTGATTTTCCCTCCTATCCCCTCTGCTTTTCATCCTGGATATGTTGAACCATTTGCTGCTTCCCAAATGTTATGTGCTCTATGTCTTTGATTTCCACATCTTATCCTTTTCCTGCCTTTATGACCCTCTTTTTGTCCACTCTCTTTGAGCCTTCACATTACTTGAAAAGGCTTCTCTAATTCCCCAAAAACCATGTCTTTTTAAAAATTTTCCTTTGGGACAGAGTCTCGCTCTGTCACCCATAGTGCCATCTTGGCTCACTGCAACCTCTGCCTCCTGGGTTCAAGCAATTCTCCTGCCTCAGCCTCCCAAGTGCAGCTGGAATTACAGGCACATGCCAGCATGCCCAGCTAATTTTTGTATTTTTAGTAGGGACAGGGTTTCTCCATGTTGGCCAGGCTTGTCTCGAACTCCTGACCTCAAGTGATCCACTCACCTCAGCCTCTCAAAGTGTTGGGATTACAGGTGTGAGCCACCATGCCCAGCCTGCAAAAACCATGTCAATATCTCTCCTGGGTGCCTCCAAAGTGAGGGCCTCAGGGAGGCTGTCACAGTCAGGCAGTGACCTCTCAGCACTCACAAGAATCATGGCCACCTCTATCATGTCTGGCAGATGCTATTCTAGGAAATGCCTCTCCATGCCAGCTATGTTTCTCTGCTGCATCCACCCCCTGCATCCCTCTTTCACAACACTTGCCTTCTGTACCATACTTGCTTATATATGTGTCTATCTCTCTTCTAAACTTGGGCTCCTTGTGGCCAGAATTGCAACTCACTCTTTTTGTATCCATCACACAGAACCCAGTGTTGGCTGAGTTGAGTGCATAAATAAAAGAGAAACTGAGTCAATGATTGCATGAATTAATAAATGAAGGGAGGGATGAATGGATGGCACAATGGATGGCAGAATGGCTCAGCTTTTCCAAGCGAGAGCCTGCCTTTTGTGTTGATGAAAACACATGGTGGAGGCAAACTAGGCCCTTCACTGAGCAAGATGTTAAGTCCTGGTATTCAGAAAACTAGGATTCATTTCTCCCTTCATCTGTCTCAAGAGTAGCAAAGACGAGTCTTTTGTTCACAAAGTCTTTGAGAGACACACCTGAGAAATCTCTTGTTTTTATTCTTTACGCTTTGGGTCTTGGAGACTTTTTTTTTTTTTTTTTTTTTAAAGGAACTGTCAAAATCGTTAAAAGCAAGGAAGACCCTGGAGGTCTAACGAATGCTTGAGGAAGAGCAGAAAGGCTGGGTCACATGATTTCCAGGAACAGGTCAAGCCAATGTTCTATGCTCATGGGATAGCAAGGAGGACGGCGGTGGGCTGAGCTGGCGATATGTGACTTTGACGAAGTCTTCTGAGAAAGGTAGGTCTAGACAGGTTGGTGAGAAGGAGGGACAGCTGCCTTAGATCAGAGACAGGCTGTGTGTGATCTTTAGCAAGTGACTGAAACTTTCTGACCCTCTGCCCCCATTTCTTCATTTCTTTCTTTCTTTTTCTCTTTCTTTCTTTCTTTCTTTCTTTCTTTCTTTCTTTCTTTCTTTCTTTCTTTCTTTCTTTCTTTCTTTCTTTCTTTCTTTTCTTTCTTTATTGCCTCCTTCCTGCCTTCCTTCCTTCCTTCTTTCTTTTCTTCCTTCCTTCCTTTTTTTTCTTTTTTTTTGACATAGTCTCCCTCTGTCACCCAGGCAGGAGTGCAGTGGCTTGATATTGGCTCACTGCAACCTCCACCTCCCAGGTTCAAGTGATTCTCCTGCCTTAGCCTCCCAAGCATTTGGGATTATAGGTGTGTGCCACCATGCCTGGCTATTTGTTGTGTTTTTAGTGGAGATGGGTTTTTGCCACATTGGCCAATCTGGTCTCGAACTTCTGACTTCAGGTGATCCGCCTGCCTCGGCCTCCCAAAGTGCTGGGATTACAGGCGTGAGCCATGGTTCCTGGACCATTTATTCATTTCTAATGGTGGAGAAAAATCTCTGCCTCATGAGATTGCTGGTTGTTTTAAGTAAGATCATTGCTGTAAGGTGCAGTCATTTAAAATCCAGCCCAGTTGTTCTTTTCCCAACTGAGTTCATCACCTCTCTTCTCAATTAATCTCTGTATGTCTATTGTTGAACTTATCATTGTATTGCAGTGGGTTTGTCTGCATGCTTATCTGCCCACTAGATGGCGAGATCCAAGAGAATGGGTGAATAGGTCTTATTCCTGTGGCATCCTCTGAACCCAACCCAGGGCCTTGTATGGAAGACTAGAAGGTGGATAAATCATAAGTTTCTTTCTTCTTTCCCTGTTCACAATGCTCGGAAATATAGATTATCCAGTTTGGAGGTGAGGATGCTTCTTCCAAGACTACCTGTAGCTCTGAGGATTCCAAATTTAGCACATCAATAAATAAACAGCTTCTTTATGGGTAGATAAACAGCTTCCAGATCAACAAACGGTGGTATAATAAGATGTTCCTCTGCAAACTGGCCCAAACAACAATGAGGAAAAGATGCAGGAGTCCCAAACAGAACACGCCAGTGAGGAGGTATAAAAGTGAGGGCCTCAGGGAGCTGTCACAGTCAGGCAGCGACCTCTCAGCACTCAGCACAAGGAAGCACGGCCACCTCCACCATGTCTGGCAGTTGCTGTTCTAGGAAATGCTTCTCCGTGCCAGCCACCTCTCTCTGCTCCACTGAGGTGAGCTGTGGAGGTCCCATCTGCCTGCCCAGTTCCTGCCAGAGCCAGACATGGCAGCTGGTGACTTGTCAAGACAGCTGTGGATCATCCAGCTGTGGGCCACAGTGCTGTCAGCCCTCCTGTCCTGTGAGCAGCTGTGCCCAACCCCTGTGCTGTGAGTCTGTCATTTGTGAGCCTTCTTGCTCCGTGAGCAGCGGCTGCCAACCCGTGTGCTGTGAGGCCACCACCTGTGAGCCTTCTTGCTCCGTGAGCAGCTGCTGCCAACCTGTGTGCTTTGAGGCCACCACCTGTGAGCCTTCTTGTTCCGTGAGCAACTGCTGCCAACCTGTGTGCTTCGAGGCCACCATTTGTGAGCCTTCTTGCTCTGTGAGCAGCTGTGCTCAACCTGTGTGCTGTGAGCCTGCTATTTGTGAGCCTGCTATTTGTGAGCCTGCTATTTGTGAGCCTTCTTGCTCCGTGAGCAGCTGCTGCCAACCTGTAGGCTCTGAGGCCACATCCTGCCAACCAGTCCTCTGTGTGCCCACTTCATGCCAGCCTGTCCTCTGCAAATCCAGCTGCTGCCAGCCAGTTGTCTGTGAGCCCAGCTGCTGTTCAGCTGTCTGCACCCTGCCTAGTTCCTGCCAACCTGTGGTCTGTGAGCCTGCCTGCTGTCAGCCGGTGTGTCCAACACCTACCTGCTCTGTGACCAGTAGCTGCCAGGCTGTCTGCTGTGACCCCAGCCCTTGTGAGCCATCTTGCTCAGAGTCTAGCATCTGCCAGCCAGCTACCTGTGTGGCTCTGGTCTGTGAACCAGTTTGCCTCCGCCCTGTCTGCTGTGTTCAGAGCCCGTGCGAGCCACCTTGTGTCCCTAGCACTTGCCAAGAGCCTTCTTGTTGTGTCTCCAGTATCTGCCAACCCATCTGCTCTGAGCCCAGCCCCTGCTCACCAGCTGTCTGTGTGCCCAGTCCATGCCAACCTACTTGCTACGTAGTCAAGCGCTGTCGTTCTGTCTGCCCTGAGCCAGTTTCCTGCCCATCTACCTCCTGCCAACCTCTTTCCTGCCGTCCAGGGTCTTCTGCATCTGCCATCTGCCGACCAACTTGTCCTAGGACTTTCTACGTACCCAGTTCCAGCAAACGGCCTTGCAGTGCTACGGTTTCCTACCGCCCGGTCTCCCGTCCGATCTGCCGCCCAATCTGCTCTGGACTCCTCACCTATAGGCAGCCATACGTGACATCCATCTCCTACCGTCCCGCCTGCTATCGCCCATGCTACTCCATCCTGCGCCGCCCAGCCTGTGTCACTTCCTACTCTTACCGCCCAGTCTACTTCCGCCCGTCTTGCTCTGAGTCTGACTCTTGCAAACGGGATTGCAAAAAATCCACTTCCAGCCAACTGGATTGTGTTGACACAACCCCCTGCAAGGCGGATGTCTCAGAAGAGGGTCCCTGCCAGCCCACTGAAGCCAAACCCATCAGCCCAACCACCCGTAAGGCCGCAGCAGCTCAGCCTGCTGCCAGCAAGCCTGCCAACTGCTAAATTGGCTTCAGCCCCCCAATTCTTGCAAATCAAGCCACCAGCTAGAGACAAAACTGCACTGTCCTCCCCAAAGCTCATTATGACTTAGCTAGGAGCTCTTTCTTTCTGCATTGTTACTCACCATCTGCTTACACCTCAAAGAACTCATCAGAAATGTCAGTATCCTGATCACTTAAATGAAGGCCTTCTGGACAGTGAGAGGGAGACATTCCTGGTTCTTGTGTTCTGCTGAGATTAAGCTGAGAAGAGCCGCTTTGCCACATCATTTCAGGTCTCTTTCCTGCAGGTAGTTTTTTCTGTCATCATGTATGTGCTCCCTTGCTATGCATGTTTGTGTTCCTTAGGGACTCCTCCAATCAGGTAAAATATGTAACCGTCCAATAAAGGTGGCTAAGCTGAAGCAACTTGCTGTTCTCCTTGCTCTTCCATTAATGCCATAGTCTCATCAGTGACTTGCTTCTTCTTTAACAGCAGCTCCATTCAACCATCCATCCACCCACCCATCCCTCTGGCATTATTAGGCAGCAGCTAGGTGCCAGTTACTGTGTTTAGCTCTAAGAATAAACATAAGAAGTCTCAGTCTTTGCTCTCAAGAAACTCACTCTCTGGTGGGCAGCAAGACAATTATGACATTCCTTTGTGCCAAGTACTTGGAGATAAGCATAGAGCACCATGAACTCAGCAGAGCACAGTGGGGGAACAAGGAAAGAATTATTGGAGAATGTGATACTGGCATTGAGTCTTTCATTATGAGTAGGAATTAACCAGTTACAGACAGGAAAGGAAAAATTTTCTAGGCAAAGGAGACACGTACAAGTGAATGAGGCTTGAGAAAAAATTGTTCATTAGGTGAGGCATGGGAGAGTTGTTCTTTGAGGAATGAGCCATGAGGTCAGATCGTAGACAGGGATCTGTCTATGTTGGGTCTTGCATGCTAGACAGAGGTGTTTGAGTTTGATGCAGGGCTGACATGAAAGCATCAAGGGGCTGCATGCAGGGAGGTGACAGGAAGAGCACTGGGTTTTGGAACATCCCTCTGGCCTTGGTTGGTGTGGAGAACTCAATGGAAGAACATGGTTCTGGATATAGAGAGACTGAGGAGGAAAGGAAGCCAATTGTTTTTGGGTCCACAGGAAGAAAAACAAGTGGGGATCAGGGATCATACAACAAAGAAGGTTGGGTAACTTGGATTTCTTGTGTGAGAATTTTATGTTCTCCTAGTTCCTCCAAGACACTCATAGGATAAATTCCATATCTTACAATCTCCAAGGACAGAGTCTCTTCAAAGCAGTCGCTCCCTACACTTAGTGCACAGAGTGGAGGCTTATTCCTTGTCCTCAAGGTGCAGCTTGAGTCATCACGAGCACAGTGTGAAGGTCGACCAGGGCTTCTCAACTTCGGCATTATTGACATTTTGGGCTGGGTGATTCTTTGTTGTAAAGGCTGTCCTGTGAATTGTAGGATGTCAAGCAGCATCCCTGGCCTCTATGAGCCAGATTCTAGTAGCATCCTTTGAGGGTGATGATCACAAATGCCTCCAGACATTGCCAAGCATTGCCTGGGAGTGCAAAAATCACCCCTGTTTGAGAACCACTGGGTCAGACTATGGCAGAGGGAGAAAGTCAAAAGCAAAACTTATCACATTGGTGTTGGAGTTATGTCTCATCAAGCCATTGGGATTTATCATTGTCTCCTTCCAGAATCAAGAGGGGAGTTGGCCAGCCGGATGCTGTGGCTAAAGCCTATAATCCCAGCACTTTGGGAGGCCGAGGTGGGTGAATCACCTGAGGTCAGGAGTTCGAGACCAGCCTGGCCAACATGGTGGAAACCCATCTCTACTAAAAATACAAAAATTAGCTGGTCATGGTGGCGCACACCTGTAGTCCCAGCTACTAGGAGGCGGAGGCAGGAGAATTGCTTGAATCCAGGAGGAGGAAGTTGCAGTGAGCCAAGATCACTCCAGTGCACTCCAGCCTGGGCGACAGAGAGATTCTGTCTAAAAACACACACACACACAGAGGAGTTGGCTAGGGTTTTGAACCTCTGTGCCAAGCACTGGACTAAGTATTTCATATGGATTACAGCAATTCTTTGAAGTAATATGTATTCTCTCCTATTTTTTCCCCTATACATAAGATGCAGAATTTGAAGGACAAACAATCCAAGTGCCCATCAATGGACAAGTAAATTGTGGTATATTCACCCAATGGGATATTATACTGTGAAAATGACTGGAAAATGGTGACATGCAATAGCATGGGTGAATCTTACTAACATAATGTTGACTGATATAAACAAGCTCCAGAAAACCATACGTGTGTGTATATATTTATGTATATTAATACAATGTGTGTATATATATACACACACTCAAACATATATGTGTGTATCATTCAAAAACCACAGACACACATATGTATGAGTATTCCTGCATTTATACACATATGCACACACACAAACACATATATATAAAGGGAGTGGTAAAATTCATGATTGTCATGGCTAATAAGTAACATGCAAATGACTAAAACCCAGTTCTTTCCAAAGCCTAGGTTCTGTATGTATCATGATATGTCTCAATGTGGTCACAGGTGTCCTTGTTGATACACTAGGTGTTTTTAGTGCCTTGAACTACAGCAAGACAGATGTTCTTGCTATTGAGAGGTTCCTTTAGGAGAAAAGAAAACAAGAGCAGAATCACTTAGAGAAAAATGGATGTAGAATGGATTGCTTTAAAACTATAAAAGTGGTATAAGATATTGGACTGAAGTTGATGTGATTTTTCAAATATGCTCATGTTCCCAGTTTGATTGACATATTTGGTAAGACTGAAAATATTAAATACTTCCTCTGGGAAGATGAAGAGCTTTGGGGGTAAATGTTCAGCAATAAAACACAGTGCATGGATTCCTACAGATTGAAAGATGCCAACATGAATACAGACAAGAAGGAGGGCAAAAGAAGTGATCCATGGTGTGACATAGAAACCAATTGTGGGGAAAAAGGCATTTCAATATCAGGGGAGAAGGTTTTCCAGACATTGTTCTGATCAAAAATGTTTCTCTTCTTTTTAAAATGAAGGTGAGGAGGGTGCCAAGGAGATGGCATTTTGTAGCTGGGGGTTTGCAAAGTACCCTTCAGCGTTTTCAGTATTTTCAATAATTTGTGAAGCAACCAAAACAAACAAACACCCACAAAAAACTAACCTGAGACATGGCAATGCAGTTGATGAAATCGCCATACTTTGAAGACTTAGGTAATTAGCTAACACATCCAACAGACTGAGTTAGTGGCAGAGCCAGAAATCAAGGCCAGCCCCATCTGGCTCCCCACACCGTGATCTTTCCACTCCATCATGTGCCTCCAGCATGAACCGGCCAGAACGTTGGCTGGTGTAGAACACTGGACCTGGTTGGTGATGCGGAGCCAGGACAAGCCTGGAGGAAAAGCAGAAGGGCCAAGAAAGTCCCTCATGAATTCCTCTTGGAAGGGATTGGTTTAACATTAACACCACTTTACAGTGATTTTTTAATTATAACTGCTGGCGTGTTTTTATTTGTATAGAATTCATATGCTGTTGATGCCCTAGGGTGGGTTTGATACTTCTTGATGAAATATTTGGTAGTTTTAAGAATTTCCAAAATTAAAAGACTGTGTTTGAGTGTATTGATAAGTAGAGGTAAGTACTCACAGCAGTGTGGTCTAGCTGCTGATTACAGTCACTGGAGTGGGCAGAGGATCCCCAGGATGGGGCCTGGGCAACCTGCTCATGAGCCAGCCTGTTGCCATAGGAGTGTCAGCCTGCAGCCACCATATCAGTGTCGCCTTCTCCCTGCCTCCCCAAAGTCAGAGGGTCTAATAGGTGGTTAAGATCAGGGGTTTGGCAGTCAGTCAAAGCCAGGTTTGAATTTTGTTTCTACCCCTTATCATTTGCATAATTTTGGGAACATGATTTAAACTCTATGAGTTTTGCCACTTCTTCTGTTTTTTTCTTTTCTGTTCTAAAAAAATCTTGAGAGGAACCAATTTGGGGGAGATTTTAAGCTTCCTGAAAAGGCCAATGAAGTTTTACATTTTAATCTTAACTGTGTTTTAAACCTGGTTTCTTCTTTATTTATTACTTTTTTTCAGTTTTGCCACTTCTAACATAGTGATGACAATTACACTTACTGAAGTCATTGTGAGGATTCAGTGAAAAATGCAGTCAAGGACTTGATCTAGTAACTATGCAATAAATGAAAGCCATTTCTATTGTTATTATTAGTAATAGTACTAGTAAACAAGTTTCAGGAATGCTAAATGAGAAGGTTTTAAAAAGAGGTAGAGGCATTTAAGTGTCCCTGGGTTCCGTGGACTAATTTTCCATTTCCCATCTTGACACCCCCTCCCCAAACTGGGTCAAGGCTTCATTTCTGATTGAATGGTGCAAAGCTGCATTCCTGAAGGAAGAGCAGGGCCACTCTGGCTTGGCAGAGGCCTCCTGATGAAAGGTTAGTGCCAGGAAAGGCCTGCTTCAGTGAGGTTGGGGAGCAACCTGTAAAAGAGACAGCTCATCCAAGAGCAGGAGCAGTGTCAACGAATCCAAATGCAGCGCAGAAAATTCCCGACTCAACAGACACGTTTTCAAAGTTGGAACAACACCTCCCAGGCTCCTGAAGCCTGCTAATCAGATGTTTGCATGCAAATGAGTAAAAACAATAACAAGGAAAGATGCTGCATGGCGTGCCAACATCCCTAGTGAAGGACTATAAAAGCCCCTCTGTATCGGATGTCTTTCCAATGCAGGTATACTGAGCTTGCGACTTCCCAGCAAGGTCAGCACCAGCACCATGGCAGACGGCTGTTGTCCTGGAAACACCACAGCCATTCCAGCTGTGTCCACCATCACCACATACCCAATTAAAGGTGGCTTTCGACATGCTCTCTGTTTCCTTGTTCCTGCCACAGCAGAACGTGGCAACTGATCACATGCCAAGAAAGCTGTCAGTCATCCATTGGTGCCCCAAGTGGCTGTGATCCTGCTTTGTGTCAACCTACCTGCCTTCCAGCAACGTCTTGTGTGGGTTTTGTTTGCCAACCTATGTGCTCCCACGCAGCCTGCTATCAGTCTGGCACTGGTCAGTCTCCTTGTCTGGTTAGCTCATGTCAGCCATCCTGCTTGGAATCTACTTGTCAGGAAAAGTGCTGTGATGCCAGTCCCTGCCAGCAAAGCTCCTGCCAGGAATCTGTCCGCATGTCTGGATAATGTCAGGCAGCTTGTGGCCAATCAGTCTGCTGTGATGTTGGATCCTGCCAGCCATCCTGCTCTGAAGTGACCTCCTGTCCGGAAACTTCTTGCCTACCAACCGTCTGTACAGCTAGTCCATGCCAACCAACTTGGTGCCAAGGAAGTTCATGTCAACCCGTCAGTGGTGAAGGCCAGCCCTCTAAATCAACTTATTATCAACCCATCTGCTATATTTTCAAGCCTTGCCAATCAGCCCTCTACATGCTTGTTCCCTGCCAGCCATCGACTTGTGTGTTCAGTTCTTGCAATACTACTTGCTGTGTGCCTTCCCATCGCCAGCCACTTCACTGCCAACTGGTTCCTTCCACATGCTTCATCTACCAGCCAGTGGCTAACTGCCAGGCCCCTTGTTCCGCAAAGAACTGTTGCAAACCAGCTTCCTGTGACACTGTGATTTCTGGCCAATGAACTTGTGATGGACCCCCTTCCTATAACCAGAGTGGCTGCAAATCAGCTTGCTGTGTGACTGGTTTAGGCACATCACCCAGTAGTGGCTCCAATTCCTTGCCGACTTCATGCCAACCCAGCTGTGAGTCCAGCTTCTGCAAGGCAACACTTTGTCAATGGAGCACTCTTCACACCTCCTCTGAGGGTCTGCGGCTGTCTATAAATGCATAGCCATCCCTGGGTGCCTGCCTCCCACCGAGTACAAATGCTGCCTGCTTTCTAACTTTACCCTGATTCCACCTTCACATTCTTTCCAGGTGCTGACCAGGGAACTTGTCCAGGCACGAAGAGATCCTTCTTAACCGAGAATAACCTTTCAGCAACCATGGACTACCACACTGCTGCTTGCATTTCCTGATGATGTCAATTCATTTCACTTTAGCAAACCCTCTCTTGTTTCTTTTTCTTGGTGCTGCCTGGTCTTTCAGAAGACCTCTTTGCTGCCAGCTGCTAGTAAAAATGTGACTGGTTAAGTATAATAAATAAGACTCCTGGAGTGCTTTCATTCCTACACACACCTCTATGTAGATTTCCTTCAGGTCACATTTGAACACAATGAGCCTGAGTCATCTAAGTCAGTGGGTCTGCATTGGTCTGCAAGGGTAGCTAGTGTCTAGGATTATAGATTCTCCAGCTGGACGAGAGTAAGGGCAAACAGTTCACTGGCTTCCAAAATTTTCACCACCAAGAGTTCTTTTGAGCTGAGTGGGCTCACTTTCCCTATAGTGAGTAGACAGGAAACCAACAACAAAAATGGTTCTGGAAAGCCACAGATGAAAACAAACATGAGGTATTGGCCATAGAGAATAGCTTAGGGTTAATTCATTTAAGAGTCTTTTTTTTTTTTTTTTTTTTTGACACAGAGTTTCACTCTTGTTGCCCAGGCTGGAGTGCAAGAGCGTGATCTCGGCCCACCGCAACCTCTGCCTCCTGGGTTCAAGCGATTCTCCTGCCTGGGACATTGTGTCAGCTGGCTAAGGGGAAATATTCATAGGATCCTTCTGTATTATCATAGAGCAGGCAATGAACGGTGTACCTGTAGGTGAGCAGCAATAATTTGGTAACTAGCACACAAATCTTCATAGTTCACATTTTTCTGTCACTGATGTATACTTCGGATCTGTAGAGAAACTATTAATTGTTTTATCCCCAGTTTTAGAATCACAAGGGTCGTAGTCTTGAAAGAAGGTTCTGGGCCAAAAAAGAGGCTGATGGCCATAAGAACAAAATCTAGCACCTGAACATGGAAGGGTCTAGGTGGAGAATTTCAACCCGCAGTTGAATTGACTAATGTCAGCATTGAATCTCTTCTTGAATTGAATTCAAGAAGCATTGAATGCTTCTTGAGTCCCTAAATATAGGTGGGCTTATCATTTCAACAGTTCAAGTAGCTAGATCTGTTCTAGTCTTCCGATGGGTATTTTCCTTTTATTTCTAACTATGTATGGGTATTGCCTTCAGTATCTTTTCTACCCACACACATGCACACACATATAGATGCATATAGGTACACTCACACACACACTCAGACACACATGTACACACACATACATGCACACACACACTCACACACAGACCCACACCACATTTCAACTTAGTTGTATGGCTGCACTTAAGGTTGATTTATTTGCTCCATAATTTACAATTGCCTATAAAACATGCCTAGCCAAACCTAGCCAAAGACTGATTTTAGCATTTTAGCCTTCCCCATCTAACTGGCCCAGCTGATATCACCCTCTTCTTCCCCCCTGCCCTTTGGATGACTCCTGTCCCAGTTTAAATGGTTGGGCTTCTGTCCTTATATCTTTATGACCAGTGCCCTGACTTTCTACCAGATCGGGCCTTCTCCCCAACCCGAGGAGGGACCTTAGTATCTGCTCATAAACTTACCTGATGGTCACTGGCTGAGCATCTCTTGTTCCAGTCCTCTCAATCACTGTGATTTGAGGTTCTCAGTAGTTAAATAGGCCTTGCCAATATGTGTGGGACATTCTAAAAAAAACCTTATAGATGAAGGAAAACTAACCAAAAAAGCCCTGGAATAATGAGACATCAAGGTCACTGAAGAACAAGAGTATGGGCATTTGCCTTATGACCTGCTTGGAAATGCAACTCAGAGGAGGACTTCTATGGTGGTGGTGAGGAAAAAGCACTAGACCATGGCTCAAAGGAGAAGGCTTGAGTTGCATCCTGGCCACTTATTTACTGTATGACCTTATGTAAGACCAGGGTGCTAATCTATAACACAAAGAAGTTAGTTTATTTTACCTCTGAGGGCTCATTTATTTACATGATCTTGTGAGTCTGTTGATGTGTTCTGTGAGGTTCTAAATATTCTCAAACTGATTAAAACTGAAGCCTCTTGTACTTCTGGAACCGATGGGGAAGAGATTTGGAAGGATATCTTTTTAGTATGCCATAAAATAAGAAATGTGATTGGCTAAATTATTTGCATCTGAGGTCCAAAAAGAAAATTAGAAACAAAAAGGAGGAGGGGGGAGAGAGGGAACTTGATATCATAAAGGAAGTGCCGTGGACGGAATGTCTCCCAGAAACGACGTTTTGGTGGACACCCTGTGCAAAACCTCTCTTGAGACATGAATGGAACTTCATGGAAGATGAATCCTTAAGTAAGTCTGTGAAAGAATTCTCAAAAGTATTATTTCTCAGAGATTTCAAAATTAAAATAACAATTACATGTTACTTACAAGTATTAGATTTGCAAAAAATAGAGTGCTATATCAGAGCCCAGCAAACTCATTCTGTAAAGGGACAGATAGTACATAATTTAGGCTTTGTGGGGCACATGGTCTCTGTTGCAACTACTGAATTTTGCCATTGTATCATTGCATTATATCATTACATTTATAGACAATACGTAAGCAAATGAGTGTGGCTGGGTTCTAATAAAACTTTGTAAAAACAGGCTGGGGCTCTATTTGGCTCATGGTGAAACGGGAAAAGTTTCCTTGTTCCCCTCGCAGGGCGTGCAACGGGGGCGTGGCTGGCTTCTTCCGTGCCCCACTGCTCATACTTCTAGGAGAAGCATGCAGATGGGCAGGCTGTCAGGCTCTGACCCCACGGCAGCGTCTAGGAGTGAGTGTTTACAGCTGAAGCCCCAGTGGGTGTGTGTACAGGGTACTCTTTCAGTTTAGCCTCCGTCCATAGATGGGTTGTGTTAGTTAGCTCAATTAGACCCCCTGCCTTATTGCAAGGACAGAGGGCTTTCTGTATCCCAGGGTTTCCTGCCTTGTCGTACTGGAGGAATCGGATCACACATGGGCTTGGAGAATGAGTGCAAGGTTTTATTGAGTGGAAGTAGCTCTCAGCAGAAGGGGGAGCCAGAAGGAGGATGGAGTGGGAAGGTGGTTTTCCCCTGGAGTTGGGCTGCTCAGCCAGGCTCCCCTCATCCCGCCCCCCACAAACTCACCATGGTTCCCCCTGTCGATGGCCTGCCGTCCTACTGGCGTCTGCCGCTTCCTGTCGGTGTGCTCTTCCGCCGATTTATTCCTCTCGGATGTCCAGCTGCCTGTGTCTCTTCCCACTAGGCACAAGATGAGGGCGTGGTGGGCCAGGGTGGTTTTGGGAAATGCAACGTTTGGACACAAAAACAGAAATGCCTGTTCTCATTCATTCAGAAATGCCTGTTCCCTAGGTCCGTGGGCACAGTGGGGGTGGTGTCCTCGCCAGGGACCCACCCTTCTTCTCCCAGCACTTCTCTGCCCCGCTCCTGTATCAATGGGCCATAGTTTTCTGACTCCTGTGCTATATAATGCCAAGTGTTGGTGGGAGTGGGAATTTACAGGAATTTTCTTGCATTGCTAATGGGATTGTTGGCTTGTTTGGCCACTCTAAAGAATAATCTGAAACTATTTATGTAAATTATGTAAGTGATGCTCCATGATCCAGCAATCCTACACCTGAGTGTGTGTTTCCAGAAGATTCTCACACAGGTCCACAGGGGGGTGTACATGTGGGTGTTCACTGTAGCATCCCTATGGTGGCAAAAACATCAAAGGAAAGCTGGTGTCCAACACTGTGAAAGTGGATAGGCAACTTGGTGATCCTCTTCATGGAGTATTATGCAGGAATTAGTAACAGTAGATTACATATACACAGTGTAGCAGAGATGGATTTTTAAAAATTCTGTTTAATGACAAGCCAGAATGAGATATATTACTCATTGCTATTTACATAAAGTATATGTGTACTAAACAATACTTTATAAGGATATATAAAAATCCATTAAATAAATTTAATATGCATTGAATATACATTAGACAGAATAGCACAGTGGCCTATAGGAAAAGAAGGGAGTAAAGGGAAAAGAAGAAGTAAATTAACTGATTTATAAGTACATAAAAAATAAATAAGAGAGGGACCATGCAAAAATCACAGATGATAATAATTCAATTATTTACAACTAAAGTCCCAAAAGAAAATTTTTTTAAAAAGGAAGAAGGAGAGGGAACTTGACACCACAAAGGAATTACCGTGGATAGAATGTCTTCCAGAAATGACATTTTGATGGACACCCCGTTCAAATTCTCTCTCCCACATCTTCCATGGAGATTTCCATCATGCTAGAGGAAGGATATGGCTCTGGGAAGCAGATGCACCTCATCTCATATTGCATAGACTTTTCAAGAATGCTTCTTACAAGAGGATGCAGACATTGTTTAAGGAGTTATATTAACTTTAATAATTTGTTTATTGATACCAGGATTCTCAAGACACCTGAAACTTCAAATTTCATTTTATAATAGTTTTTTTAAATTAAATTTAATTTTTTTATTATTATTATACTTTAGGATTTATGGTACATGTGCGCAATGTGCAGGTTAGTTACATATGTATACGTGTGCCATGCTGGTGCGCTGCACCCACTAACTCGTCATCTAGCATTAGGTAGTTTTTTTTTTGACCCATCTATCTCATAGTTTTTGTTGTCCCAATGACAGATTTCTCAGTTTTATAGGCAAATGTGTTTACTGGCCATCTGCCAACATGCAAACTTCACATTCTAAACATGTCAAATGTGAAATATGAGTTGAGAAGCTTTGTGTCTTTAGCCATGCTTGGCAACAGTTTAAATGACATAGCATGTATTTTCTCCTTTTAAGTTTGCTAGAGCTTATCCATAAAACATCTGAATCTCCTCTAATAAGCAATGTTCTGCCAAGCCTGAACATGTAACTAAATCTTTCTTTACACTTATGTTCAGGGCAGGGGAACAATTTTAAAAATACAAGAAAATTTTGAGAAAAATATTACAAGAACCTGCCTCCCCAAATTGGCATTTTCTTACTTCTGCTTTGGATCTTTAAAAAATTAATTGAAAAATTGAAATGAAACATTATACTTGTAAAGCGTTGAAGTCCCCTCTTCAGTCTCATTTCCCTTTTTTCATCTCGGATATAACTTCAATCATAATTTTATTGTATATTCTCCCAGTCACTGTTAATTTATATAAAAATATAAACATCTTATATTTATAAAATATTTAAACAAGATCTAGTATGAAGGATTGCAGATTTAAGAATTTATGTATGTGATGTATAATTATGCAATTTACTTTTTAAATTTCATTATTGCTTTTAAGAACTATGCATTTTGATACATGGACCTGTTTCATTATATTAGTTACCTATTGTTGCATAACAATTATCTAAAAACTTAGTGGCTGAAACAACAAAGTTTATTATTTCACTGTTTCTGTGGGTTAGAAAACTAGATGTGGCTTAGCTAGATACCTACAGCTTGGGGTCTTTTATGAGATGGTTGGTGAGGTATTGGCTGGGGCTGCGGTCATCTCATGGCTCAACTAGGGAAGGATTCACTTCCAAGCTCATTTATGTGGACACTGGAAGGCCACTGGTTCGCACCAACTGCTAGCCAGAGATATCAGTTCATTGCCTCATGGGCTTCTCCATACTCTGGCTGATGGCACAACATCTGGATTCTCCCAGAGGAAGCGAAGAGAAAGGTGGGAATTGAACAATGAGAACACTTGGACACCGGAAGGGGAACATCACACACCGGGGCCTGTTGTGGGGTGGGGGGAGGGGGGAGGGATAGCGTTAGGAGATATACCTAATGTAAATGACGAGTTAATGGGTGCAGCACACCAACATGGCACGTGTATACATATGTAACAAACCTGCATGTTGTGCACATGTACCCTAGGACTTAAAGTATAAAATATATATATATATATACACATATATATATATATGTGTATATATATATATGTATAAAGTTGCCGTTCCTTTACAGCCTAACCTTATGACATGGTTTGACTGTGTCCTCACCCAAATCTCATCTTGAAGTGTAACTCCCACAGTTCCCATGTGTCATGGGAGGAAACGAATGGGAGGTGATTGAATTATGGGGGTGGATCTTTCCTACACTGTTCTCGTGATAGTGAATGAATCTCACGAGATCTGATGGTTTTAAAAATGGGGAGTTTCCCTGCACTAGCTCTCTTCTCTTGCCTGCCACCACGTGAGACATGCCTCTGTTCAAGCTGGCAATTTGTTTGTATATCTAACTTTTAGAAAAAATTTGTGGTTCTCCTGTGAATCTTCTTGGAGTTTACTCTATTAGACAAAAGTTACTACCATAGATCATCTAGAGATAAACACTCGGACCCCTGATTTAATAGCTGAGGACAATGCCCTTAAGTTTCCTGGAAGCCTCTTTGATTTATCTGAGAGTGTCTGTGAGATTCTCACTTAATTTTTTTTTTTTTTTTTTGGAGACAGAGTCTCACTCTGTCACCCAGGCTGGAGTGCAGTGGCAGCGGCCTTGGCTCACTGCAACCTCCGCCTCCCAGTTTCAAGCGATTCTCCTGCCTCAGCCTCCCGAGTAGCTGGGACTACAGGCGCCCACCACCATGCCCGGCTAATTTTTGTATTTTTTAGTAGATAGGGGATTTCACCATATTGGCCAGGCTGGTCTTGATCTCCTGACCTTGTGATCCACCCGCCTTAGCCTCTGAAAGTGCTGAGATTACAGGCGTGAGCCACTGCGCCCAGCCTCGCTTAA
The DNA here is from genome assembly GCF_028885655.2 of Pongo abelii. Taxonomy (NCBI): domain Eukaryota; kingdom Metazoa; phylum Chordata; class Mammalia; order Primates; family Hominidae; genus Pongo; species Pongo abelii. The sequence goes on along the minus strand of NC_072004.2, from coordinate 71,557,387 downwards.
TATCTTTAGAGGGGCTTTTGTATGTAGCTGTTCCCAATTTTTCATTTTTGAAATGAAATTATTTTCTAATTTTTCACTTTCTCAGATCTTAACAAAAAATCTTATAGTCACATGTTAGCTTTATCTTTAGGGCATGATTTCTGGTATATCTGAATTTCTCTGGCATTGTCTTCATTTTGATATTTGCTTAGAAGTCATTTTTAAACTTTAGCATTATTTGCCATTGGAGAGGCTGAGAATTTTCAAAACAAACAATACTGTCCAGGATCCTTTTTTTTTTAATCAGCCCTTCTCTCAATTTATCTTTCTCTTCTCACGTTTTATTATAGTCAGCAAGAAGAAATCAAAGAACACCTTCAAGACTTTAGTTGGAAATTTCCTTAGTTCACTCAGTTCATCAGGAACTTTTCTGCTTTTGCCTCAAAACTGCGGGTGACAGAGTACTTTCCACCACTGCATAGCAAGAATTTTCCTTTCTCCAGTTTCCAATATGCTCGTGGATTCTGTGGGTCAGGAATTCGGCCAGTGCACAGCAGGGAGAGCTTGTCTACAATCTGAGATGTCTTGGACTTCAGTTGGAAATATCCAAATGGCTATGGGCTAGAATCACCTGGAGGCTTTCTATGTAGGGACAAGTTTCCCCAAATCTAAGAATACATTTTTTTTCCTCTGGGGTTTTAAATATGTCAGTTTTGCAACAATTCCTGTCTTTGAGAAGGAAACATCCTTTCCTTATTACTGTATATGGTATTCCCTTTAGCTCTGAAGGATGGTTTGGCAGGAAGTTGTTAACTAAGTGTAATAAATCTTATGGAAAGAAATACTCTGGTTAGTTTCTCATCTGGTTCCATTTTTGTGATGATGAGGATCAGGAAATTATTCTGGTAATGAGTGACTGGGATGGAGGAAGGGGAAAACTCATGGCTGGTGAAGAGGTCAAGGAACTGAGAGATCAAGATGTTGGATGAATTGTCCTTATGGAAGTTGAATTCACTAAAAAAAAGAGACAGGCCTAGAGGAGAAAAGAAAGACAGTGACCCACAAATAAATGGGTGGAATTGCCTGGAAACTGATGAAAACAGTCAATGGAAAGGATAATGGCAGTTAAATCGGATGGTGTAAACTTTGAAAACAACTGAAGTCAAGAATGGCTTTGGTAATGGCAAAACCACTCTGAGACGTAGGTTTCCTACTCTGACGGGTACCTTGGTTAAAATTCAGGACAATGGTCAGAATTTGTATGATCATTACTTTCATAAGTCCTTTTTTTTTTGAGACAGAGTCTCACTGTCGCCCAGGCTGGAGTGCAATGGTGCAATCTTGGCTCGCTGCAGCCTCCGCCTCCTGGGTTCAAGCACTTCTGCAGCTGCAGTCTCAGCCTCCCAAGTAGCTGGGATTTTAAGCGCATGCCACCACACCTGGCTAATTTTTGTATTTTTACTAGAGATGGGGTTTCACCATGTTAGCCAAGGCTGGTCTCAAACTCCTGACCTCAAGTGGTCTTCCTGCCTCAGCCTCCCAAAGTGCTGGGTTACAGGCATGAGACATGCCTTCATAAATCCTTACTGACTTAAGGAATCTTGCATATCAGTTGATCAAATTACCCATTTATTTACACAAGCATTCTGTGACATCCCTATTAGTTTTTTTGAGTCTGTGTTTTCCTGTCTCCAGAGAATAGGGCACTCAACTTCTCAAGAAAACATGTGTCTCTCTAGTCAGCTCCAGGAATGACTTTTCACTTATTTTTGCTTAAATTGGTGGTCTGGTTTCTTGACCCTATAAGGCCACACAGGACACATCTAATCCATCTTCTGCAGACAGGTATTGCTATGTTTACAGACACTAAGTCTTTCCCTTCCCCCAAAGATCTTCTTTTCTCTGGGATAATTATCACTGGATACCATCTTTTTTCATTATGTGACTTGAATTCCAGTCCTATTCTCAGGATACTTGCTATACTCGGAAGACTTTCCAATTATTCAATATTCCTTTAAAAGGGGCATGATCAGAGCCTAACTCACGATCAAATTATCTGTTAGCCAGTACAGGATAGGGAATAGCCATCCTCTTCTTTTGAGTATAGTCCATATTTTCCAGGTCATGTCTGCCTGATGATATAATTAAATACTATTCTTTTGTTTGTTTGTTTGTTTGTTTGTTTTTGAGACAGAGTCTCGCTCTGTCACCCATGCTGGAGTGCAGTGGCGAGATCACCGCTCACTGCAAGTTCCGCCTCCCAGGTTCACGCCATTCTCCTGCCTCAGCCTCCCGAGTAGCTGGGACTACAGGTGCCTGCCACCACGGCTGGCTAATTTTTTGTATTTTTAGTAGAGACGGGGTTTCTCTGTGTTAGCCAGGATGTTCTCGATCTCCTGAACTCGTGATCTGCCTGCCTCAGCCTCCAAAGTGCTGGGATTACAGAGATCTCCGCCCTGAAGAGGAAATGTGCTGGTATTTGAATGTCTAAGTCCCTACTTAGTGAGGTAGCATTTGTCCTCCTGTAGGGGCTACCTCTACCACTGCTGAAAGGTTTTCTGGTCCCTGTATTGATATCCTCTGTTCCTGCTTTTTTTTTTTTTGACTGAATTTTGCTCTTGTCACCCAGCCTGGAGTGCAATGGTGCGATCTCGGCTAATTGCAACCTCCACCTCCCAGGTTCAAGCGATTCTCCTGCCTCAGCCTCCTGAGTCGCTGGAACTACAGGCATCCACCACCATGCCTGGCTAATTTTTGTATTTGCAGTAGAGACAGGGTTTCACCATGTTGGCCAGGCTGGTCTTGAACTTCTGACCTCAGGTGATCCTGCCTGCCTCAGCCTCCCAAAATGCTGGGATTACAGGCATGAACCCCCGCGCCCGGTATGTTCCTGCTTTTGAATGCCTGTTTTTAAGTTCAGATTTCTACTGCAGCCATAATGATGTCCTGACTGCCACTGTCTGGAAGAGGGAATTCTTCAGGTTCAGGTTTAATATCAGCTTCAGAAGTATGGCTCATTAGTTTGAGTCCAAGTTAACAATACTATCTCCTCCTAGCAACCTCTAGATGCTCTGAGTATCTGCAGAAAAGACTGTACAGTGAATCTGCCCCAAACTGTCTGCCTATCTGCCCCTCTAGCCCATCTCTTATCCAGGGCCTCGGTTTGAATTCCGGATCAAGTGCTTATTATTATTGGATAAAGTAAGACGGTGACATTAGAATAAAACATGTCTTGGCAAATTGTCACTGAATTGAATCCACATTTCTGCAATCTTTTCATAAGCTATGATGAGAGTCCTTTTGAAATGCTCTGCTGAAATCCAGATTCACTTTATACTGAATTTCATTTATCAATGAATCTAGCAAAAATAAAAAGTTATTTTACATGGGTTGGTCTAAGTGGTACCATGTTTTATTTTTTGGCATTCACAAAAGATCATCTGAACGGTTTATTCTAAAGTCTTTTTCTAAGATAAGATCAAGCTGATTGGTGTATGGTTTGCAGAAACTTGAAAAATTGGGATGGTCTTTGCTTGTCACAACACGTTGAGTAGCTCTTGTTCTGTAAGATTCCTCAAATATCAATATGTGGTTTACTTCCAATCTCTAACTGCTCTGGGACCTAATGTGCACAGCATGCAGTGACATGAATTTATTTAGAGAATCTAAGCATTTGCAAAATTGATTTGTCCTTATCAATGTTTAGTCATTTTTCCAGTTCAATTATTTCCTATTGTCTGAAAAGATAGACACCAAATAACAGTATTTCTAGCATAACCTTTGCATTCTTTGTGCTATATGCCACTGGGAGATCTCAGATCTTCTCTCAATCCCTGCTCTCAGCCTGAAATAAGGAGGCCAGGTTCCTTTTATAAGCCCAGGGTTTCCCTGCCAGATACTGATATGTTTACAGTTCATGGATCATGAATTGGATGAAGGGTGGATACAAATGCATCATATAAAAAAAATGCAGCATCACACTGAGGAGCTTACTTCATATTAAACTTCTTTTAGTGCTTATAGCTCTCTTTATTCAGATCAAAAGGAATTAAAATCTCTCTGTCACTCTTGTAAGTTTTCTCATTTCAGTTTAGAAGGAAACATTTCAATTTTTCTTTTGTTATAAAAGTAACCTGTGCTTGAGGGGGAAAACAATGTAGAAAAAAAAAAAAGAGAAGTCCTAGTTTCCAAACACCCCATCCACATCCCCCTCCCCAGGGACAAACTACTGGTTACTGCTTATTATGCCCTAATCTTGGTTTTCTCTTTCTCTTTACAGATGGTTGGTTACTATTCTCGTTAGGAAGACTAAAGAAAAGGCTGGGCGCAGTGGCTCATGCTTGTAATTCCAGCACTTTGGGAGGCTGAGACGGGTGGATCATCTAAGGTCAGGAGTTCAAGACCAGCCTGGTCCATGTGGTGAAACCCTGTCTCTACTAAAAAAAGAAAGAAAGAAAGAAAGAAAAAGAAACCGGGCATGGTGGGCACCTGTAATCCCAGCTACTTGGGAGGCTGAGGCAGGAGAATTGCTTGAACCCAGGAGGTGGAGGTTGCTGTGAGCCGAGATCGCACCATTGCACTCCAGCCTGGGCAACAGGAGCGAAACTCTGTCTATAAAGGAAAAAAAAAAAAAAGACTAAAGAAAAATAAGAGGAGTGTTGATTTGTATATCGCAAGCACAGTACAAGATTATCAGTACAAAGCAATAGACCTTTTCCTGTTTAATGGCATACTCACTTTGTTTACAACCATTTCATTAAAAAACACATTTCCACCATGTTTTCTGCTGTTTTTTTGTTTTTGTTTTTGTTTTCCAACCAAAAAGCATCTGGAGCTTCTTTCATTCTTCTCATGGACTCCTACCATCCCTGTTTAATGCCTTGTTCATGAATCTTTCTTCCTAAGGCTAAACTTTTGGAATTGTAGGTATGCAGTTATTTTTGATCTACAAAAATGGAAATTTCGTATGGCTCAAACTTGTATTCTCTACTTGGCCTTTATTTTATTTTATTTTATTTTATTTTATTTTATTTTATTTTATTTTATTTTATTTTATTTTTTTAGGTAGAGATGGGGTTTCACCATGTTGGCCAGGCTGGTTTTGAACTCCTGACCTCAAGTGATCTGCCTGCCTCTCCCTCCCAAAGTGCTGGGATTACAGGCATGAGCCACCACGCTTGGCCTACTTGGCCTTTTTCAATCAAATCCCAGCCCATAGCTCCTTGTAACTCCCTCTGGCATCTTTATAGTATACTGAAAAGTATTTTAAAAGGTCTTAGGATACTAATCACACAAAGTATTTTAAAAAGAATTAAGTCAACATAAGCCATCTTTTCTCCCAGTGTCTATTAGAATGAAATTTCCCCTGTCATTTTTCTGATTGTTTCCATATCTGTTTAATAACTAGGGTACACATCAGACTTGTCCTGAGAAGTTCCATTCCTGAGGAAAAACTATGCATTGATTGTCTTATTTTGGAAATCTCAAATGTGGGATTCGTATAATGGGTTTTGATAAAGGATGTTAAGGGGCAAAGTTAAGGCAGCCTTGTAAAGGTCAACTTGGAAACTATCAGTAGGGAGTTATCTCAGTGGCTATAAGTTAGGACAATAGAATAAAAACTGATATTTGAGACATAAAAATGGCCCAAAAGATGGGTGTAATGAGCCCATGAATCCCCGATATAGCATGAAACTTGCAGATCTGCATGGTGTACGGCATTTGGTGTTACTCACGTTGGTCTCATCAGTTTGCCCACCTAAATAAATTCATCTTACAACAGTAGTTCTATAGCATCTAGAAGTAAGTTCCCTCCTGTAGCCCACCTCATCAGAAACTTCTTGGCAACACCTGAACCTAGCTGGAACTGGAAAAATATTTGATAGTAGTGATTTCCTGAAAAATAATCCAGAGCTGTTGCAAACACAATCAAAGGATTGCTCTTTTTAGACAGAGTCTTGCTCTGTCGCCCAGGCTGGAGTGCAGTGGCTTGATCTTGGCTCACTGCAACCTCCGCCTCCTGGGTTCAAGCGATTCTCCTGCCTCAGCCTCCTGAGTAGCTGAGATTACAGGTGTGTGTCACCACACCCCACTAATTTTTTGTATTTTTAATTTTTATTTTATTTTATTTTTTTAGGTAGAGATGGGGTTTCACCATGTTGATCAGGCTGGTTTTGAACTCCTGACCTCAAGTGATCTGCCTGCCTTGGCCTCCCAAAGTGCTAGGATTACAGGTGTGAGCCACTGTGCCTGGTTAAAGGGTTGCTGTTTAAATGAACTATTTGCATATGCTCTAAGTCAGCATGGATGGGATCCATAGATCTGACCCGAAGTCTTAAAAACTAGTCTCTTGACTTAGTGGCATGAGAATAGATGTGAAAGAACTTTGCTTTTTAAAAAATATTAATTAATTAATTAATTAATTAATTTTTGAGACAAGGTCTCGCTCTTTCACCCAGGCTGGAGTGCAGTGGCGCGATCTCAGCTCACTGCAACCTCCGCCTCCCAGGTTCAAGTGATTTTCGTGCCTGAGCCTCCTGAATAGCTGGGAATACAGGTGCACACCAACAAGCCTGGCTAATTTTGTATTTTTAGTAGAGACGGGTTTTGCCATGTTGGCCAGGCTGGTCTCGAACGCCTGACCTCAAATGATCCTCCTGCCTTGGCCTCTCAAAGTGCTGGGATTACAGGCGTGAGCCACTGTGTCCGGCCAAAATGGGAAAAAGCTTTATAAAATATAAAATATCCTTTAAATCTAAGAGCTTATGAAGGATATACTGCACACGTAATCTAGGTCATGAAAGGATATGCAAGATGAGTATAGATTACTAGGTGATAAATTGGGAAATGCCTTAGTTGCAAAGAAAATTCAAATTATAAATATGAAGAAATGTGCAGGAAAGATATTTTAGAGGTGGCAAAATTAACCAGTTATTAAGATAATCAGCAGAGGTGGTGGACAGGGATGGTAAATCTCATGCATGTCCAATTTCTAGTGATACTCATTAGTTAAATCCAAACCCTCACTAGTGGCCATGAAGTCCAATGTTTCTTTAAAAAGGCAGTAGGGACAAATGAAGATTTTTTTCCTTGTCCATGGTTTAGTCAAACTTCTGAACCCATGTCAATAGTCCATAGTTTAGTCAAACTTGTCCATAGTTTAGTCAAACTTCTGAACACATGAACTTATAAGCCCATGTGTGCACTTCCTTGTAAAATCCAGTTTTGTAAAATTTTAGCAAAGAGCCCTGCTAAATAGGTTTAGCAAGAACTCCCCATCCTTGATATCTGATCACCCTTAACAATAGATCAGATCTCTTATCTGCCACCATTCTTCAAGTGATGTTTGATCACCCTCGCCTGTCTTCAGCAAGAGGACTTTTAGGTCAGTTTAGCCAAAATTTCCCTACTGGTGATGCTTCCTCTTAGTAATTTTCCATCCACTGACTGCCACTCTGCTCCTTGGCTGTAAATTCTCACTTGCCCATGCTATATTAGGAGATGAGTCCAATCTCTGTCTCCCAATGCAAGACCCTGTTATGGTGGTTCCTTTGTTTACTGCAATGTTCCTGAATAAGGTCTCCCTTACCAGGCTTTCGCAAGTGCCATTGAATAATTTTTTTTAACAAGACTATGGTGAATTTTTAAAAGCCAAATCCCTATTGTTTCCCTGATAACATATTATTTCACCAGAAAAATAAATATAAGAAGTTCATTTTAAATGTATCTCAAACCATCAGAAAAGTGCTTAACCTTATTGAACTGAGCTACTAGGAAAGAGGAGGAAAGAAGAGTGGAAAGCATCAGTCATTCAGTGCAAGCATGTCCGGCTGTCACCAATAAGCTAGCTGTACCTGTCTTAGGACAGAGCTGTATGAAGGAAGTTAATATTTACCAGTTAAAAGCAAAATGAAAGAGGAAAACAGTGATTCAGCACTAAACAGAATTAAGAGTCAGTCATTTGAAATATAGAAAACCCTAGAAATACCATTACAAACAACAACAATAACAATAAACCCCCTATTGTATAATAACAAATTGTGCAATAGGTAAGAGATAGATTGTTTAAAGTCTTCCTGGATGTTGTAAGTTATTTTCAGGGCCAAAAAGTAGAAAACTGCTCTTGCAATTCAAGTTCTGGTATATATTTTGCAAATGCTGGCATGCTCAATGCTTCCTGAAGGAGAGGGAGTTATCCTTATTTTGATCAGTTTAGATTGAATGAAAATTTTCTCTGATGCTGATATAGACCCAGTCTCCCAAATTTTAGGTTCCCCACAATTCTTCAAACATCACCAATAAGAGTTCAATGTTCTTGGGTGGGTGCGGTGGCTCACACCTGTAATCCCAGCACTTTGGGAGGCCAATGTGGGCAGATCATGAGGTCAAGAGATCGAGACCATCCTGGCCAACATGGTGAAACATGGGCATGGTGGCGGGCACCTGTAATCCCAGCTACTCAGGAGGCTGAGGCAGGAGAATTGCTTGAAACTTGGAGGTGGAGGTTGCAGTGAGCCGAGATTGCACCACTGCAATCCAGCCTGGTGACAGAGTGAGACTTATCTCAAAAAAAAAAAAAAAAAAAAAAGAGCTCAATGTTCAATGTTCTCACTTGGAAGATGTCTCTGTATCTGAGAAGTAGTTTGTCCGCTGTCAGGAAACTAGAACTCATTTAAAGAAACTAAATTCTCTCCTATGCTGTTTACATCCATTTGGGGCCACTATTCCCCTTTCCAGCTGTCCTTCTACACAATTCTGTTCAAATATTATTCTTTGAATATATAAGTAATACTGAGAAGTCCTCCTTTCTTATGTCTTAATAATAATTTTACCAGTAGATCTTAAATGAAATCCCTTATATTCTTATCATCACCTATTTGTGTAGGAACAATTCTTTCATAATGGACTTAATGTTGGTCTTAGTGAGTGGTTTGTTTTATATATTAAGTATACTTATGCTTTGCTATATTTATTACTATTGGGCACTTAAAGGGGAATGCTTGGAAAGAACTGGGTTGATTTTGCTAGGAATCAACCTTAAAGGGTAGAAGATTATTGAAATTTGACCCTTTCCATCTTAATCTTTGTTCCAAGCAGGAATCTGACTGGGGCTGAAGAGCTTGGTTTTTACCTTGTCCTTATCCTGCATAAGGAATGCTTTTGTTTAGAAAAAGGATCTGAAGGTTTTCTGGTCTGGGACAGGCCACAGCCACCGTGGAACACAGTGATAATAAAGGATGGATAAGGCTTGCATGCTTTCCTTAGCGAGTTTATACAATCTATCCAATTTAGGCTTTCTTGACTTATATTCTAGAATGATGTCTGTATTTGTTTATTTAAGTGGGAATCATTTTAATTTTATTTCTGATTTTTAATCCTATATTTTCTGCATAAGTTACCTCCAAACCTACAATTTAATTAAATTTATCCCAGCGTTTGATCTTAGAATATAACATTCATTCTTGTTTCCTGCATATTCACAAGAAAAATCCCAAGCTGTGTTATCTGAACGATGTGTCAGAAGAGGTTCCAAGGAGAAGGTTTCCAGTGATGAAAGAGCCGAGTTTTCCCTACTTTGAATGTAGGAAACACAGGCTGGTTTTTCTGAAATTAATCCCTGTTCTTTCCGTAACAATATTACATTGCACTAGAGGGCCTAACCTAGGGATTGTCTTTTATGTGTAATTCAAATTCTAAGAAGAATAAATTAACTATAGTCCAATCACCACTATAACTCACAGCAGGGAGGAAGGAAGAAGTATGTGGTGTGTCACTCATAACAAGTTGGTGATGTTATATTATAATCAGATGAACAAAGACACACGCAAAATCATAAGAGTCAACCCAACACTCTGATGATAATTCTACATTATCATTATGATGACAACTCTGTATCACACAGTAATCTTTTTTTAAAGACTTTGTGAGATAAGAGAGAAAGATAAACAAAGCCCAAGTTATCCTGACATGCAATAGAAATATTACAAATAGTCAACAGATATGATGGTAGACATGAACTAAACCAAATATAAATTTCATCATGGATGCCCACCATGCAATGGTGTGAATGAGAATGCATTGGTACAGTGAGATATCATCCAAGACTTGGAACCTATGTTCAAAATGATCAAAACCAAATTATGTAGTGTCGCCTTAAAAAGATGTATGCATTCAAAGTCTGAAGAATTGATTCAAGTCTAATTGAAGATGTAAAAATGCGAAACTTAAATTAGAGTATTGTTGAACCATGGAAAATCAGGGTTAAGACAAGTGCTGGGGCGAATGTTGGCAGTGCCCCGCCAGGCAACTGCCCACAGGAGAGGGACTATGAATTTTCAATTTCCATTGGTGAGAACTATTGTGAAATGAACATGTCAAATGCCATTCAACATTTAGCTTATATAACTTCCTGTCTGATTCCTTACTCATGTGGTGGTTTAGAAGTTCCTATTACTTAATTCTCCTGTAATTTAATAAATAGGCATCCTTGCTTTTTGGGCTTGGCTAACAGGAGTCTGCTCTAAGACGTAGCTTAACCCTTAGAATGTAAGTAAAATCAGGTCTCTGAGTCTGCAAGGCTAAAGGCCAGACCCAGGTACATTTATCAAGGGTTGTGAATTCTACCTTGTATGCCTCTGGGGAGACAGTCCTTATTTTTTTTATCTCCAAGGGAATGCCAATTATCATGACAGTGTGTATGCTTTCTTTAAAGCATTATGTATGTGAATGCTTATGGAGTTCAGAGAATAACAACCTGTTAGCAATTAATTAATCAAATAATGACGGGGCAAGACAGAGTGTTTAAGGACCTCAAAGAATCTCAGGCATGGAAGGAATCCTAATAAACTTCCTACCATGTGTTGCCAGATCCAATGCGTAAATGTCTAGTAAATGGAAATTCATACACCCAGGGTGGTCTGTTCCATTCCTAGGAAGATCTTTGAAAGAGCTTTTAGAGAGTTTCTGTACTCACTCTAGACCCCCTGAACTTTTTCCTCATTAGAAGCATCTATGACTATGCAATCAGAATGACTTTTCTGAGCGCTTCCCTACCCTTAGCTCCATCCTCTATTCCAGTGCCCTTCGCTGGAAAATCACATTCATGTTCCTGTAAACATGACATTTATCTTCCTGCTCTGTAAAATGCAGTTCCAGCCAAGCAAGCATTTCCTTGCCTTGCTATCACAAATTTTTAGATGGTCCTTTTGCAGCAAGTTTATCACCACTAACCTTTGCTTACCAAGTCCTTTTCACTGTTAACATCTAGATCAAGGTGGTTTACCTGGATGCCTAAGAACCTTCTGCTCAATTTTAGTGATTCTGAGGTCCCCACAAAATAGCTAGATTGTTGGATGTTCCTTTATCCCTTCTCCTCCCATGTGTACTGGTTTTGTGATCTGCATTTGCAATGTATCATCAATTTCCTGTGTTTGGCCAGGAAGACTGTAGTATGTCCACACAAGGAGAGCTCATGGGTTCATCTTTCCTCCTTTGTTCATGCACAGGTTTTCCACTGTGGAAGAAGGCAGGAAAGTCTGGGCCATGAGGATCGAAATCACATAGATGAGTATTTGCATCACGCCTGTTCTGCTACCTACTATCTGCAGGCTTTGGGGGAAGTACTTAATATATTCCAACCATGTTTTATTGTTTCTGCATTTACATTTTTGGGGAATTTTTGTACCTGAATTCTTTCAGTATCACCCTTGTTGTTTTACATGGTAAATTGATTCATGGGTTCAGAATGGAAGTTTTTTATTTCTTTCTCTCTCTGATTCATTGCTAAGATACAATTCTGCTAGATACAGTCGTCATGAACCACCCTTCCTATATCATTAATAATATAGGCTCACCTTCCTCACTTCTAATTTTACTGTATAAATTTTGTCTCTCGTTTGTATTCTTCAGAAGCACAATAAAGGTGAGGATGTTGAATGTCTCGTTCACTTCTATAATCACAGCACTTGGCACAGTACTTAACACACAGTAAGTGCTCAATAAATCTTATTTAAATAAAGGATTGTTTTAATATCCAGATGCAAGTCTTTATTCTTATTCTCTCTCCCGAAGTCCCAACTATTGGTAGAATAAGGAAATGAGACTGTGTGAGGGTACCAAGTAATTTGCTGTCATATTCAAGACTCCATAGACCCGGTTCTGTCTCTAGACTGGTAGGGGCAGGGAGCATAGCACACACAGTGAGTGTAGTGTAGACAGCTTAGTGTTTGAAGCCAGGTCAACTGTTAACTGTACAACTTTGAACAAGTTCCTTCAACTCCCTTAGCCTCTGTTTCTTCATCTGTGAAATGAGGAAAATAAAACATTGGTGGGTTATGAATTAGAAAAACCTAGACTAATACCTGTAGTTACTCAGTAAATGGTAGTCCCTCAGCTCATCCTTGAATGCATCAGGAGAACAAGCATTTAGCAAGTCAGACAACATGGAAGCCTCTTTGGAAAATCCCTCCACCTTCTTAGGTTTCCTAAGACCTAACTACGATGCGATAGCTCAGACCACAGATATTATTTTTCTCCTGGAGCCAGTATCTGTTCTTTTTTTCAAGAAATATCTTGGTATCATCTTTGGTGTTCAGCTCTTCAGAAAGTCTAGCTCCCACTTTGGGGGACTCCAATAACGTCTATTGTCATTATATCCACTATACTTTTTAAGAGTGACCAGTTTCCTTTATTTTCTCAAATCCTTATGTTTTCTTTTTCTAACACTCTGATGTTGAATCTCCTCAGCTTCAACTTTGCCTCACAACATTGAGGCACTGGTTGAATCAAAGCATTATATACCCATTGCTCAGTTACTTCAATTCTGAGGATTCTGTAAATATGCACTACCCTTATAATCCTCTGATTGGGAAGCTAGATTGATCCAGCATTTGGAGCACAGAAACTGTGTCTTGTGCGCATTGCACGGTGTTTCTTAGTCTTTTTTGTTCAAGTATTCTGCATTTTTAGGTGGAAAAGTGACCTACATGTACAAGACATTTCATTTTCATTTGTCAACAAGCAACTCAAATCATACACCTTCCCTAAAACTCAGGCACCAGAGTTACTTCTACTTGTATTAAAATCTAAATAATAATGCCCTGGATCGAGATTCAGAACATCTGGGTATTGGACTTAATTCTATCAATTTCTAACTGTATGACATGAGGCCAGTGATTTTTCCCATTTGTAATGTGCAAATGATAGTCTTTGCTTTGTCCACCTTGTGGGGTTACTATGAGATTAGAAGAGATAACAGGAAATACAATACACATGCAAGGCCTTTTAAAGGAATAGCTGTGCAGAACAAAACCCCAATGTATGGTCCATGACAGGCAAGACTTTAGGAAGATAATTCTTTTTTTTTTAAATAATTTTTTTATTATACTTTAAGTTTAGGGTACATGTGCACAACGTGCAGGTTTGTTACATAGGTATATATGTGCCTTGTTGGTTTGCTGCACCCGTTAACTCGTCATTTACATTAGGTATTTCTCCTAATGCTATCCCTCCCCCGACCCCCACCCCATGACAGGCCCTGGTGTGTGGTGTTCCCTGTCCTTTGTCCAAGTGTTCTCATTGCTCAATTCCCACCTATGAGTGAGAACATGCGGTGTTTGGTTTTCTGTCCTTGTGATAGTTTGCTCAGAATGATGGTTTCCAGCTGCATCCATGTCCCTGCAAAGGACATGAACTCATCCTTTTCTATGGCTGCATAGTATTCCATGGTGTATATGTGCCATATTTCTTAACCAGTCTATCATTGATGGACATTTGGGTTGGTTCCAAGTCTTTGCTATTGTGAATAGTGCCGCAGCAAACATACGTGTGCATGTGTCTTTATAGTAGCATGATTTATAATCCTTTGGGTATATACCCAGTAATGGGATTGCTGGGTCAAATGGTATTTCTAGTTCTAGATCCTTGAGGATAATTCTAACTGATTATGGAGGTGAGAAGCAGGACACAGGAATAATGAGTATGTTGATATAACGTGGTTGATATTGGGCGTTTGCAGCAATATTGATCAGTTGCAGAGACTTAAGAGAACAGTCTTAGGGATCTGATATTTTAAGACTGTTAGAGGGAAAAGGGGATGACAATTTTTCCTTGGCTGAGATCTTGAGTTCATGTCAAGGATCCATGAAGATGACTAGCAGCTGGCACTCTGATATATAAGAAATAAGGAAGAGAAAAATCAAAGTGAAGCCAGCTCCACTTCACTAAGCAGCCTCACAATTTAACAATATAACACATCAAATGTTTGGCAACAGTATGTTGGTTGTCAACAAAGTCAGGGGAGTGGGAGTTAGTTCATTGGTAAGGCCGGTAGCAGCTGGACTCACAGCAGGTGGGCTGGCAGCAGGGTGGGCTGCAGCAGGTGGTCACACAGACGGTCCTGTAGCAGGTGATTGCACAGCAAGTTGGGCGACAGCAAGGCGGGTAGGAGCTGGACCCACAGCAGATGGTCCTGTAGCAGGTGGTCTTGCAGCACATAGGCTGGCAGCAAGGGGAGCAACAGTGGGCCATGATGTCAGAGGTGGAGGGTGGGCTCCTGTTTAGAGGTAAATTTCCCAGAATCTGATGACTCCTTCCAATCTGGACCTTCTATACACTGAGCCTCTAAAGTTTCCACCAATCAGCAGGACTTTTCCTTATTGTTGTTTACATTGTTTTCCATAGTCAGTTTGGGATTATCGAAGAGGAAGTTGTTTCCTAAATGTTATAGATCTTCTGAGAGTAAGAGTTTAATCTGTTTCTTAATTGAGAATAACTGTTAGAAACTTTGTTTCAGATAAAAGGAAGGTGGTCACATCATTGACATCCTTCCTGCTCTGGTCATCATGTGGTCATGTGATAGTTCCTACTGGCCTTGGAAGATCAGGGCAGATATCTCTCCCCAGCTTGTTCTTTGGGGAGAGTCCATGGGGAGGAGCATGCTGCTGATAGGTTCACAGTGATGAACTGAATCCATGCCTGGGTCAAGGCTGTTCACCTACAAGGCCTGATTCAAGAAGAGCAGGCACCTACCTGTCTTTGTGCAACCTACTCCAGATGTGTCTGTGATGTTTGTCTTTCTGTGCCTGGCTTATTTTACTTAACATAATGATCTTCAACTCCATCCATGTTGTTGCAAATGATTTGATCTCATTCTTTTTTATGGTTGAATAATACTTCATTTGGTGTATGTACCACATTTTCTTTACCCATTCATCTGTTGGTGGACACTTACATTGCTGCTAAATCTTAGCTATTGTAAACAGTGCTGCAACAAATATAGGAGTGCAGATGTCTCTTTGATATACTGATTTCCCTTCTTCTGGGTATATACTGAGCAGTGTGATTGCTGGATAATATGGTAGCTCAGTTTTTAGTTTTTTGAGGAACCTCCAAAGTGTTTTCCATAGTGCTTGTACTAATTTACATTCCCACCAAGAATGCATGAGCGTTCTCTTTTCTCCACATCTGCGTCAGCATTTGTCTTGCCTGCTTTTTGGATATAAGCCATTTTAACTGGGGTGAGATGATCTCTCATTGTAATTTTGATTTGCATTTCTCTGATGATCAATGATAGTGAACACCTTTTCATATGCTTATTTATATGTCTTCTTTTGAGAAATGTCAATTCAAATCTTTTGCCCATTTTGTGATCAGATTATTAGATTTTTTTCCTATAGAATTATTTGACCTCATTATATTCTGGTTGTTAACTCATTAACAACGCATAGGTATTTTGCAAATATTTTCTCCCATTCTGTGGGTTGTCTCTTTGTTATCGTTTCCTTTGCTGTGCAGAAGCTTTTTAATTTGATGTGATCCCATTTTTTTATTTTTGCTTTGGTTGCCTGTGCTTGTGGGGTATTGCTCAAGAAATTTTTGCCCAGACCAATGTCCTGGAGATTTTCCCCAGTATTTTCTTGTAGTAGTTTCATAGTTTGAGGTCTTAGATTCAAGTCTTCGATCTAATTTGATTGGATTTTTGTATGTGGTGAGAAAGAGGGATCTAGTTTCGTTTCTCTGCATAGAGATATCTAGTTTTCCCAGCATGGTTTATTGAAGAGAATATCTTTTTCCCAGTGTAAGCTCTTGGCACCTTTGTTGAAAATGAGGTGACTGTAGGTGTGTGGTGAACTTTACTTTTCATGCAGACACCAGTCATATTGAATCAGAGGCCCAGTTTATTCCAATGTGATCTTACCTTAACTACTTACATTCTCAATGACCCTATTGGGAGATGAATTTCTGAGGAAACAGATCAATCCAAATATTGAAGTATCTCAGAGTGTGTCCATGGCCAATGATAACCGCAAATGAGTAACAGGAATCACTGTGGACAATAGCACAGTAACTAGAGGGTCAGACCCTTCAGGCAGGAGGTTCTGGGTTACTCCATCAGGCAATTATCTAGACAACAGAAGTGCTGGCCAGTGGTGAAGGGAGTATAGAACTTGTGGTAACTAATGGAGATGATGAATCTCAGGTGAACCTTTTTACAGTAGTAACTGTATCTTGTTTCATTTGGCCTTTATTTTATATCTCTCCTTCCCTTCTTTCTTCCTTCCTTCCTTCCTTTCCTCTTACCCTCCTTCCCTTGCATTCTACCACCCTTTTCATACAGACACCAGTCATATTGAATAAGAGGACCAGTTTATTCCAATGTGACCTTACTTAGCTAGTTACATTCTCAATGACCTTATTTGGCTACGAATTTCTGGGGAAAAAAATCAATCCAAATATGGAAGTATCTCAGAGCGTGTCCATGCCTAGTGATAACCCCAAATGAGTAACAGCAATCACAGTGGACAATGGTATAGTAACTAGCAGCTCCCTCCTTCTCCTAGAATTTCTGGCTGTCCATCACAGTTCAGAAGCAAAGATTAGATCTGAGTGGAGCGAATGACAGATCATAGATAACATTTTCATTTTCCTGTCCACATTTCTCAGATCTTAGTGTGCTTGGGCGAGTTTCTATTTGCCAGAATCTGAATCTCTGTGCCTAAGGGCTCTTGTATTGCAACTGCAGAAAGTCATGTCACCTGTGCATTCCACACAGAGGAATATCACTCAACTCAACCAATGATCCTGGAGGACTGATTTACAAAGATTCTAGCTCCCTTATTCCTGAAGATGGAAATTGCTAATTTATGTGTTTTTCATCATTTCTGATAGTTTTCCTTTTGGTTTAAACTTTAGTTAGTCACTGTGATACTTACTGGCTCAATAGTGTACCCTTTTCTGTATCTCTTCCCTGGTCCCTAATAGTGTGATCTGCACTTCCCAATAAACTACTTTCACTGGAATATTTTTCTCAGTGTCTGTTCTGGGAGAAACCATGCTATGATATTACATTAACTCTCTCAGCCTCAATTTCCTCATCTCTACAATGGTAACATTAATACCTACTTTGAACATTTCCTTGAGAATAAATATTAATGAACATAAAGCATGTAGTCACTATCAAACAGTAGGCAACCTAGAACATATTAGTTCTTTTTTTGTCCAGAAAACTTAAAAAATAATTTTAATATTGAATATAAGAATATATTTATAATAACTAACTAGATCAACAAAATTCTTTCTTTATGAGTTTTATTGAGGTATAATTAACAAATAAAAATTGTGTATATGTAAGGTATAAAAGGTTATGTTTTGATATACATATATATACAGAGTGAAATAATCATATATTTATTAGCTCACATAGTTACCATTTCCTTTTTATTTTTGTGGTGTGAACATTTAAGATCCACTTTCTCAGCAAATTTCAGGTATACAATAAAGTATTTTAAACTATAGCCACATTAGGGTGCACCAGATCTGCAGAACGTATTCATCTTATATAACTGATGTTGGTCATGAGAATGTGCTAGTTCTTCTCCTTTACCCCATCACCCAACAACTATCTCAGTCAGTGGCTTTTCTCTCTTTCTGGAATCTTCAGAGCATTCCAGATATACAGTCTCAAAAGATGGTATCTGTATTTTATAAGGAATAACTTAAGTTCATTTTGCCTTGTCAATATGTATTCAGGAGAAGAAGAAGGAGGCCATATAAGAATGGAAATGTTATCTGCAAATGTTACCTGCAAATACAGGAGATTACTCCTCCACTGTTAAGTCAACTTAAGTGCATGTCTTGCTAATGCAGAGTCCCAATGTAATTTTTACTTTAATGAGAGTTAAATATAAGTGCTCTTGGACAGAAAGAGAAGACCCAACCTTAAATCTGAGTCTGCATTTTTAGCTAAATAACATCACACATTAAAATTTTCCTCAGCAGGAAAGTGGAGGTAATAAAACATGACTGTCTGTTTTTACAATCAAATTAGGTAACATGTATGGTATGCAATATGTGTGTAAATCCCATATCAGGAATGCCCTAAAATAAAAAAAAACCCACCATGTGAGATGAAGGACAGTTTTGAGTTTATTAAGAAACATATAGGTAAGAGTCCCTGTTTCTAGAGAGATAACCCAAAATGATCATGAAACAAATAAGGATAAAAGAACCACGAGGAGGACATTGAAAATGAAAACATGATTGTGAAGATTATTGATCAGTTGCAAAACCTAAGTTTCTTAGATAAACAGAATGAAGCTCTTGACTTTAGAGTCAAGCGGAGACCATGACTCCAAATTGAAAATACATGAAGGTGGCACATGATCCGCAAGGTGTAAAGAAAAAGAGAATCAGGATGAAGTACTCTACCCTCACTCAAGCTGATTCACAAGATGTTAAACATGCAGAGAAGTCATAAAAATTAGGGTGAGCAAAGTTCACCCTAAGTTCACTTTGTTGGTTGTCATCACAGTTTGAAAGTAAATTTGTCCCCCAGAAGATAAATCTGTTGCCAGAGGGTTACTGTATGGGGATGATGGTCCTCTGCGGAACTGATCAGCAGCAAGCAGGCTGACAGCAGCTGGTCACACAGGTGGGCTGGAAACAAGTGGTCCTGCAGCAGGTGGTCTCACAGCAGGCTGGGCGGCAGCAGGGCTGGCAGCAGCTGGAGCCACAGCTCTGGTTGAGGCAACCAGGCAGGCAGACACTCATGGGGTGGTAGCAGGTTCTCCTGCAGTAGACGGGTGCACAGGAGCCGGGCTGGCAGCAGCTGGACCCACAGCTGGTTTGGCCACAGCAGCTGGACCCTCAGCAGGTGGGCTGGCAGCAGGGTGTGCTGCAGCAGGAAGGCTGGCAGCAGCTGGTCACACAGGTGGGCTGGCAGCAGGTTGTCCTGCAGCAGGTGTTTTGACAGCAAGTTGGGCGGCAGCAAGGCTGGCAGCAGCTGGACACACAGCAGGAGGGCTGGCAGCAGAGTGTGCTGCGGCAGGTGGTCACAGTGGTGGGCTTCCAGCAAGTGGTCCTGCAGCAGGTGGTCCTGCAGCATGTAGGCTGACAGCAAGGGGAGCAGCAGTGGGTCATGGTGTCAGGGGTGGAGGGTGGGCTTCTGTTCAGAGGTGAGTTTCCCAGAATCTGATGACCCCTTGTAATCTGGACCTTTTATACACCTGGCCTCCAAAGTTTCCACCAATCAGCAGGACTTTTCCTTGTTGCTGTTTACTTTGTTTTCCACAGTCATTTTGGTATTGTCAAAGGGGACGTTGTTTCCTAAAGGTTATGAATCTTTTGAAAGTAAGGGTTTAATCTGTTGCTTAATTGTAGTTTACTCATAGAAAGTTTGTTTTCAATAAAAGGAAGCCCGTCTCATCATCTGCATCATTCCTGATGTGACCATCTTCTGATTATGTGATAGTTCCTGGTGACCAGTTAGGCTCAGGAAGTTCTCTCTACCCAGCCTCCTTCTTTGATTGTATGTAGATTGGGAAGTGTCTGTGGGGAGAAGCGTGATGCTGATGTGTTCACAACGACTAAATGAATTCATGTCTGTGGCCTAGACTGTTCACCCACCAAAGTCTGATTCAAGACTAACAGGTATTGCTCTCTGTACAACCCACACCACCTGTGTCTTTCAGCTCCATCAAAGTCACTTGGGAAGAGGGTGATTGGTACATTGTGTTTTATGTGTCAGAGAGAACCAAAGCAGGTGGGTACAAGGAGAAGTCCAGTGGGATTTAGATAACATCAGGCAATCTATGCCCTGGGGTGACCATTCATCTTGATTTGTCTGAAAGTGACGGGCTTACCAGGATGAGAATGTGGGGCTTTCTGTAACATAACTGCTTTAGATTCAGGCAAACCTGCATGAGCTGTGGTTCTAGCTCTAACTCTGGTACTAACACAGTCAGGGCCATTTCTTCTCTCTCTGTCTATTTCTTTTTAATGAAGGAATTAGATAAGTTGAGATGATACCTGATTTGTTTTGGAGTTCTAACATATTTAAACATTTTTTAGGTATACCATTCATTTTGGAAGAATGCAAATTATTAATTTCCAACTTGATATAACTGTAAATACATCTGTGTTGCCATTACCGGGTTAGGAAATAGAAATTAATCCCATTCCCTTTCAGTTATATTTCCTTACTCATCCCCCAAAACCGCTAATCACTCTATCAAGTTGTAACCCTGTAGGTCAATTTGGCTTTTCCTTTTTTACTTCTGTGTGAATAAAAATTACAATATTTGTTTCTCAATTTCTTTCGCATAATCGGAGGTAATAATTATCGCCTAGTCATTTTGCACTCTTCAAGTCAGCAGATTAGAAGGCAGAGAACAGAGTTGGTGAGGGGTAATTATCCTGAAGGCATAGAATGTAGGAGAATGTATCTGTAGCTCAGGAGATTTACTGAATATGTTAATTTACTAGCACTGCCATGATAAACCACTACAAACCAAGTGGCTGAAATTTATTTTCTCACAGTTCTGAAGGCTAGTAGTCTGAATTTAAGGTGTTGACAAGGTTGTTTTTACCTGAGGACTGTTAGGAAAGTATCTATTCCAGGTGTCTCTCCTTGACTTGTAAATGTCTGTCTTCTCCATGTGTCTCTTACATGATCTTCCTTCTAGATGCACATAGCGTCTGAACTTCCCCATTCTATACAGGCATCAGTCCTATCGAATCAGAGGCCTAACTTGTTCCAATATGACCTGATCTTAACTAATTACGTTTTCAATGACCTCATTTGAATATGAATTTTGGGGGACTCATTCAACCCATAACACTGGAGAATCTCGTACTGTGTCCATGCCCAGTGATAACCACAAGTGAGTGAAAACAGCAATCACAGTGGACAATGGTACAGTAACTAGTGGCTCAGACCCTTTGGGCAGGAACATCTGGGTTACTCCTTCTGGAAATTATCTAGAGTAGCAAAAGTGCTGGACAGTGGTGAAGGAAATACAGACTTTTGATAATTAATGGAGATTATTACTGTCAGGTGCACCCTATTATAGCAGCAGTAACTGTTGCTTGTTCCATTGGCCTTCATTTTACATATCTCTCCCCCTCCTTTTTTGCTTCTTAATTTCTCCTTCCTTCCTTCTTTCCTTCCTTCCTCCCTCCCTCCCTCTCTCTTTCTTCTTTTTCTTTCTTTCTTTCTTTCTTTCTTTCTTTCTTTCTTTCTTTCTTTCTTTCTTTCTTTCTTTCTTTCTTTCTTTCTTTCTTTCTCTTTCCTTCTTTCTTTCTTTTTCTTTCTTTCTGCTTTTTCTCTCTCTCCTTCCTTCCTTTTCTCTCTTTCTTTCCTCCTTCTTTTCTTCCTTCCATCCCTCCTTTCCTTCTTCCTTCCCTCTCTCCTTCCCTCTCTCCTTCCCTCTTCTTCCTTCCCCCCTTCTTTCCTTCCTTCCTTTCTTCTCTCTTTCTTTCTCTTTCTTTCATTTTTCCATCTTTCTTCTTCCTCTCATTTTCTGTTTTTCCTCTTTCTCCTCTTCCTTTCCTCCTCCTCTTCCTTCTTCTAGAGTTTGTGGCTGTCCACCACATTTAAGAAGCAAAGACTGAGTCTGTGTGGAGCAAATGGTAGATTGTAGATAGGATTTCCTTATCCCATTCCTATATCTTGGATCTTAGTATGCTCAGACCAATAAGCATTTGCCAGAATCTGCATCTCTGTGCCTACGGGCTTTTGTATTGTAACTGCAGAAAGTCATGTCGCCTGTGCATGCCACACAGAGAAAAACACTCAACCAATGATTCCAGAGAGCTGATTTGTGAAGATTCTAGCTTCCTCATTCCTGAAGTAGGATAATTCTAATTTGTTTGTTTTTCATTATTTCTGATGATAGTACTTTGTTTGGTTTAAGCTTTAATTGGTCACTGTGATACTAGTTTAATAGTCTACCCTTTTCTGTATCACTTCTCTAATACCTGCTGGTGTGATCTGCACTTTCCAATAAACTACTTTCACTGGAATATTTTTCTTGGAGTTTGTTATGGGAAAACCAAACTCTGATATTACATTTCCTCTCTCAGACTCAATTTTCTCATCTCTACAGTGGGAACATTAATACCTACTTTGAATGCTTCTTCAAGAATTAATGATAATGTTCATAAAACATTTAATCAATACCCATTAAATAGTAGGTAACCTAGGACATATTAGTTTTTTTTTTGTCCAGAGAACTTCTAATTTTAACGTTGAAGATAAGAATACATGAATAATAATTAACCAGATCAACTCACTTCTTTCTTTACTAGCTTTATTGAGGCATAATTGATAAATAAAAATAAAATTGTGTACATTTAATGTGTACGAGGTGAAGTTTTGAGATATATATACTTATTGTGAATCATCATATATTCCTTAGCTCACATAGTTACCATTTCCTTTTTATTTTTGTGGTGTAAACACTTCAGATCTACCTTCTTAGCACATTTCAGGTATAAGATAAAGCATTTTTGTTAACTATAGTCACGTTGCTGTACACTAGATCTGCAGAACTGACTCATCTTGCATAACTGATGTTGGTCAAAGAGACTGTGATAGTCCTTCAGCTTCTTTACCTCATTATGCAACAACTATCGCAGTCAGTGGCTTTTGTCCCTTAGCTGAGTCTTCTGAGCATTCTAGATACACCGCCTCAGAAGCTGGTATCTGTCCTGGAAAACTACATTGTTAGCTCCTCAGAGGTATTTCTACCACTTCCATGCCGGTAGGAGGTCCCAAGAAGGTGGCCCAGGTCCCTAACTTTTCTAATTCTCTCAGGGCCAGTATCAACGAATCCCTCCATGACTGAATACTTCAGTTGCATCATCAGTTCAGGAACAAAAGCACCAGTTTTCCATCTATCATGACTTCCATGAATGAGAAAGTTCTTCCACGTTTCCTCCTTCTGATTTCCCTGGAAACACAGGTTTTTGGTTTCTTGAGATGCTGCCTATTTGCCTCACAAAACTCAGAAGGTTGCTTTATACCTTTATGGTTTGTGCGAAGTCATACATGCCCATTGCATGGTCCCTCAATCCCCAAGTTTGTTTCACTTAATTTTCCTAATAACATTTTGATTTGAGGGACAATTTGACTTAATGTGGCTTAACGTATGGTCCATATTTTCGAAGGAATAACTTAAATTCTTTTTGCTTTGTCAACAGGTATCGAGGAGAAGGAAGCCATATAAGAATATTATTTACATGATACCAGGAAAAAAATCCCCAAATGAGATCCTCTCTCATGATGACATGATGCATTCTCAAAATTTTCTGATGCAGATTAATTGAATAAATAGCTGGTCAAAGACTGAGACAAAAAGGGATCCTCACTCAGGGCAGCTATTAAATGCAGTCCCTGTTGTCATCCCATGTAGCTATTACTCACTGAGGTGTGGACAACTAATTTGGGAAGACCTTTGTGAACAGAAATGTTATCTTCAAATATGAGAGATTATACCTCCCACATTAAATAAACTCAAGTGCATGTCTTGCTATTGCCGAGTCTCAATATCATTTCTACTTTACTGAGAGTTAAATGTAAGTGTTCTTGGGCAGAAAGAGAAGCTCTCACCTTGGACCACAGTCTGTCCTTTACTAGCTCCATAAAATCACACATTAAATTGTTCTCAGTTGAAAAATTGAGGTAATAATACATAATAATAATTCTGTTTTCAGAATCAAATTGGATAATATATATGGCATGCAATATGAGTGTAAATCCCATATCAGCAATTCTGTAAAATAAAACACCACATGAGATGAAGGATGGTTCAGAATTTATTCAGAAACATATAGGTAAGAATCCCTGCTACTAAGGACATAGGCCAAAGTTACCATGAAAAGAAGAAAGAAGGTTAAAAGAACCATGATGACAAAATTGAAAACAAAAATATGATTGTAAAGATTATTGATCAGTTGCAGAAACCTAAGTTTCTTAGAAGGAGAGAATGAAGCTCTTGACTTTAGAGTCGAATGGAGACCGTGACTCCACGTTGAGAATACATGAAACTGGCACATGATCCACAAAGTGTAAGGAAAAAAGAATCAGGATGAAGTATTCTGCCCTCCCTCAAGCTGATTCACAAGATTTTAAACATGCAAAGAAATAAAAAAAAATTGGTGAAAGCATACTGTGTATCAGTAAAGTTTGAAAGTAAATTTGTCTTCTGAAAGATAAGTGAGTTGGGGCCGGGTGTGGTAGCTCACACCTGTAATCCCAGCACTTTGGGAGGCTGAGGCAGGTGGATCACTTGAGGGCAGGAGTTCCAGACAAGCCTGATCAACATGGGGAAACCCTGTCTCTACTAAAAATACAAAAAATTAGCCAGGGGTGGTGGCACAGGCATGTAATCCCAGCTACTCAGGAGGCTGAGGCAGGAGAATCACTTGAACCCAGGATGGAGGTTGCAGCGAGCCGAGAGCGTGCTGCTGCACTCCAGCCTGGGTGACAGCGAGGCTCCGTCTCAAAAGAAAAAAAAGTCAGTTGAGCAGAAGGTTGTTGTGTGAGGATGATGATCCTCTGTGGTGCTGCTCAGCAACAAGAAGGCTGGCAGCAGCTGGACACACAGCAGGCTGGGCAGTAGCAGGGCTGGCAGCAGCTGGATCCACAGCTCAGGTTTAGGCAACCAGGCAGGCAGGCAGTCGTGGGGTGGTAGCAGGTTCTTCTGCAGTACACAGGTGCACAGGAGCTGCTCTGGCCATAGCTGGACCCACAGCTGGTTTGGCCACAGCAGCTGGACCCACAGCAGGTGGGCTGGTAGCAGGGCGTGCTGCAGCAGGAAGGCTGGCAGCAGCTGGTCACACAGGTGGGCTGGCAGCAGGTTGTCCTGCAGCCGGTGTTTTGACAGCAAGTTGGGCGGCAGCAAGGCTGGCAGCAGCTGGACACACAGCAGGAGGGCTGGCAACAGGGTGTGCTGCTGCAGGTGGTCACAGTGGTGGGCTTCCAGCAAGTGGTCCTGCAGCAGGTGGTCCTGCAGCATGTAGGCTGACAGCAAGGGGAGCAACAGTGGGTCATGGTGTCGGGGTGGAGGGTGGGCTTCTGTTCAGAGGTGAGTTTCCCAGAATCTGATGACTCCTTGCAATCTGGACCTTTTATACATGTGGCCTCCAAAGTTTCCATCAGTCAGCAGGATTTTTCTTTCTTGCTGTTTACAATTGTTTTCCATAGTCTGTTTGGCGTTGTCAAAGAGGAAGTCATTTCCTAAATGTTATGAATCTTTGGAAAGTAAGGGCTTAATCTGTTTCTTAATTGTGAATTACTCGTAGAAACTTTGTTTCAGATTAAAGGAAGGCAATCTC
Organism: Pongo abelii; assembly: GCF_028885655.2. NCBI lineage: Eukaryota > Metazoa > Chordata > Mammalia > Primates > Hominidae > Pongo > Pongo abelii. Next base: position 71,531,794 of record NC_072004.2, on the reverse strand, counting down.
ATCATCAGCTTTGTTCCTGCTCTGACCATCATTTCGTCATGTGATAGTTCCTGGTGACTGGGGAGTCTCAGGAACTTCTCTCTGCCCAGTCTCATCCTTTGGCTGTATGCAGACTGGGAAGTGTCTGTGGGGAGAAGCATGATGTTGATATATTCACAGGGGTGAATTGAATCCATGCTTGGGACCAAGACTGTTCACCCACCAAAGTCTGATTCAAGACTGACAGGCATCTCTCTATGTACAACCTACTTTACCTGTCTCTTCCAGTTCTATAGAAGCCTCTTGGGAAGAGGGTGTTCGGCACAATGTGTTCCACGTGGCAGAGCAGAGCCAAAGCAAACACATAGAAAGAGGAGGTGTTCACTGGAATTCACAAAGCATCAAGCAATCTACGTGCTGGGGTGACCATTCATCCTGATTTGCCTGGGACTGAGGGGCTTACCAGCATGAGAATGTGGGACTGGGAATTACTGTGACATTACTGCTTTAGGTCCAGGCAAAGCAGTATGAGCTGTGGCTCTAGCCCTAATCCAGGTTAATGGCACAATCATTGCCATTTCTCTGTCTCTGTCTCTGTCTCTGTCTCTCTGTCTCTCTCTGTTTTCAATGAGGGAATTAGATGAGTTGAGATGATATCTGATTCCTCTTTGAGGTCTACCATGTTTAAAACTTTTTAAATTATACCATTCATTTCAGAAGAGTGCAAATTATGAATTTCCAACTTGATATAATATTACATTGTAAAAACATCTAAGTCCCCATTACCAGTTTACAAAATAGAAATTAATTCCATTCCCTTCAAATTATATCTTTTTACCTATCTCCAAAGGTAGCTAGTCACTATCAAGTTTTAATCCTGTAGGTCAGTTTTGGCTTTTTCTTTGACTTTTATGTAAATAAAAATTATAGAATTTGCTTCACTGTGTTTTTGGCATAATCAAAAGCAGCAATTATAACCTGGTCATTTCATTTTGGATTCTTCATGTTAGCAGACCAGCAGGTAGATAAAGGAGTTAATATTCCATGAGGGATAATTTTCATGAAGCCATAGAGTGTAGGGAGAATATATCTGAAACTCAAGAGATTTACTATATATATTAAAGTATTACACTGCCATTAAAAACTATGGCAAATCAAGTGGCTGAAGTTTATTTTCTCACAGTTCTGAAGGCTAAAATAAAGGTGTTGGCAATGTTGTTTTCATGTGAGGGCTGTGAGGGAAGTATCTGTTCCAATTCTCTCTCCTTGACCTGTAGATGTTTATCTTCTTCATGTGTCTCTTACATCATCTTCCCTCTGTATGCATCCTGTTTGAATTTCTCCTTTTTATACAGACATCAGTCATATTGAATCAGAAGCACAATTTATTCCAATATGACCTTATCTTACCATATTGCATTTAAATGACCGTATTTGACTGGATTAAGAAAATGTGGCACATCTACACCATGGAATACTATGCAGCCATAAGAAATGATGAGTTCATGTCCTTTGTAGGGACATGGATGAAATTGGAAATCATCATTCTCAGTAAACTATCGCAAGAACAAAAAACCAAACACCGCATATTCTCACTCATAGGTGGGAATTGAACAATGAGAACACATGGACACAGGAAGGGGAACATCACACTTCAGGGACTGTTGTGGGTTGGGGGGAGGGGGGAGGGATAACATTGGGAGATATACCTAATGCTAGATGACGAGTTGGTGGGTGCAGTGCACCAGCATGGCACATGTATACATATGTAACTTACTGCACATTGGGCACATGTACCATAAAACCTAAAGTATAATAATAATAATAATAATAATAATAATTACAATAAAAGAAAAAAAAATAAATGACCGTATTTGAATATGAGTTCTTGGGGACACAATTCGACCCATAACCTTGGAATATCTCGTAGTGTATCCATGCCCAGTGATAAACACAAATGAGTAACAAATGCAACCACAGTTGGACAATGGTATAGTAAGTAACTAGAGGGTAAGACCCATCAGGCAGGAAGTTCTGAGCTTCCTCATCAGGCAATTATCTAGACCAACAGGAGTGCTGGACAGTGGTGAAGGGAGTATAGAACTGGTGGAAACTGATGGAGATTATGAATCTCAGAAGCACCCTATTACAGCAGTAGTTTCTTTTCCCTTCCCTTCCCTTCCCTTCCTTTCCCCTCCCCTCCCCTCCCCTCTCTTTGTCTTCTTTCTTTCTTTCTCTCTTTCTTTCTTTCTTTCCTTCTTTCCTTTTCCTTCCTTCCTTCCGTCCATCCTTCCTTCCTTCCTTCCTTCCTTTTTACTCTCTCTTTCCTTCTCTCTCTTGCTCTCTTTCTTCCTCTGTTTCTTTCTTCCTGTCTGTGTATATTGTCTTCTTCCCATATCTTTCCTAGTTTTTCCTCCTCTCTCACCTTCTGTTCTTCCTCTTCCTCCTCCTCCTCTTTCTCCTAGAGTTCATGGCTGTCCACTACATTTAAGAAGGAAAGATTGGACTTGAATGGAGCAAACGTTACTGTAGACAGGTCTTCATTACCATACCTGTATATCATGGAACTTAGGGTGCTCGTACCAATTTCCATCTGCCTGAATCTGCGTCTCTGTGCCTTAGGGCTCTTGTATTGCAACTACAGAAAGTCATGTCACCTGTGCACGCTACAGGGAGAAAAATATTCAGCTGAAAATTCTGAAGAGTGGATTTATACAGACTCTAGTTTCTTCACTCCTGAAGTTTGAGAATTCAAAGTTGTGTGTTTTTCATCATTTCTGAAAAATTTCCCTTTAGCTTAAGCTTCAGTTGATCTCTGTGATACTGGCTTAATAGTATACCCTTTTCTGTATCACTTCCACAATCCCTTCTGGCATGTTCTGCCCTTCCTAATACACTGTATTCATTGGAATCTTTTTCTCAGAGTATCTTCTGGGAAAAACCAAACTATGACATTACATCTCTCAGCCTCAATTTCCTCATCTCTACAATTAGAACACTAATGCCTACCTTGAAAGTTTTTTCAATAATTAATGATAATGTACGTAAAAGATTTACACAATATCCATCAAATGACAGGCAACTGAAAACATATTATTTCTTTTCTCTCCAGAAAATTCCTAAACTAATTTTAATGTTGATGATAAGAATATATTTATAATAATTAACTAGATCAACCTTTTTTCTTTTACTTTAAGTTCCAGGACACATGTGCAGAATGTGCAGGATTGTTGAGTGGGTATACATGTGCCATGATTGTTTGCTGCACCTATCAACCTGTCCTCTAGGTCTTAAGCCCTGCATGCATTAGGTATTTGTCCTAATGCTCTCCCTCCCCTTGCCTCCAACCCCCCCAACAGGCCCTGGTGTGTGAAGTTCCTCTCCCTGTGTCTGTGTGTTCTCGTTGATCAACTCTTACTTATGAGCGAGATCATGCGGTGTTTGGTTTTCTGCTCCTGTGTTACTTTGCTGAGAATGATGGCTTCCAGCTTCTTCCATGTCCCTGCAAAGGACATGAACTCATTGTCTTTATGGCTGCATAGGATTCCATGGTGTATATGTGCCACATTTTCTTTATCCAGTCTATCATTGATGGGCATTTGGGTTGGTTCCAAGTCTTTGCTATTGTAAATACTGCTGCAATAAACATATATGTGCATTTTTTTAAATTATACTTTAAGTTTTAGGGTACATGTGCACAATGTGCAGGTTAGTTACATACGTATACATGTGCCATGCTGGTGTGCTGCACCCATTAACTCGTCATTTAGCATGAGCATGTGTTTTTATAGTAGAATCGTTTATATTCCTTTGAGTATATACCTGGTAATAGGATTGCTGAGTCAAATGGTTTTTCTGGTTCTAGATCCTTGAGGAATTGCCACACTGTCTTACACAGTGGTTGAACTAATTTACAATCCCACCAACAGTGTAAAAGCGTTCCTATTTCTCCACAGCCTCGCCAGCATCTATTGTTTCCTGACTTTTTAATAATCACCATTATGACTGGCATGAGACGGTATCTCACTGTGGTTTTGATTTGCATTTCTCTAATGATCGATGATGATGAGCTTTTTTCCATATGTTTGTTGACCACATAAAAGTCTTCTTTTGAGAAGTGTCTGTTCATATCCTTTTCCTACTTTTTGATGAGGTTGTTTGTTTTTCTTGTAAACTTGTTTAAGTTCCTTGTAGATTCTGGATTTTAGATCTTTGTCAGATGGGTAGATTGCAAAAATTCTCTCCCATTCTATAGGTTGTATGTTCTCTCTGATGATAGTTTATTTTGCTGTGCAGAAGCTATTTAGTTTAATTAGATCCCATTTGTCAATTTTGGCTTTTGTTGTGATTGTTTTTGGCATTTTTGTCATGAAGTCTTTGCCCATGTCTATGTCCTGAAAGTTATTGCCTAGGTTTTCTTCCAGGGTTTTTATGATTTTGGGTTTCACATTTAAGTCTTCAATCCATCTTGAGTTAACCTTTGTATAAGGTATAATGAAGGGGTCCAGTTTCAGTTTTCTGCATATGGCTAGCCAGTTTTCCCAGCCCAGTTTATTAAATAGGGAATCTTTTCCCCATTGCTTGTTTTTGTCAGGTTTGTCAAAGATCAGATGGTTGTAGATGTGTGGTGTTATTTCTGAGGTCTCAGTTCTGTTCCATTTGTCTATATATCTGTTTTGATACCTGTACCATGCTGTTGTGGTTACAGTTGCCTTGTAGTATAGTTTGAAGTCAGGTAGCGTGATACCTCCTGCTTTGTTCTTTTGTTTAGGATTGTCTTCGTGATACAAGCTCTCTTTTGGTTCCATATGAAATTTAAAGTAGTTTTTTTTTTTTTTTAAATTTTGTGAAGAAAGTCAAGGTTAACTTGATGGGAATAGCATTTAATCTATAAATTACTTCGGGCAGCATGGCCATTTTCATGATATTGATTATTTCTATCCATGATCATGTAATGTTTTTCAATTTGTTTGTGTCCTCTCTTATTTCCTTGAGCAGTGGTTTATAGTTTCCCTTGAAGAGGTCCTTCACATCTCTTGTAAGTTGTATTCCTAGGTATTTTATTCTCTTTGTTGCAATTGTGAATGGGAGTTCACTCATGATTTGGCTCTCTGCTTGTCTATTATTGGTATATAAGAATGCTTGTGATTTTTGCACATTGATTTTGTATCTTGAGACTTTGTTAAAGTTGCTTATCAGCTTAAGGAGTTTTTGGGATGAGACACTGAGGTTTTCTAAATATAGAATCACATCATCTGCAAACAAAGACAATTTGACTTCCTCTCTTCATATCTGAATGCCCTTTATTTCTTTCTCTTGCCTGATTGTCCTGGCCAGAACTTCCAATACTATGTTGAATAGGAGTGGTGAGAGAGGGCGTTCTCGTCTTGTGCCATTTTCAAAGGGAATGCTTCCAGCTTTTGCCCATTCAGTGTAATATTGGCTATGGGTTTGTCAAAAATAGCTCTTATCATTTTGAGATATGTTCCATCAATACCTAGTTTATTGAGAGTTTTTAACATGAAGGATGTTGAATTTTATTGAAGGCCTCTTCTGCATCTATTGAGATAATCATGTGGTTTTTATCATTGGTTCTGTTTATGTGATGGATTATGTTTATTGATTTGCATATGTTGAACCAGCCTTGCATCCCAGGGATGAAGCAATTTGATCATGGTGGATAAGCTTTTTGATGTGCTGCTAGATTTGGTTTTTACTAACTTTATTGAGGTATAACTGAATAAAAATTGTATATATTTAAGGTATACAAAGTGATGTTTTGATATATATATTTATAGTGAGATATTCACCACAGTGAAGCTAATTCACATATTCATTAGCTCACACACTTGCCATTTCAGGTGTAAAATAAAGTATTTTTTGCTATAGCCACACTACTGTACACTAGGTCTGCAGAACTTATTCACCTTGCATAACTGATCTTGGCTGAAGTGAATGTTTTAGGTCTTCATCTCCTTTACCCTGTCACCCCAGAAGAATCACAGTCAATGGGTTTTGTCTCTTAGCCAAGTCTTCAAAGCATTCTAGGTACACAGCCTCAGAAGTTGGCATCTGTCCTGGAAGTCTACATTGTTTGCTCATCAGAGGTATTTCTAGCACTCCCATGTTGGTAGGAGGTCCCACAAAGGTAATCCAGGTCCCAGACTTTTCTATTTCTCTCAGAGCCAGTATAAATCAGTCCTTCCATTAGTGAATGCTTGAGTTGTACGATCAGTTCAGGGCCAAAAGCACCAGTCATCTGTCTACCATGACTTCTACGAATGTACACATTTTTCTACTTTCAGTCTTTCTTACATTCTTCTGATTTCCCTGAAAACACAAATATTTATTTCCTTTAGATGCTTAATTTTGGCCTCATAAAACATAGAAGATTGTTTTAACCCATTAGATAGCTCAGAGATTATGGATTATGCAAAGTCATATATGCCTGTTGCATAGTGTCTCAATCCTAAACTTTGTCCTTACTTAATTTTCCTGATAACATTTTTATCAGGAAGTCAAATTGCCTAAATGTTGCATAAGGTATGGTCTGTATTTTACATGGAATTACTTAATTCCATTTTGCTTTTTCAATGAAATTTCAGGAGGAGGCCAGATATGAATTTGATTTATTTGATATGAAGGAATTAGTCTCTTCAAATGAGGATACGATGCATTCTGAAAAGTTTTTGATGTGTCCTCTTGAAAACCAGAACAAGGCAAACATGCCATATCTCACCACTCCTATTCAAAATAGTAATGAAAGTCCTAGCCAGAGAAATATGGCAAGAGAAATAAAGTAAAGGTATCTAGATAGGAAAAGTGGAAGTTAAACTATCTCTCTGTGTGAATAAGATTTTACACCCAGAAAACCTCATAGTGTCTACCCCAAAACTCCTTGATCTGATTAGCAACTTCAGCAGAGTTTCAGGATACAAAATTATTGTACAAAAATCAGTAGCATTCCTATACACCAACAACATCCAAGTTGAGAGCCAAATCAATAATGTAATCCTTTTCACAATAGCCACAAAAAACAACAAAATACCTAGGAATAGAGCCAACCAGGGAGGTGAAAGATCTCTACAACAAGAATTGCAAAACACTGCTCAAAGAAATTAAAGATGACACAAACAAATTGAAACACATTTTAGGCTCATGGGTAGAAAGAATCAATATTGTTAAAATGGCCATACTCCCTAAAGCAATTTACAGATTCAATACCACCCCTGTCAAACTACCAATGACAGCCTTCACAGAATGAGAAAAAAAAGTTTTACAATTCATATGGAACCAAAAAACAGCCTGAATGGCCAAGGCAATCCTAAGCAAAAATAACAAAGCCGAAGACATCACTTTAACTGATTTCAAACTACATTACAGGCTAAAATAACCAAAACCGCATGGTACTGGTACAAAAACAGACACATAGACCAATGGAACAGAATACACAACCCAGAAATAATGTTGCACACCTACAACATGTGATCTTCAGCAAAGTTGATGAAAATAGGCAATGGGGAAAAGACTCCTGATTTAATAAATGGTGCTGAGATAACTGGCTAGTCATTTGCAGAAGATTGAAACTTGACCCCTTCCTTACATGGTATACAAAAATCAACTCAAGATGGATCAAAGACATACATGTAAAACCCAAGGCTATAAAAACCCTGGCAGACAACCTAGGCAATACCACTCTAAACACAGGACTAGGCAAGGATTTTATGATGAAGTCACCAAAAGTAATTGTAAAAAGAGAAAAAATTGTCAAATGGGATCTAATTAAACTAAAGAGCTTCTGCGCAGCAAAAGAAACTATCAACAGAGTAAACAGACAACCTACAGAATAGGAGAGTATATTTGCAAGCTATCTATCCGACAAAGGTCTAATATCCAGAATCTGTAAGGAAGTTAAACAAATTTACAAGCAAAAACCAAACAATCTCATTAGAAAGTGGTCAAAGGACATGAACAGACACTTTTAAAAACAAGACATTCAAGCGGCCAAAAAGGATATGAACAAATGATCAACATCACTGATCATTAGAGAAATGCAAGTTAAAACCACAATGAGATGCCCTCTGACACAAATCAGAATAGCTCTTATTAAAGTCAAAAAATAAAAGATGCTGGCAAGTTTTTGTAGAAAAAGGAACACTTATACACTGTTGGTGGAATTGTACATTAGTTTAACCATTATGGAAAGCAGTTTTGGGATCTCTCAAAGAACTTAGAATTAATATTTGACCCAGCAATTCAATTATTGGGTATACACCCAAATGAATATAAATTGTTCTACCATAAAGACACATGCATGCGTATGTTCATTGCAGCACTACTCACAATAGCAAAGACATAGAGTCAACTTAAAATGTACGTCAAAAGTAGACTGGATAAAGAAAACGTGTTACATATACACCATAGAATACTACACAGAAAAAAAAGGAAAAAAAGAACAAGATAATGTCCTTTGCAGCAACACAGATGGAGCTGGAGGCCATTATCCCAAGGGAACTAACACAGGAACAGAAAACCAAATACCACATGTTCTCACATAAGAGTGGGGGCCAAACATTGAATACATATGAACACAAAGAAGGGAACAACAGACACTGGAACTTACCTGTGGATGGACTGTGGGAGGAGAATGAGGATCAAAAAACTGCCTATCGGGTATTATGCTTATTACCTGGGTGAAAAATTAATCTGCCCACCAAACCCTGCAACACACAATTTAACTATAAAATAAACCGGCACACATACCCCTGAACCTTAAAAAAAGGTTAAAAAATTTCTTTGATGCACGTGAATTGAATTATTGGCTGGTATAGGCCAATAGGATCCCTGCATTCATGACAGCTGTTAAATGCAGACCCTGCTGCTGTATCATGTAGCTGTTGCTCACTGACGGGTGGGCAATTAATTTGGGAAGACTTTTGTGAATTGAAATGTTATCTCTTGCCAAATACTAGAGATGATTCTTTCCATTGTTAAATAAACTCAAGTGCATAACTTGCTAGTGCTGAGTCCCAATGTCATTTCTACTTTATTGAGAGTTAAATGTAAGTGTCTTTGGATAGAGAAGACGCAACCTTGCATCAGAGTCTGTCAACTATTAGCTACATAACATCACATATTAAAATTTTCCCAGTTGGAAAATGGAGGCAATAATACATGACTGTCTGTTTTGAGAATCAAATTGGATAATACATATGGTATGTGATATATGTGTAAATCCCACGTCAGGAATGCTTTCAGATAAAACATATCACCATATGGGATGAATAATAGTTCCAAATTTATTTATTAAGAAATATATAGGTAAGATCCCTGGTTATAGGGAGATAACCCAAAGTGATCATTAAAAGAAGGAAGCAGGATACAAGAATCATGAGTATATTGAAAAGAAAACATAGTTGTGAAGATTCTTAATCATTTGCAGCAACTTAAGTTTCTTAAGTGAAGAGAATGTAGCTCTTGACTTTTGAGTCAAAGCTGAGACCATGACTCAAAATTGAGAACACATGAAGCTGGCACATGATTCACAAGGTATAAGAAAAAGAGAATCAGGATGAAGTATTCTGCCCTTCCTCAAGCTGATTCACAAGATTTTAAACATGCAGAGAATTCATAAAAATTTGGGTGAGAACATGGTGGCTGTCAGCAGTAAGGTAAATTAGTCCTCCAAAAGATAAGTCAGTTGAGCAGAAGGTTGTTGTGTGAAGATGGTGGTTCTCTAGGGACTTGATCAGCAGCAAAAAGGCTGGCAGCAGCTGGACACACAGGTGGGCTGGAAGCAAGTGGTCCTGCAGCAGGTGGTCTCACAGCAGGCTGGGCGGCAGCAGGGCTGGCAGCAGCTGGAGCCACAGCTCTGGTTGAAGCAACCAGGCAGGCAGACAGTCGTGGGGTGGTAGCAGGCTCTTCTGCAGTACACAGGTGCACAGGAGCTGCTCTGACCATAGCTGGACCCACAGCTGGTTTGGCCACAGCAGCTGGACCCACAGCAGGTGGGCTGGCAGCAGGATGTGCTGCAGCAGGAAGGCTGGCAGCAGCTGGTCACACAGGTGGGCTGGCAGCAGGTTGTCCTGCAGCAGGTGTTTTGACAGCAAGTTGGGTGGCAGCAAGGCTGGCAGCAGCTGGACACACAGCAGGAGGGCTGACAGCAGGGTGTGCTGCTGCAGGTGGTCACAGTGGTGGGCTTCCAGCAAGTGGTCCTGCAGCAGGTGGTCCTGCAGCATGTAGGCTGACAGCAAGGGGAGCAACAGTGGGTCATGGTGTCAGGGGTGGTGGGTGTGCTTCTGTTCAGAGGTGAGTTTCCCAGAATTTGATGACCCCTTGTAATCTGGACCTTTTATACACCTGGCTTCCAAAGTTTCCACCAATCAGCAGGACTTTTCCTTGTTGCTGTTAACATTGTTTTCCACAGTCCCTTTGGTATTGTCAAAGGAGACGTGGTTTCCTAAAGGTTATGAATCTTTTGAAAGTAAGGGTTTAATCTGTTTCTTAATTGTGAATTACTCTTAGAAACTTCCTTTCAGATAAAAGGAAACCTGTCTCATCATCAGCATCATTCCTGCTGTGACCATCATCTAGTCATGTGATAGTTCTTGGTGATCTGGGAAGCTCAGGAAGTTCTCTCTGCCCAGCCTCATGGTTGGCTGTATGTAGACTGGGAAGTGTCTGTGGGGAGAAGCATGATGCCAATATATTTACAGTGACAAAATGAATCCATACCTGGGCCCAAGACAATTCACCCACCAAATTCTGACTCAAGACTAACAGGCATCTCTCTGTGCAATCCTCACCACCTGTCTTTCAGTTCTTTGAACGTCACTTGGGAAGAGAGTGTCTGTCACAGTGTGTTCCATGTGGCAGAGCAGATCGAGAGCAGGTGGATGGAGAGAAATCCACTGGTCTTTAGACAGCATCAAGCAATCTACGCCCAGGGGTGACCATTCATTCTCACTTGTCTGAGAGTGTGGGGATTACCAGGATGAGAATGTAGACCTTTCTATGACATAACTGCTTGAGATTCAGGCCAACGTGCATAAGCTGTGGCTCTAGCCATAACCCTGGTTACTAGCACAGGCAGTGTCATTTCTTCTCTTTCTTTCTTAGACGGAGTCTTGCTCTGTCGCCTAGGCTGGAGTGCAGTGGTGTGATCTCGGCTCACTGCAACATCCGATTCCCGGGTTCAAGGGATTCTCCTGCCTCAGCCTCCCGAGTAGCTGAGACTACAGATGCCCGCCACCATGCCCTACTAATTTTTGTATTTTTAGTAGAGAGAGAGTTTCACCATATTTGTCAGGCTGGTCTCGAACTCCTGACCTTGTGAGCTGCCCGCCTCGCCCTCCCAAAGTGCTGATATTACAGGCGTGAGCCACCATCCACAGCCTCTCCTTCTATTTAATGAAGTAATTAGATGAGTTGAGATGACACCTGATTCATCATGGCGTTCTAACATGTTTAAAACATTTTCTAGGAATACCATTCATTTCAGAGGACTGCAAATTATTAATTTCCAACTTGATACATTATTATATTGTAAATATATCTATGCCTCCATTACATCTATGTTAGGAAATAGAAATTAATCCCATTCTCTCCCAATTATATCCTCTTACTCATTCCTAAAGACAGCTAATCCCTCTGTCAAGTTGTAATCCTGTAGGTAACTTCTGGCTTTAAAAAATATTCATGTAAATAAAAATTATAGTATTTGCTTCTCTATTTCTTTAGCATAATCAAAAGTTTTTGGACTCTTCATGTCAGGAGAGCAGCAGACAGAGAAAGGAGTTACTATTTGGTGAGGGGTAATTATCCTCAAGCCATGTAGTGTAGGAGAATATATCTATAGCTCAGGAGATTTACTGAGTATATTAATTTACTAGCAGTGCCATGATAAATTACTGCAAACCAAGTGGCCTATATTTGTTTTTTCATAGTTCCTAAGGCCTCTAGTCTGAAATTAAGCTGTTGGCAACGTTGTTTTCTTCTGAAGTCTATGAGGGAAGTATCTGTTCCAGGTCTCTCTCCTTGACTTGTAGATGTCTATCATTTCCATGTGTGTTTGACGTAAGTTTTCTACTATATGCATACTGTCTCTGAATTTCCCCCTTGTGTATAGATATCAGTCATATTTAATCAGAAGCCTAATTGTTTCCAATATGACCTTTTCTTATCACATAACATTTTAAATGATTATATTTGAATATGAATTTTGGAGGACACAAATTAACCCATAACACTGCAGAATCTCACAGTGTGTCCATGCCCAGTGATACACAAAAGAGTAAAAACAGTAATCACAGCAGACAGTGGTATAGTAACCAGGGGCTCAGACTCTTCAGGAAGGATGCTCTGAGCTACTCCCTCAGTCAGTTATCTAGACAAACAAGAGTGCTGGCCAGGGGTGAAGGGAGAATAGGACTGGTGGTAATTAATGGAGCTTATGAATCTCAGGTGCACTGTATTATAGCAGCAGTAAGTGTAGCTTATTTCATTGGCCTTCATTTTATATCTCACTTCCTCCCCCAGCTTTTCATTTCCTTCTTCATTTGTCTTTCTTTCTTTTTCTTCAATCACCCCTTCTCCTTCCTTCGTGTTTTTTTTTTTTTTGGTTCCTTTATCCCCTCCCTTCCCTTTCCTTTTCCTTCCTTCCTTCCTCCCTTCTCTCTCTTTTTCTTTTTTGTTTCTTTTCTCTTTCCCCCTCTCATCTTCTGTTCCTTCTCTTCCTCTCCTCTGCTTCTTCCTTCTTCTAGAGCTTGTGGCTGTCCATCACATTTAAACAGCAAAGATTTGACTTGAGTGGAGCTAATCATAGGTCTCAGACAAGTTTTCATAAGTGTGCCCATATATCTTGCATGTTAGTGTGCTTGGATTAATTTCCATCTGTCAGAGTCTGCATCTCTGTGGCTAAGGGCTCTTGTATTGTAGCTGTAGAAAGTCATGCCACCTGTGAATGCAACACAGAGAAAAACACTCAACCAATGATTCTGGAGAGCTGATTTATAAAGACTCTAGCTTCCTCATTCCTGAAGTAGGATAATTCTAGCTGTGTGTTTTTCATCATTTCTGACAGTTTTCCCTTTAGTTTAAGCTTTAGTTGGTGACTGTGATACTGACTTGATAGTGTACCCTTTTCTGTATCACTTCCCCAATTCCTACCGATGTGATCTGCACTTCCCAGTAAACTAGTTTCACTGGAATCTTTTCTTCAAAGTCTCGTGGGGAGAAACTAATCTATGACATTATGTTAACTCCCTCAGCCTCAATTTTCTTCTCTCTATGCTGGGAATATTAATACCTATTCTGAAAGTTTGTTAAAGAGTTAATAATAATGTACACAAAACGTTTAGCAAATACCCATCACATAGCAGGCAATCCAGAACATATTAGTGTCTCTTGTTCAGAAAATTACCAATTTTAATGTTGAAGATAAGAATATTTTTGTAATAACTAACTAGATCAACTAAATACTTTTTTCCTAGCTGTACTGACGTATAATTGACAAATAAAAATTGTATCTATTTCAGGTATACAAGGTGATGCTCTGATATATATATATTCCTTGTGAATAATATGTTTATTAGGTCACGAAGCTACCATTTCCTTTTAATTTTTGTGGTGTGAACATTTAAGATCTACCTTCTCGGTAAATTTCAGGTATATGATAAAGTGTTACTAACTATAGTCACATTACTGTACAGTAGACATGCTGAACTTATTCATCTTTCATAACTGATGCTAGTCAAAGAGAATGTCCTAGTTTTCATCTCCTTTACTTCATCCCTGAACGATGATCACAGCCAGTGGCCGTTGTCTCTTAGCCAAGTCTTCAGAGCATTCTAGATTCACAGTCTCAGAAGTTGGCATCTGTTATGGAAATCTACATTTTTAGCTGATCAGAGGTACTTCTACCACTCCAATGCTGGTAGGAGGTCCCAAGAAGGTGACCCAGGTCCCCAACCTTTATATTTCTCTCAGAGCCTGTATCAATCAATCTTTCCATGGGTGAATGCTTAGCTTACATCAGTTCAGGACCCAAAGCACCAACCTGTGTCTATTATGACTTCTATGAATGCACAAGTTCTACTTTGCTCCTTTCTTGCATTCTTCTGATTTCCCTGGAAACACAAGTTTTTCATTTCTTTGAATGCTTCCTATTGGCCTCACAAAATGCAGAAGGCTGTTTCATTCCCTTACTTGGCTCAGAGATTATGGATTGTGCCAAGTCTCACATGCCCATTGTGTAGTTTCTCAATTCTCAGCTTTGTTCTTACATAATTTCCCTCATAACATTTCAATTAGGGGACAAATTGTCTTAATGTGGCAAAATGTACGGTCTGTATTTTACAAGAAATAACTTAGTTTCATTTACTTCGTCAATAGGTATTCAGGAGATGAAGGCTGTATAAGCATTTTATTTACATGATATCGACAATAAGTTTCTTCATATGAGACTCTCTCTCATGAGTCCACAATAAATTCCCAAGCGTTTTTTTGATGCAGATGAATTGAATGAATGGCTGGTCGGAGGCTGAGACAAAAAGAGATCCCTGCATTCAGGGCAGCCATTAAATGCAGTCCCTGCTGCCATATCATGCAGCTGTTGCTCACTGAGGTGTGGGAAATTGGGAATTTTTTGTAAACAAAAACGTTATCTGCAAATATAAGAGATGATTTGTCCTATTGTTAAAAAAGCTCAAGTATATGTCTTGCTAATGCTTACTTCCAATGTCATTTCTACTATATTGAGAGTTAAACGTAAGTGTCCTTGTGCAGAAAGAGAGGACCTCAGCTTGGACAAGAGTCTGCCCTTTACTAGCTACATAACATCACACATTAAATTGTTCTCAGCTGAAAAAATGGAGGTACTGACACATGACCATCTGTTTTGAGAATCAAATTGGATAATACCTATGGTATGTGATATGTGTGTAAATCCCATATCAGGAATACTTTCAAATAAAACAAAACACCATATGAGATGAGGATGGTTCAGAGTTTATTCAGAAACATATAGCTAAGAATCTCGCTGGTAGCAGAGACATAACCCAAAGTTATCATGAAAAGAAGAAAGAAGAATACAAGAACCATGAGGAGGATATTGAAAACAAAAATATGATTGCAAAGATTATTGATCAGTTGCAGAAACCTATATTCCTTAGAAGCAGAGAATGAAGCTCTTGACTTTTGAGTCAAAGCTGAGACCATGGCTCAAAATTGAGAACACACGAAGCTGGCAAATGATCCACAAAGTGTAAGGAAAAAGGGAATCAGGATGAAGTATTTTGCCCTCCCTCAAGCTGATTCACAAGATTTTAAACATGAAGAGAAGTCATAAAAATTTGGGTGAGAGCATGGTGGCTGTCAGTAGCAAATTAAATTAGTCCCCCAAAAGATAAGTCAGTTGAGCAGAAGGTTGTTGTGTGAGGATGGTGGTTCTCTTGGGACTTGATCAGCAGCAAGAAGGCTGGCAGCAGCTGGACACACAGGTGGGCTGGAAGCAAGTGGTCCTGCAGCAGGTGGTCTCACAGCAGGCTGGGCGGCAGCAGGGCTGGCAGTAGCTGGAGCCACAGCTCTGGTTGAAGCAACCAGGCAGGCAGACAGTCGTGGGGTGGTAGCAGGTTCTTCTGCAGTACACAGGTGCACAGGAGCTGCTCTGGCCATAGCTGGACCCACAGCAGGTGGGCTGGCAGCAGGGTGTGCTGCAGCAGGAAGGCTGGCAGCAGCTGGTCACACAGGTGGGCTGGCAGCAGGTGCTTTGACAGCAAGTTGGGCGGCAGCAAGGCTGGCAGCAGCTGGACACGCAGCAAGAGGGCTGGCAGCAGGGTGTGCTGCTGCAGGTGGTCACTGTGGTGGGCTTCCAGCAAGTGGTCCTGCAGCAGGTGGTCCTGCAGCATGTAGGCTGACAGCAAGGGGAGCAACAGTGGGTCATGGTGTCAGGGGTGGAGGGTGGGCTTCTGTTCAGAGGTGAGTTTCCCAGAATCTGAGGACCCCTTGCAATCTGCACCTTTTATACATCTGGCCTCCAAAGTTTCCACCAATCAGCAGGACTTTTCCTTATTTCTGTTTACATTGTTTTCCCAGTCTGCTTGTGATTCTCAAAGGGTAGTTGTTTCCTTAAGGTTAAACAGATTAAGGTTTAATCTGTTTCTTAATTGTGAATTACTCATAGACACTTTGTTTCAGATAAAAGGAAGCCCGTCTCATCATCAGCATCATTCCTGTTCTGACCATCATCTGGTCATGTGATAGTTCCTGGTGATCTGGGAGGCTCAGGAAGTTCTCTCTCTCCAGCCTCATGGTTGGCTGTATGTAGACTGGGAAGTGTCTGTGGGGAGAAGCATGACGCTGATATATTTACAGTGACAAAATGAATCCATGCCTGGGCCCAAGACTAGTCACCAACCAAATTCTGACTCAAGACTAACAGGCATCTCTCTGTGCGACCCACACCACCTGTCTTTCAGTTCTTTGAACGTCACTTGGGAAGAGGGTGTTTGTCACAGTGTGTTCCATGTGGCAGAGAAGATCGAGAGCAGTTGGATGCAGAGAAATCCACTGGGATTTAGACAGCATCAAGCAATCTATGCCCCGAGTGACCATTCATTCTGACTTGTCTGTGAGTGTGGTGATTCCAGGATGAGAATATGGGACTCTCTATGGCATAACTGCTTGAGATTCAGGCCAACCAGCATGCTCTCTGGCTCTAGCTGCAACCCGGTTACTAACACAGTAAGCAGCATGTTTTCTCTCTCTCCTTCTATTTCTTTTTAATGAAGGAATTAGATGAGTTGAGATGATGCCTGATTCATCATGGAGTTCTAACATGTTTAAAACATTTTCCAGGTATACTATTTATTTGAGAAGAATGCAAATTATTAATTTTCAACTTGATATAGTATTATATTGTAAATACATCTATGTCCCCATTACATCTATGTTAGGAAACAGAAATTAATCCTATTATCTCCCAATTATATCCTCTTACTCGTTCCCAAAGACAGCTAATCACTCTATCAAGTTGTAATCCAGTAGGTAACTTTTGGTTTTTTAAAGTTTTCATGTGAATAAAAAGTATAGTATTTGCTTCTCTATTTCTTCGGCATAAACAAAAGTAATCTTAATCGCCTAGTCATTTTGGACTCTTCATACAAGCAAAGCAGCAGACAGAGAAAGTAGTTCCTATTTGGTGAGGGATAATTACCCTCAAGCCATATAGTGTAGCAGAATATATCTATAGCTCAGGAGATTTACTGAGTATATAAATTTACTAGCAGTGCCCTGATGAATTACTGAAAAAAAGTGGCTTAAATTTATTTATCAAAGTTCTGAAGGCCTCTTTTCTGAAATTAAGGTGTTGGCAATGTTGTTTTCATCTGAAGACTGCGAGGGAACTATCTGTTCCAGGTCTCTCTCCCTGACGTGTCGAAGTCTATCATCTCCAAGTGTGTTTGACATAATTTTTCTACTATATGCATACTGTCTCTGAATTTCTCCCTTGTAGATAGACAGTCATATTTAATCAGAGGCCTAATTGTTTCCAATATGACCTTGTCTTATCAGATAACATTTTAAATGATTCTATTTGAATATGAATTTTGAGGGACACAAATTAACCCATAACACTGCAGAATCTCATAGTGTGTCCATGTCCAGTGATAACCACAAATGAGTAGAAACGGCAATCACAGTGGACAATGGTATAGTAACCAGGGGCTCAGACCCTTCAGTAAGGATGTTCTGAGCTGCTCTATCAGCAGTTATCTAAACCAACAAGAGTGCTGGCCAGGGGTGAAGGGAGAATAGAACTAGTGGTAATTAACGGAGTTTATGAAACTTAGGTGCACTGTATTATAGCAGAAGTAAGTATAGATTATTTAATTGGCCTTCATTTTATCTCACTTCCTCTCCTTTCTTTTCCTTTCCTTCTTCTTTCTTCTTTCTTTTCTTTTTTTCTCTTTCTTTCTTTCTCTTTTTTCTTTCTTTCTTTCTTTCTTTCTCTTTCCCTTCCTTCCTTCCTTTTTTCCTCCCTTCCTCCCTCCCTTCCCTTCCCTTCTCGCTTTCTTTCTTTCTTCCTTCCTTCCTTCCTTCCTTTCCCTCCCTCAGTTCCTCCCCACTGCCTCCTTTCCCTCCCTCCCGTCCTTCCTCCCTTCCTTCCTTCCTTCTTTCCTTCCTTCCTTCCTTCTCTCTCTCTTTCTGTTTTTCTTTCCTTCTTTTCTCTTTCCTTCTCCTCTCATCTTCTGTCCCTTCTCTTCCTCTGCTTCCTCTCTTCCTCTTCCTCTTCCTCCTTCTCCTAGAGCTTGTGGCTGCCCATCCTATTTAAGTAGCAAATATTTGACTTGAGTGGAGCTAATTGTAGATCGTAGACAAGTTTTCGTGACTGCACTCGTATATCTTGGATGTTAGTGTGCTTTGATCAATTTCCATCTGTCGAAATCTGCATCTCTGTGCCTAAGGGTTCCTGTATTGCAGCTGTAGAAAGTCATGCCACCTGTGAATGCAACACAGAGAAAAACACTCAACCAATGATTCTGGAGAGCTGATTTATAAAGACTCTAGCTTCCCCATTCCTGAAGTAGGATAATTCTAGCTGTGTGTTTTTCATCATTTCTGATAGTTTTCCCTTTAGTTTAAGCTTTAGTTGGTGACTGTGATACCGACTTAATAGTGTGCCTTCTTCTGTATCACTTCCCCAATCCCTACCGATGTGATCTGCACTTCCCAGTAAACTAGTTTCACTGGAATCTTTTCTTCAAAGTCTCTTCTGGGAGAAACTAGTCTATGACAATATGTTAACTCTCTCAGCCTCAAATTTCTCACCTCTACAAGGGGAACATTATTACCTATTTTGAAAGTTTGTTAAATAGTTAATAATAATGTACACAAAGCATTTAGTCAATGCCCATCACATGGCAGGCAACACAGAATTAGTGATTTTTGTTTAGAAAATTTCTAATTTTAATGTTGAAGATAAGAATATTTTTGTAATAATTAACTAGATCAATTAAATACTTTTTTTCAAGGTGTACTTAGGTATAATTGACAAATAAAAATTTGTGTATATTTCAGGTATGCAATGTGATGCTCTGATATATATATTCATTGTGAATAACATTTATTAGGTCACATAATTACCATTTCCTTTTTATTTTTGTGGTGTGAACATTTAAGATCTACCTTCTTGGTAAATTTCAAGTATATGATAAAGTGTTTTTAACTATAGTCATATTACTGTACATTAGACATGCTGAGCTTATTCATCTTTCATAACTGATGCTAGTCAAAGAGAATGTCCTAGTTTTCATCTCCTTTACTTCATCCCTGAACGATGATCACAGTCAGTGGCTGTTGTCTCTTAGCCAAGTCTTCAGAGCATTCTAGAGTCACAGTCTCAGAAGTGGCATCTGTCATGGAAATCTACATTGTTAGCTCATCAGAGGTATTTCTACCACTCCCCTGCTGGTAGGAGTCCCCAAGAAGAGGACCTAGGTCCCTAATCTTTGTATTTCTCACAGATCCAGTATCAATCAACGTTCCGTGGGTGAATGCTTAGCTTGCGTCAGTTCAGGAGCTGAAGCACCAACCTCTGTGTATCATGACTTCGGTTTTTTTTTGTTTGTTTGTTTACTTTAAGTTCTAGGGTACATGTGCACAACGTGCAGGTTTGTTACATATGTATACGTGCGCCGTGATGATGTGCTGCACCCATTAACTCGTCATTTACATTAGATATATCTCCTAATGCTATCCCTCCCCACTCCCTTCTCCCCATGACAGGCCCCGGTGTGTGATGTTCCCCTTCCTGCGTCCAAGTATTCTCATTGTTCAATTCCCACCTATGAGTGAGAACATGTGGTGTTTGGTTTTTTGTCCTTGTGATAGTTTGCTGAGAATGATGGTTTCCAGCTTCATCCATGTCCCTACAAAGGACATGAACTCACCGTTTTTTATGGCTACATAGTATTCCATGGTGTATATGTGTCACATTTTCTTAATCCAGTCTATCATTGATGGTCATTTGGGTTGGTTCCAAGTCTTTGCTATTGTGAATAGTGCCACAATAAACATACGTGTGCATGTGTCTTTATAGCAGCATGATTTATAATCCTTTGGGTATATACCCAGTAATGGGATGGCTGGGTCAAATGGTATTTCTAGTTCTAGATCCTTGAGGAATCACCACACTGTCTTCCACAATGGTTAAACTGGTTTATAGTCCCACCAACAGTGTAAAAGTGTTCCTATTTCTCCACATCCTCTCCAGCACCTGTTGTTTCCTGACTTTTTAATGATAGCCATTCTAACTGGTGTGAGATGGTATCTCATTGTGGTTTTGATTTGCATTTCTCTGATGGCCAGTGATGATGAGCATTGTTTCATATGTCTGTTGGCTGTGTGAATGTCTTCTTTTGAGAAGTGTCTGTTCATCTCCTTTGTCCACTTTTTGTTGGGGTGGTTTGTTTTTTTCTTGTAAATTTGTTTGAGTTCATTGTAGATTCTGGATATTTGCCCTTTGTCACATGAGTAGATTGCAAACATTTTCTCCCATTCTGTAGGTTGCCTGTTCACTCTGATGGTAGTTTCTTTTGCTGTGCAGAAGCTCTTTAGTTTAATTAGATCCCATTTGTCAATTTTGGCTTTTGTTGCCATTGCTTTTGGTGTTTTAGACATGACGTCCTTGCCCATGCCTATGTCCTGAATGGTATTGCCTCGGTTTTCTTCCAGGGTTTTTATGGTTTCAGGTCTAACATTTAAGTCTTTAATCCATCTTGAATTAATTTTTGTATAAGGCGTAAGGAAGGGATCCAGTTTCAGCTTTCTACATATGACTAGCCAGTTTTCCCAGCACCATTTATTAAATAGGGAATCCTTTCCCCATTTCTTGTTTTTGTCAGGTTTGTCAAAGATCAGATGGTTGTAGATGTATGGTATTATTTCTGAGGGCTCTGTTCTGTTTCATTGGTCTATATCTCTGTTTTGGTACCCAGTACCATGCTGTTTTGGTTACTGTAGCCTTGTAGTACAGTTTGAAGTTAGGTAGCATGATGCCTCCAGGTTTGTTCTTTTGGCTTAGGATTGTCTTGGCAATGCGGGCCCTTATTTGGTTCCATATGAACTTTAAAGTAGTTTTTTCCAATTCTGTGAAGAAAGTCATTGGTAACTTGATGGGGATGGCATTGAATCTATAAATTACCCTGGGCAGTATGGCCATTTTCACGATATTGATTCTTCCTATCCATGAGCATGGAATGTTCTTCCATTTGTTTGTGTCCTCTTTTATTTCATTGAGCAGTGGTTTGTAGTTCTCCTTGAAGAGGTCCTTCACATCCCTTGTAAGTTGGATTCTTAGATATTTTATTCTCTTTGAAGCAATTGTGAATGGGGTTTCCCTCATGATTTGGCTCTCTGTTTGTCTGTTATTGGTGTATAACTGTGCTTGTGATTTTCGCACATTGATTTTATATCCTGAGACTTTGCTGAAGTTGCTTATCAGCTTAAGGAGATTTTGGGCTGAGACAATGGGGTTTTCTAAATATACAATCATGTCATCTGTAAACAGGGACAATTTGACTTCCTGTTTTCTTAATTGTATACCCTTTATTTCTTTCTCCTGCCTGATTGCCCTGGCCAGAACTTCCAACATTATGTTGAATAGGAGTGGTGAGAGAGGGCATCCCTGTCTTGTGCCAGTTTTCAAAGGGAATGCTTCCAGTTTTTGCTCATTCAGTATGATATTGACTGTGGGTTTGTCATAGATAGCTCTTATTATTTTGAGATCGTCCCATCAATACCTAATTTACTGAGAGTTTTTAGCATGAAGTGTTGTTGAATTTTGTCAAAGGCCTTTTCTGCATCTATTGAGATAATCATGTGGTTTTTGTCTTCGGTTCTGTTTATATGCTGGATTACGTTTATTGATCTCCGTATGTTGAACCAGCCTTGCATCACAGGGATGAAGCCCACTTGATCATGGTGGATCAGCTTTTTGATGTGCTGCTGAATTCAGTTTGCCAGTATTTTAATGAGGATTTTTGCATCAATGTTCATCAGGGATATTGGTCTAAAATTCTATTTTTTTGTTGTGTCTCTGCCAGGCTTTGGTATCAGGATGATGCTGGCCTTATAAAATGAGTTAGGGAGGATTCCTTCTTTTTCTATTGATTGTAATAGTTTCAGAAGGAATGGTACCAGCTCCTCCTTGTACCTCTGGTAGAATTTGGCTATGAATCCGTCTGCTCCTGGACTTTTTTTGGTTGGTAGGCTATTAATTATTGCCTCAATTTCAGAGCCTGTTATTGGTCTATTCAGGGATTCAACTTCTTCCTGGTTTAGTCTTTATCCATTTCTTCAAGATTTTCTAGTTTATTTGTGTAGAGGTGTTTATAGTATTCTCTGATGGTAGTTTGTATTTCTGTGGGATAGATGGTGATATCCCCTTTATTATTTTTTATTGCGTCTATTTGATTCTTCTCTCTTTTCTTCTTTATTAGTCTGCTAGCGGTCTATCAATTTTGTTGATCCTTTCAGAAAAGGAGCTCCTGGATTCATTGATTTTTTGAAGGGTTTTTCCTGTCTCTATCTCCTTCAGTTCTGCTCTGATCTTAGTTATTTCTTGCCTTCTGCTAGCTTTTGAATGTGATTGCTCTTGCTTCTCTAGTTCTTTTAATTGTGATGTTAGGGTGTCAATTTTAGATCTTTCCTGCTTTCTCTTGTGGGCATTTAGTGCTACAAATTTCCCTCTACACACTGCTTTACATGTGTCCCAGAAATTCTGGTATGTTGTGTCTTTGTTCTCATTGGTTTCAAAGAATATCTTTATTTCTGCCTTCATTTTGTTATGTACCCAATAGCCATTCAGGAGCAGGTTGTTCAGTTTCCATGTAGTTGAGTGGTTTTGAGTGAGTTTCTTAATCCTGAGTCCTACTTTGATTGCACTGTGGTCTGAGAGACAGTTTTTTTAATAATTTCTGTTCTTTTACATTTGCTGAGGAGAGCTTTACTTCCAACTATGTGGTCAATTTTGGAATAAGTGTGATGTGGTCCTGAGAAGAATGTATATTCTGTTGATTTGGGGTGGAGAGTTCTGTAGATGTCTATGAGGTCCGTTTGGTGTAGAGCTCAGTTCAATTCCTGGATATCCTTGTTAACTTTCTGTCTTGTTGATCTGTCTAATGTTGACAGTGGGGTGTTAAATTCTCCCATTATTATTGTGTGGGAGTCTAAGTCTCTTTGTAGGTCTCTAGGGACTTGCTTTATGAATCTGGGTGCTCCTGTATTGAGTGCATATGTATTTGGGATAGTTAGCTGTTCTTGTTGAATTGATCCCTTTACCATTATGCAATGGCCTTCTTTGTCTCTTTTGATCTTTGTTGGTTTAAAGTCTGTTTTATCAGGGACAAGGATTGCAACCCCTGCTTTTTTTTTGTTTTCCATTTGCTTGGTAGATCTTCCTCCACCCCTTTATTTTGAGCCTATGTGTGTCTCTGTATGTGAGATGGGTCTCCTGAATACAGCACACGGATGGGTCTTGACTCTTTATCCAATTTGCCAGTCTGTGTCTTTCAACTGGAGCATTTAGCCCATTTACATTTAAGGTTAATATTGTTATGTGTGAATTTGATCCTGTCATTATGATGTTAGCTGGTTATTTTGCTCGTTAGTTGATGCAGTATCTTCCTAGCATTGATGGTCTTTACAATTTGGCATGTTTTTGCAGTGGCTGGTACCGGTTGTTCCTTTCTATGTTTAGTGCTTCCTTCAGGAGCTCTTGTAGGGCAGGCCTGGTGGTGACAAAATCTCTCAGCATTTGCTTGTCTGTAAAGTATTTTATTTCTCCTTCACTTATGAAGCTTAGTTTGGCTGGATATGAAATTCTGGGTTGAAAATTCTTTTCTTTAAGAATGTTGAATATTGGACCCCACTCTCTTCTGGCTTGTAGAGTTTCTGCTGAGAGATCTGCTGTTAGTCTGATGGGCTTCCCTTTGTGGGTAACCCAACCTTTCTCTCTGGCTGCCCTTAACATTTTTTCCTTCATTTCAACTTTGGTGAATCTGACAATTGTGTGTCTTGGAGTTGCTCTTCTCGAGGAGTATCTTTGTGGCGTTCTCTGTATTTCCTGAATTTGAATATTTGCCTGTCTTGCTAGGTTGGGGAAGTTCTCCTGGATAATATCCTGCAGAGTGTTTTCCAACTTGGTTTCATTCTCCCTGTCACTTTCAGGTACACCAATCAGATGCAGATTTGGTCTTTTCACATAGTCCCATATTTCTTGGAGGCTTTGTTCCTTTCTTTTTCCTCTTTTTCTCTAAACTTCTCTTCTCACTTCATTTCATTCATTTGATCTTCAATCACTGATACCCTTTCTTCCAGTTGATTGAATTGCCTACTGAAGCTTGTGCATTCATCCTGTAGTTCTCATGCCATGGTTTTCAGCTCAATCAGGTCATTGAAGGACTTCTCTATACTGGTTATTTTAGTCAGCCATTTGTCTAATCTTTTTTCAAGGTTTTTAGCTGCTTTGTGATGGGTTCGAACTTCCTCCTTTAGCTTGGAGAAGTTTGATCATCTGAAGCCTTCTTCTCTCAACTCATCAAAGTCATTCTCTGTCCAGCTTTGTTCCATTGCTGGTGAGGAGCTGTGTTCCTTCGGAAGGAGAGAAGCGCTCTGATTTTTAGAATTTTCAGCTTTTCTGCTCTGTTTCTCCCCATCTTTGTGGTTTTATCTACCTTTGGTCTTTGATGATGGTGACATACAGATGGGGTTTTTGTGTGGATGTCCTTTCTGTTTGTTAGTTTTCCTTCTAACAGTCGGGACCCTCAGCTGCAGTTCTGTTGGAGTTTGCTGGTGGTCCACTCCAGACCCTGTTTGCCTGGGTATCAGCAGAGGAGGCTACAGAACAGCAAATATTGCTGAACAGTAAATGTTGCTGCCTGATCTTTCCTCTGGAAGCTTTGTCTCAGAGGGGTACCCGGCCGCGTGAGGTCTCAGACTGCCCCTACTGGAGGGCGTCTCCCAGTTAGGCTTCTCGGGGGTCAGGGACCCACTTGAGGAGGCAGTCTGTCTATTCTCAGATCTCAAACTCCATGCTGGGAGAACCACTACTCTCTTCAAAGCTGTCAGACAGGGACATTTAAGTCTGCAGAGGTTTCTGCTGCCTTTTGTTCGGCTATGCCCTGCTCCAGATGTGGAGTCTACAGTGGCAGGCGGGCCTCCTTGAGCTGTGGTGGGCTCCACCCAGTTCGAGCTTCCTGGCCACTTTGTTTATCTACTCAAGCCTCAGCCATGGCAGGCACCCCTCCCCCAACCTCACTGCCACCTTGCAGTTCAATCTCAGACGGCTGTGCTAGCAATGAGTGAGGCTCCGTGGGCATGGGACCCTCTGAGCCAGGCACGGGACATAATCTCCTGGTGTGCCATTTGTAAGACTGTTGGAAAACGACAGTACTAGGGTGGGAGTGACCCAGTTTTTCAGGTGCCATCTGTCACAGCTTCCCCCGACTCCTTGCGCTTCCCAGGTGAGGTGATGTCTTGGCCTGCTTTGGCTCATGCTCAGTGTGCTGCACCCACTATCCTGCACCCACTATTCTGCACCCACTGTCCAACAAGCCCCAGTGAGATGAACCCGGTACCTCAGTTGGAAATGAAGAAATCACCCATCTCCTGCTTCGCTCACGCTGGGAGCTGTAGACTGGAGCTGTTCCTATTCGGCCACCTTGGAACTGCCCCCTATCATGACTTCTATGAATGCAGAAGTTCTACTTTGCTCCTTTCTTACATTATTTTGATTTCCCTGAAAACACAAGTTTTGCATTTCTTTAGATGGTTCATATTGTCCTCAAAAACTGCAGAAGGTTGTTTCATTCCCTTCCTTCGCACAGAGATAATGGATTGTGCCAAGTCTTACATGCCCGTTGCATACTTTCTCAATTCCCAGCTTTGTTCTTACTTAATTTTCCTCATAACATTTCAATTAGGGGACAAATTTTCTTAATGTGGCATAAGGTACTGTCTGTATTTTACAAGGAATAACTTAGTTTCATTTACTTTGTCAATAGGTATTCAGGAGACAGAGGCCATATAACAATTTTATTTATGTGACATCGAGAATAAGTTTCTTCAGATGAGACTCTCTCTCATGAGTCCACAATGAATTCTCAAGCATTTTTTGATACAGATGAATTGAATGAATGGCTGTTCAGAGGATGAGACGAAAAGAGTTCCCTGCTTTCAGGGCAGCCATTAAATGCAGTCCCTGCTGCCATATCATGCAGCTGTTGCTCACTGAGGTGTGGGAAACTTATTTGGGAAAACTTTTTTGTGAACAAGAATGTTATCTGCAAATATAAGAGATTATTCCTCTCATTGTTAAATAAACTCAAGTGTATGTCTTGCTAGTGCTGACTTCCAATGTCATTTCGCTATATTGAGAGTTAAATGTAAGTGTCCTTGGGCAGAATGAGAGCACCTCAGCTTGGACAAGAGTCTGTCTTTTATTAGCTACATAACATCACACATTAAATTGTACTGAGCTAAAAAAATGAAGGTAATAATACATGACCATCTGTTTTGAGAATCAAATTGGATAATACCTATGGTATGTGATATGTGTGTAAATCCCATATCAGGAATACTTTCAAATAAAACAAAACACCATATGAGATGAGGATGGTTCAGAGTTTATTCAGAAATATATAGGTAAGAATCTCTGCTACCAAGGACATAACCCAAAGTTATCATGAAAAGAAGAAAGAAGAATACAAGAACCATGAGGAGGATATTGAAAACAAAAATATAATTGCAAAAATTATTGATCAGTTGCAGAAACCTATATTCCTTAGAAGCAGAGAATGAATCTCTTGACTTCTGAGTCAAAGCTGAGGCCATGACTCAAAATTGAGAACACATGAAGCTGGCACACGATCCACAAGGTGTAAGGAAAAAGAGAATCAGGATGAAGTATTCTGCCCTCCCTCAAGCTGATTCCCAAGATTTTAAACATGCAGAGAAGTCATAAAAATTTGGGTGAGAGCCTGGTGGCTGTCAGCAGCAAAGTAAATTAGTCCCCCAAAAGATGAGTCAGTTGAGCAGAAATTTGTTGTGTGAGGATGGTGGTTCTCTTGGGACTTGATCAGCAGCAAGAAGGCTGGCAGCAGCTGGACACACAGGTGGGCTGGAAGCAAGTGGTCCTGCAGCAGGTGGTCTCACAGCAGGCTGGGCGGCAGCAGGGCTGGCAGCAGCTGGAGCCACAGCTCTGGTTGAAGCAACCAGGCAGGCAGACAGTCGTGGGGTGGTAGCAGGTTCTTCTGCAGTACACAGGTGCACAGGAGCTGCTCTGACCATAGCTGGACCCACAGCTGGTTTGGCCACAGCAGCTGGACCCACAGCAGGTGGGCTGGCAGCAGGGTGTGCTGCAGCAGGAAGGCTGGCAGCAGCTGGTCACACAGGTGGGCTGGCAGCAGGTCCTGCAGCAGGTGTTTTGACAGCAAGTTGGGCGGCAGCAAGGCTGGCAGCAGCTGGACACACAGCAGGAGGGCTGGCAGCAGGGTGTGCTGCTGCAGGTGGTCACAGTGGTGGGCTTCCAGCAGGTGGTCCTGCAGCAGGTGGTCCTGCAGCAGGTAGGCTGACAGCAAGGCGAGCAACAGTGGGTCATGGTGTCAGGGGTGGAGGGTGGGCTTCTGTTCAGAGGTGAGTTTCCCAGAATCTGAAGACCCCTTGCAATCTGGACCTTTTATACACCTGGCCTCCAAAGTTTCCGCCAATCAGCAGGACTTTTCCTTGTTGCCATTTACCTTGTTTTCCACAGTCCTTTTGGTATTGTCAAAGGGGAAGTTCTTTCTTGAAGATTATGAATCTATTGAAAGTAAGTGTTTAATCTGTTTCTTAATTGTGAATTACTCATAGACACTTTGTTTCAGATAAAAGGAAGGCAGTCTCATCATCAGCATCATTCCCGCTCTGACCATCATCTGGTCATGTGATAGTTCCTGTTGATCTGGGAGGCTCACGTAGTTCTCTCTGGCCAGCCTCATGTTTGGCTGTATGTAGGCTAGGAAGTGTCTGTGGGGAGAAGCATGACGCTGATGTATTTATGGTGAGAAAATTAATTCATGCCTGGGCCCAAGACTAGTCACCCACCAAATTTTAACTCAAGACTAACAGGCATCTCTCTGTGCCACCCTTACCATCTGTGCCTTTCAGTTCTTTTAACGTCACTTGGGAAGAGGCTGTCTGACACAGTGTGTTCCATGTGGCAGAGCAGATCGAGAACAGGTGGATGCAGAGAAATCCACTGGGATTTAGACAGCATCAAGCAATCTATGCCCTGGGGCAACCATTCATTCTGACTTGTCTGTGAGTGTGGGGATTGCCAGGTTGATAATGGAGGACTTTCTATTACATAACTGCTTGAGATTCAGGCCAACCAGTATGCGCTGTGGTTCAAGCCCTAAACTAGTTACTAGCAAGGTAAGTGTCATTTCTTTTATTTATTTATTATTATTATACTTTAAGTTTTAGGGTACATGTGCACGATGTGCAGGTTAGTTACATATGTATACATGTGCCATGCTGGTGTGCTGCACCCATTAACTCACCATTTAGCTTTAGGTATATCTCCTAATGCTATCCCTCCCCCCTCCCCCCACCCCACAACAGTCCCCAGAGTGTGATGTTCCCCTTCCTGTGTCCATGTGTTCTCATTGTTCAATTCCCACCTATGAGTGAGAATATGCGGTGTTTGGTTTTTTTTTTTTTCTTGTATTATTATTATTATTATTATTATTATTATACTTTAGGTTTTATGGTACATGTGCGCAATGTGCAGGTAAGTTACATATGTATACATGTGCCATGCTGGTGCGCTGCACCCGATGTTTGGTTTTTTGTTCTTGCGATAGTTTACTGAGAATGATGATTTCCAATTTCATCCATGTCCCTACAAAGGACATGAACTCATCATTTTTTATGGCTGCATAGTATTCCATGGTGTATATGTGCCACATTTTCTTAATCCAGTCTATCATTGTTGGATATTTGGCTTGGTTCCAAGTCTTTGCTATTGTGAATAGTGCCGCAATAAACATATGTGTGCATGTGTCTTTATAGCAGCATGATTTATAGCCCTTTGGGTACATACCCAGTAATGGGATGGCTGAGTCAAATGGTATTTGTAGTTCTAGATCCCTGAGGAATTGCCACACTGACTTCCACAATGGTTGAACTAGTTTACAGTCCCACCAACAGTGTAAAAGTGTTCCTATTTCTCCACATCCTCTCCAGCACCTGTTGTTTTCTGACTTTTTAATGATTGCCATTCTAACTGCTGTGAGATGGTATCTCACTGTGGTTTTGATTTGCATTTGTCTGATGGCCAGTGATGGTGAGCATTTTTTCATGTGTTTTTTGGCTGCATAAATGTCTTCTTTTGAGAAGTGTCTGTTCATGTCCTTCGCTCACTTTTTGATGCGGTTGTTTGTTTTTTTCTTGTAAATTTGTTTGAGTTCATTGTAGATTCTGGAAGACAACATTTTAAATGATTCTACTTGAATATCAATTTTGGGGGACACAAATTAACCCATAACACTGGAGAATCTCATAGTGTGTCCATGTCCAGTGATAACCAGAAATCAGTAAGAACAGCAATCACAGTGGACAATGGTATAGTAACTAGAGGCTCAGACCATTCAGAAAGGAAGTTCTGAGCTACTCTATCAGGCAGTTATCCAGACCAAGAAGAGTGCTGGCCAGGGGTGAAGGGAGACTAGAGCTGGTGGTAATTAATGGAGATTAGGAATCTCAGGTGCACAGTATTATAGCAGCAGTAAGTGTAGCTTATTTCATTGCCCTTCCTTTTACATCTCAGTTCCTCTTTTTCCCTCTCTCTCTTCCTTCCTTCCTTCCCCTCCTTCTTTCCTTCCTTCCTTCTTTCTTTCTTTCGTTCTTTCTTTCTTCTTTTCCTTCCTTCCATCTTTCTTTTCTTTTCTCTCCTCTTCTTTTCTCTTTCTTTCTTTCTTCCTTTCTTTCTTTCCTTCTTTCCTTCCTTCCTTCCTTCCTTCTTTCTTTCTTTCTTTCATTCTTTCATTCTTTCTTTCTTCTTTTCCTTCCTTCCATCTTTCTTTTCTTTCCTCTCCTCTTCTCTTCTTTTCTCTTTCTTTCTTTCTTCCTTCCTCTTTCTTTCTTTCTTTCTTTCTTTCTTTCTTTCTTTCTCTCTTTCTTTCTTTCTCTCTTTCTTTCTTTCTTTCTTTCCTTCCTTCCTTCCTTTTCTTTCTTTTCTTTTTCCTCCTCTTCTCATCTTCTGTCCCTTCTCTTCCTCCTCTTCCTCTCCTCTTCTTCTTCCTTCTTCTAGAGGTTATTACTGTCCATCACATTTAAGTAGCAAAGATTCGACTTGACTGGAGCTAATTGTAGATCGTAGACAAGTTTTCATGACTGCACCCATATATCTTGGATGTCAGTGTGCTTGGACTAATTTCTGTCTGTCAGAATCTGCATCTCTGTGCCTAAGACCTCTTGTAATGCAGCTTTAGAAAGAAAATCGTGTCACCTGTGAATGCAACACAGAGAAAAACACTCAACCAATGATTCTGGAGAGCTGATTTATAAAGACTCTAGCTTCCTCATTCCTGAAGTAGGATAATTCTAGCTGTGTGTTTTTCCTTATTTCTCATAGATTTCCCTTTAGTTTAAGCTTTAGTTGGTGACTGTGATACTGACTTAATAGTGTACCTTCTTCTGTATCACTTCCCCAGTCCCTACCGGTGTGATCTGTACTTCCCAATAAACTAGTTTCACTGGAATACTTTCCTCAGAGTCTCTTCTGGGAGAAACTAATCTATGACAATACGTTAACTTTCTCAGCCTCAAATTTCTCATCTCTACAAAGGGGACATTAATACCTATTTTGAAAGTTTGTTAAATAGTTAATAATAATATACACAAAGCATGTAGCCAATACCCATCATATTATAGGCAATGCAGAATTAGTAGTTTTTGTTCAGAAAATTCCCAATTTTAATGTTGAAGATAAGAATATTTTTGTAATAATTACTAGATCAACTGAATACATTTTTCCAGCTATATTGAGGTATAATTAACAAACAAAAATTTTGTATATTTCAGGTATACAAGGTGATGTTCTGATATATATATTCATTGTGAATAACATATTTATTAGGTCACGTAGTCACCATTTCCTTTTTATTTTTCTGGTGTGAACATTGAAGATCTACCTTCTTGGTAAATTTCAGGTATATGATAAAGTGTTTTTAACTATAGTCACATTACTGTACGTTAGACATGCTGAACTTATTCATCCTTCATAACTGATGCTTGTCAAAGAGAATGTCTTAGTTTTCATCTCCTTTACTTCATCCCTCAACGATGATCACAGTCAGTGGCCGTTGTCTCTTAGCCAAGTCTTCACAGCATTTTAGATTCACAGTCTCAGAAGTTGGCGTCTGTCATGGAAATCTACATTTTTAGCTCATCAGAGGTATTTCTACCACTCCCCTGCTGGTAGGAGGCCCCAAGAAGGTGACCCAGGTCCCTGACTTTTCAATTTCTCTCAGAGCCAGCATCAATCAATCCTTTCATGAGTGAATGGTTATCTTACATCAGTTCAGGACCCGAAGCACCAACATCTGTCTATTATGTCTTCTATGAATGCACAAGTTCTACCTTGCTCCTTTCTTAGATTCTTCTGATTTCCCTGAAAACAGAAGTTTTTCATTTCTCTAGGTTCTTCATATTGGCCTCACAAAATGTGGAAGGTTGTTTTATTCCCTTCCTTAGCTCAGAGATTATGGGTTGTGCCAAGTCTTACCTGCCCATTGCATAGTTTCTCAATTCCCAGCTTTGTTCTTACATAATTTTACTCATAACACTTCAAGTAGGGGACAAATTGTCTTAATGTGGCATAATGTATGGTCTGTATTTTACAAGGAATAACTTAGTTTTATTTACTTTGTCAATAGGTATTCAGGAGACCGATGCTGTATAAGAATTTTATTTACGTCACACTGAGAATAAGTTTCTTCAGATGAGGCTCCGTCTCCTGAGTCCACAATAAATTCTCAAACATTTTTTGACGCAGATGAACTGAATGAATGGCTGGTCAGAGGCTGAGATAAAAAGATCCCTGCATTCAGGGCAGCCATTAAATGCATATCATGCAGCCTTTGCTCACTGAGGTGTGGGGAACTACTTCGGGATTTTTTTGTGTGTGAACAAAAGCGTTATCTGCGAATATGACAGATTATTCCTCTCATTGTTAAATAAACTCAAGTACACATCTTGCTAGTGCTGACTTCCAGTGTCATTTCTACTATATTGAGAGTTAAATGTAAGTGTCCTTGGGCAGAAAGAGAGGACCTCACCTTCGACCAGAGTCTGCCCCTTACTAGCTACATAACATCACACAGTAAATTGTTCTCAGCTGAAAAATTGGAGGTAATAATACATGATCATCTGTTTTGAGAATCAAATTGGATAATACCTATGGTATGTGATATGTGTGTAAATCCCATATCAGGAATGCTTTCAAATAAAACAAAACACTATATGAGATGAGAATGGTTCAGAGTTTATTCAGAAACATATAGGTAAGAATCTCTGCTACCAGGGACATAACCCAAAGTTATAATGAAAAGAAGAAAGAAGGATAAAAGAACCATGAGAAGGATATTGAAAACAAAAATATAATTGCGAAGATTATTGATCAGTTGCAGAAGCCTAAATTCCTCAGAAGCAAAGAATGAAGCTCTTGATTTTTGAGTCAAAGCTGAGATCATGACTCCAAATTGAGAACAGATGAAGCTGGCACATGATCCACAAGGTGTAAGGAAAAAGAGAAACAGGGTAAAGTATTCTGCCATCCCTCAAGCAGATTCCTAAGATTTTAAACATGCAGAGAATTCATAAAAATTTGGGTGAGAGCATGGTGGCTGTCAGCAGCAAAGTAAATTAGTCCCTCGAAAGATAAGTCAGTTGAGCAGAAGGTTGTTGTGTGAGGATGGTAGTTCTCTTGGGAGTTGATTAGCAGCAAGAAGGCTGGCAGCAGCTGGACACACAGGTGGGCTGGAAGCAAGTGGTCCTGCAGCAGGTGGTCTCACAGCAGGCTGGGCGGCAGCAGGGCTGGCAGCAGCTGGAGCCACAGCTCTGGTTGAGGCAACCAGGCAGGCAGACAGTCGTGGGGTGGTAGCAGGTTCTTCTGCAGTACACAGGTGCACAGGAGCTGCTCTGACCATAGCTGGACCCACAGCTGGTTTGGCCACAGCAGCTGGACCCACAGCAGGTGGGCTGGCAGCAGGGTGTGCTGCAGCAGGAAGGCTGGCAGCAGCTGGTCACACAGGTGGGCTGGCAGCAGGTTGTCCTGCAGCAGGTGTTTTGACAGCAAGTTGGGCGGCAGCAAGGCTGGCAGCAGCTGGACACACAGCAGGAGGGCTGGCAGCAGGGTGTGCTGCTGCAGGTGGTCACAGTGGTGGGCTTCCAGCAAGTGGTCCTGCAGCAGGTGGTCCTGCAGCAGGTAGGCTGACAGCAAGGGGAGCAACAGTGGGTCATGGTGTCAGGGGTGGAGGGTGGGCTTCTGTTCAGAGGTGAGTTTCCCAGAATTTGATGACCCCTTGTAATCTGGACCTTTTATACACCTGGCTTCCAAAGTTTCCACCAATCAGCAGGACTTTTCCTTGTTGCTGTTAACATTGTTTTCCACAGTCCCTTTGGTATTGTCAAAGGAGACGTGGTTTCCTAAAAGTTATGAATCTTTTGAAAGTAAGGGTTTAATCTGTTTCTTAATTGTGAATTACTCTTAGAAACTTCCTTTCAGATAAAAGGAAACCCGTCTCATCATCAGCATCATTCCTGCTCTGACCATCATCTGGTCATGTGATAGTTCCTGTTGATCCGGGAGGCTCAGGAAGTTCTCTCTGGCCAGCCTCATGTTTGGCTGTATGAAGACTGGGAAGTGTCTGTGGGGAGAAGCATGATGCTGACATATTTACGGTGACAAAATGAATCCATGCCTGGGCCCAAGACTATTCTCCCAGAAATTCTGGCTGAAGACTAACAGGCATCTCTCTGTGCCACCCACATCATCTGTGTCTTTCAGTTGTTTGAATGTCACTTGGGAAGACGGTGTCAGGCACAGTGTGTTCCATGCGGCAGAGCAGATCCAGAACAGGTGGATGCAGAGAAATCCACTGGGATTTAGACAACATTAATCAATCTATGCCCTAGGGCGACCATTCATTCTGACTTGTCTGGGAGTGTGGGGATTTCCAGGATGAGAATGGAGGACTTTCCATCACATAAATACTTGAGATTCAGGCCAACCAGCATGTGCTGTGGCTCTAGCCCTAAACCTAGTTACTAGCACAGTGTCATTTCTTCTATTTCTTTTCAATGAAGGGATTAGATGAGTTGAGATGATACCTGATTCATTGTGGAGTTCTAACATGTTTAAAACATTTTCTATTGTGAATAGTGCCACAATAAACATACGTGTGCATGTGTCTTTATAGCAGCACGATTTATAGTCCTTTGGGTATATACCCAGTAATGGGATGGCCCTAAAACTTAAAGTATAATAAAAATAAATTAAAAAAATAAAAAAATAAAAAAGAAAAAAGAAAAAAAAGAAAAAAACATTTTCTAGGTATATCATTCATTTGAGAAGAACACAAATTATTAATTTCCAACCTGATATAGTATTACATTGTAAATACATCTATGTCCCCATTACCAGGTTAGGAAATAGAAATTAATCCCGTTCTCTCCCAATTATATCCACTTACTCATTTCCAAACAGCTAACCACTCTATCAAGTTATAATACAGTAGGTGACTTTTGGCTTTTTAAAATTTTCACGTGAATAAAAATTATTGTATTTGCTTCTCTATTTCTTTGTTATAATCAAAAGGAATCATTATCGCCTAGTCATTTTGAACTCTTCCTGTCAGCAGAGCAACAGACAGAGAAAGGCATTATTATTTGGTGAGGGGTAATTATCTTTAAGCCATATAGTGTAGCAGAACATATCTATAGCTCAGGATACTTAGTAAGTGTATTAACTTACTAGCACTGCCATAATAAATTACAGTAAACCAAGTGGCTTAAATTTATTTTTTCACAGTTCGGAAATTAAGCTGTTGGCAATGTTGTTTTCATCTGAAGCCTGTGAGGGAAGTACTTGTTCCAGGTCTCTCTCCTTGACTTGTTGATATCTACCATTTCCATGTGTGTTTGACATAATTTTTCTGTTATATGCATACTCTCTGAATTTCCCCCTTTTATATAGACATCAGTCATATTTAATCAGAGGCCTAATTGTTTCCAATATGACCTTGCCTTATCACATAACACTTTAAATGATTCTATTTGAATATGAATTTTGGGGGACACAAATTAACCCATAACACTGGAGAATCTCATAGTGTGTCCATGTCCAGTGATAACCAGAAATCAGTAAGAACAGCAATCACAGTGGACAGTGGTATAGTAACTAGAGGCTCAGACCATTCAGGAAGGAAGTTCTGAGCTACTCTATCAGGCAGTTATCCAGACCAAGAAGAGTGCTGGCCA
Source organism: Pongo abelii (assembly GCF_028885655.2). Taxonomy (NCBI): domain Eukaryota; kingdom Metazoa; phylum Chordata; class Mammalia; order Primates; family Hominidae; genus Pongo; species Pongo abelii. The sequence goes on along the minus strand of NC_072004.2, from coordinate 71,496,232 downwards.
GGGGTGAAGGGAGAATAGAACTGGTGGTAATTAATGGAGATTGTGAATCTCAGATACACTGTACTATAGCAACAGTAAGTGTAGCTTATTTCATTGGCCTTCATTTTACATCTCACTTCCTCTCCTTTCTTTTCATTTCCTTCGTCTCTCTCCTTCCTCTTCCTTCCTTCCTTCCTTCTTCTTTTCTATTTCTTTCTTTCTTTCTTTCTTTCTTTCTTTCTTTCTTTCTTTCTTTCTTTCTTTCTTTCTTTCTTTCTTTTTCTTTCTTTCTCTTTCTTTCTCTCTCCCTTCCTTCCTTCTTTTTCTTTCTCTCTCTTTATTTCTTTCTTTATTTCTTTTGTCCTCCACTCATCTTCTGTCCCTTCTCTTACTCCTCTTTCTCACCTCCTCTTCTTCCTTCTTCTAGAGCTTGTGGCTGTCCATCACATTTAAGTAGCAAAGGTTTTACTTGAGTGGAGCTAATTGTAGATTGTAGATAAGTTTTCATGACTGCATCCATATATATTAGATCTTAGTGTGCTTGGACTAATTTCCATCTGTTAGAATCTGCATCTCTGTGCCTAAGGGCCCTTGTATTGCTGCTGTAAGAAGTCATGTCACCTGTGAATGCAACACAGAGAAAAACTCTCAACCAATGATTCCGGAGAGCTGATTTATAAAGACTCTAGCTTCCTCATTCCTGAAGTAGGATAATTCTAGCAGTGTGTTTTTTTGTCATTTCTGATAGTTTTCCCTTTAGTTTAAGCTTTAGTTGGTGACTGTGATACTGACTTGATAGTGTACCCTTTTCTGTATCACTTCCCCGATCCCTACCAGTGTGATCTGCACTTTCGAATAAACTAGTTTCACTGGAATGCTTTCCTCAGAATCTCTTCTGGGAGAAACTAATCTGTGACAATACACTAACTCTCTCAGCCTCAATTTTCTCATCTCTACAAAGGGAACATTAATACCTATTTTGAAAGTTTGTTAAAGAATTAATAATAGCCAGGTGCAGTGGCTCATGCCTGTAATCCAAGCACTTCGGGAGGCCGAGGCGGGCGGATCACAAGGTCAGGAGATTGAGACCAACCTGGCTAAAACCGTGAAACCCCATCTCTACTAAAAATACATAAAATTAGCCGGGTGTGGTGGCGGGTGCCTGTAGTCCCAGCTACTCGGAAGGCTGAGGCAGGAGAATGGCATGAACCAGGGAGGCAGAGCTTGCAGTGAGTCGAGATTGCACCACTGCACCCCAGCCTGGGCAACAGAGCAAGACTCCATCTCAAAAAAAAAAAAAAAAAAAGAATTAATAATAATGTACACAAAGCATTTAGCCAATACGTCTCCTATAGCAGGCAGCCCAGAATTAGTGTTTTTGTTCAGAAAATTTCTAATTTTAATGTTGAAGAGAAGAATATTTTTGTAATAATTAACTAGATCAACTAAATACTTTTTCTATCTGTACTGAGGTGTAATTGACAAATAAAAATTGTGTCTATTTCAGGTATACAAGGTGATGCTCTAATATATATATCCATTGTGAATAACATATTTATTAGCCCACATAGTTACCATTTCTTTTTTATTTTTGTGGTGTGAACATGTAAGATCTAACTTCTTGGCAAATTTCAGGTATATGATAAAATGTTTACAACTATAGTGACACTACTGTACAGTAGACATGCAGAACTTATTCATCTTTCATAACTGATGCTAGTCAAACAGAATGTCCTAGTTTTCATCTCCTTTACTTCATCCCTGAACGATGATCACAGTAAGCGGCCTTCATCCCTCAGCCAAGTTTTTAGACCATTCTAGATTCACAGTCTCAGAATTTGGCATCTGTCATGGAAATCTACATTGTTAGCTCATCAGAGGTATTTCTACCACTCCCATGCTGGTAGGAGGTCCCAAGAAGGTGACCCAGGTCCCCAAGCTTTATATTTCTCTCAGAGCCAGTATCAATCAATCTTTCCATGAGTGAATGCTTAGCTTGCATCAGTTCAGGACCAAAAGCACCAACCTCTGTCTATCATGACTTCTATGAATGCACAAGTTCTACTTTGCTCCTTTCTTACATTCTTCTGATTTCCCTGGAAACACAGTTTTCAGTTTCTTTAGATGCCTCATATTGGTCTTACAAAATGCAGAATGTTCTTTCATTCCCTTCCTTGGTTTAGAGATTATGGATTGTGCCACGTCTTACATACCCATTGCATACTTTCTCAATTCCCAGCTTAATTCCTTGCTCAATTTTCCTCATAACATTTTGATTAGGGGACAAATTGTCTTAATGTGGCATAAGGTATGGTCTGTATTTTACAAGGAATAACTTAGTTTCATTGACTTTGCCAATAGGTATTCAGGAGAGGGAGGCTGTGTAAGAATTTTATTTACATCATACTGAGAATAAGTCACCTCAGATGAGACTCTCTCTTATGATGATACAATGAATTCTCAAGAATCTTTTTGATGCAGATGAATTGAATGATTGCCTGGTCAGAGGCTGAGATAAAAAGATCCCTGCATTCAGGGCAGCCATTAAATACAGTCCCTGCTGCCATGTCATGCAGCTGTTTCTCACTGAGGTGTGGGAAAAAATAATTTGGGAATTTTTTTGTGAATAAAAATATCTGCAAATATGAGACATTATTTCTCTCATTGTTAAATAAACTCAAGTGCATGTCTTGCTAGTGCTGACTTCCAATGTCATTTCTACTATGTTGAGAGTTAAATGTAAGTGTCCTTGGGCAGAAAGAGAGGACCTCAGCTTGGATCAGAATCTGTCCTTTATTAGCTACATAACATCACATATTAATTTTTTTTCCAGGTGAAAAATGAAGGTAATAATACATGACCACCTGTTTTGAGAATCAAATTGGATAATACCTATGGTATGTGATATGTGTGTAATTCCCACATCAGGAATGCTTTCAAATAAAACAAAACACCTTATGAGATGAGGACGGTTCAGAGTTTATTCAGAAACATATAGGTAAGGATCTCTGCTACCAGGGGCATAACCCAAATTTATCATGAAAAGAAGAAAGAAGGATACAAGAACCATGAGGAGGATATTGAAAACAAACAAACAAAAAAAGATTGCAAAGATTGTTGATCAGTTGCAGAAGCCTAAATTCCTCAGAAGCAAAGAATGAAGCTCGTGACTTTAGAGTCAAAGCTGAGACCATGACTCAAAATTGAGAACACATGAAGCTGGCACACGATCCACAAGGTGTAAGGAAAAAGAGAATCAGGATGAAGTATTCTGCCCTCCCTCAAGCAGATTCCCAAGATTTTAAACATGAAGAGAAGTCATAAAAATTTGGGTGAGAGCATGGTGGCTGTCAGCAGCAAAGTAAATTAGTCCCCCAAAAGATGAGTCAGTTGAGCAGAAATTTGTTGTGTGAGGATGGTGGCTCTCTTGGGACTTGATCAGCAGCAAGAAGGCTGGCAGCAGCTGGACACACAGGTGGGCTGGAAGCAAGTGGTCCTGCAGCAGGTGGTCTCACAGCAGGCTGGGCGGCAGCAGGGCTGGCAGCAGCTGGAGCCACAGCTCTGGTTGAAGCAACCAGGCAGGCAGACAGTCGTGGGGTGGTAGCAGGTTCTTCTGCAGTACACAGGTGCACAGGAGCTGCTCTGGCCATAGCTGGACCCACAGCAGGTGGGCTGGCAGCAGGGTGTGCTGCAGCAGGAAGGCTGGCAGCAGCTGTTCACACAGGTGGGCTGGCAGCAGGTTGTCCTGCAGCAGGTGTTTTGACAGCAAGTTGGGCGGCAGCAAGGCTGGCAGCAGCTGGACACACAGCAGGAGGGCTGGCAGCAGGGTGTGCTGCTGCAGGTGGTCACTGTGGTGGGCTTCCAGCAAGTGGTCCTGCAGCAGGTGGTCCTGCAGCATGTAGGCTGACAGCAAGGCGAGCAACAGTGGGTCATGGTGTCAGGGGTGGAGGGTGGGCTTCTGTTCAGAGGTGAGTTTCCCAGAATCTGATGACTCCTTGCAATCTGGACCTTTTATACATCTGGCCTCCAAAGTTTCCACCAATTAGCAGGACTTTTCCTTGTTGCTGTTTACACTGTTTTCCATACTCCCTTTGCGATCGTCAAAGAGGAAGTTGTTTCTGAAATCTTATGAATCTTTTGAAAGTAAGCGTTTAATCTGTTTGTTAATTGAGAATTACTCATAAAAACTTTGTTTGAGATAAAAGGAAGGCAGTCTCATCATCAGCATCATTCCTGTTCTGACTATCATCTGCTCATGTGATAGTTCCTGGTGATCCAGGAGGCATATAGTTCTCTCTGTCCAGCCTCATGGTTGACTGTATGTAGACTGGAAATGTCTGTGGGCAGTCGTGTGATGCTGATATGTTCACAGTAACGCATTGAATCCATGCCCGGCCCCAAGCCTATTTATCCACAAAAGTCTGATTCAAGAGTAACAAGCATCTTTCTCGCTACAACCTATTCCACCTGTGTCTTCCAGTTCTATTAAACTCACTAGGGAAAGGGTGTTTGGCACAATGTGTCCCAAATTCAGAGCTAGACCAAAGCAGGTGGGTAGAAAAAGGAGTCCACTGGGATTCAGAAAGCATCAGGTGTCTCTGTGATGGTGTTGCCATTTACCCTTATTTGCCTGGGACTGAAGGGTTTACCAGCATGGGACTCTCTGTGATGTAAGTGCTCTAGATTCGGTCAAATCAAGCCGAGTTCTGGTCCCAGCTTGTTAATTCTAATACTTTTTGTATTTTCTTTTGGTGTGACAGAAAATTGTACATGTGCAGTCATGACTCGTAAAAAATAGTAATAGTTTTCTTCGCTTTATAAGAGTATTTTTAATCTTGCTTTTTTTTTTGGCCCTTGTACAGGGGTAGACCCTCCAGGACAATGTCTAATAGAATGGTGTAGTGTATATCTTTTTATATTCTTCGGATAGAAAGGACAACTCTCAGTATTTCACAGTTAATTACGATGCTTTCTGTCTTTTTTGTAGATTCATTTCATCATAGCAACAGGGCTTGTTCTATTCCTTATTTTCTGAGAGACAGAAAACTGAAAATGTACTGAAATTTACAAAATGCTTTTTCTTTATAAGCTGAAATAACGTTATGATTATTCTACCTTTTCCAGTAAATGTTATTTTATTCTATGTTTTTTGAGACAGAGTCTTGCTCTGTCACCCAGGCTGGAGTGCAGTGGTACGATCTCGGCTCACTGCAATCTCCACTTCCCGGGTTCAAGAGATTCTCTTTCCTCAGCCTCCCGAGTAGCTGGGACTACGGGAGCACACTACCATGCCCAGCTAATTTTTGTATTTTTAATAGAGACAGGGTTTCACCACGTTGGCCAGCTGATCGTGAACTCCTGACCTCAAGTGATCCACCTGCCTCGGCTTCCCAAAATGTGTTATTTTAAAAGTTGATTAATGTTCAAATATTAGCCCAGTCTTGTATTTCTGAAAACAATTCATGTGGTTATGATCACATGTATATGCCACTGGATTTTACTTACTTATATTTTGTTTAGGATATTTACTATCATTGCATTCCAAAAATATATTCTCCTATTCTTACTCTATTTCCTCTACCTTCTCTAAGTAAAGAAATTCTGAATATAGCAAAATTCCTACCCTTCTGTGCCCAATTTGACCTTGATGTGACCCCCTGTATTGATTTTTCTAAAGGCAATTTCATGCCCCATGAAATACTCTAGCAGTTCTATTGCAGAATGTGGGCTTGGGGATCAACAGCTCTCTTTTCAACAGGGGCACTAGATTATCCCATGGGTCCCTTTCTGACACACACACCCCATGGGGGGAACTCCCAGGAGATACTTGTAGCCCAGTTGTAGTCTTTCTTATCTACTTTGACAGAAACAATGAAGTCTAGCCCAATTATCCGAAATCTATACTTAGTCATTTCTACAACAATATTGTATTAATCTAGAGAACGTGAGTGAGGAATTGTCTTTAATCTGCAACTCAAATTATAGGAGGAGGAAATTACATCAGGATATGTAGGTATCAGTTAAATTCATTGAGGAGAACCTGGGGGAAAGTGTAATTGGTGGATCACTAATAACAAGATAGTGGTATCAGATTATCTCTTGATTAACAAACACATAAAACATGAGAGCCCATGCAGCTCTCTAACAACAGGCCTATTGCACTGAGTTTTACATGTAGATTTTTGAAGAGAGTGGAAAGTAAACAGTGAGTTTCCTGAGAATATAAGTAGACGTGTATGACAGAATATCATTATCAGTTCTTAAATATTATGGCAGAAATGAATGAAGTGAAAGTTTACGCTAACATGTAAGAAATATCACTATTTAGGCCCTACAGAAAGATGGCTTTGGACAGAAAAATAACAGAGATTAGATTGCCCTCGGAACTTCAAAGTTACACGAAAAGAAACAGAGCAAAATTATGCACAGGCATCTTAAAAAGAATCAATGGCTTCGAGGCTAGCCAAATTTATTCTAGTCTGATAAGGATTTGAAAATGAATATTTCTTATATGGGAATGTGGTACTCAAATTCTTCTCTCTGGGAATATATGTAGGAGTGAAATTGCCACGTCAGAGGAAACACTTATAATCAGCATTAGTAGAAAGAAAAAAGCAGTGTTTCAACATTTTACAACCAGTAGTGACTCCTGCTTGACCCTAATATTGTGAACCTTCTGAATTGTACTGGTATGTATTTATGTTTTAGATTTGCATTTATTTGATGACTAATGTCTAACAGGCATTTGTTGTTCCTTTTTCCTTTTTCATAAGATCCCTGTTCAAGTCTTCTACCCATACTTCTTCACGGTTGTTAATTTCTTAGTGTTTTATAGATTTTGGATATATGTTCTGACTAGTGTATAGATAGATAGACAGATAGATAATGTGGAGATCATTGTCTATAAACTTATATGAGATATATGTATCAGGAGTTTATCATTTATTGAGTGGATATGGTATAAATATTTTATCACATGCTGTGTTGTATCTTTCCTTTTTGCTCTCTTTTCTTTTGTTAAATTTTGTTTTTAATTTTTACCAAAACATGAATCCTGTTTTGTGCCATTTAACAATGGGGATATGTTCTGAGAAATGAACCACTAGGTAATTTTGTCATTGTGCGAACATTGTAGAGTGTGCTGAAACCTAGATCATATAGCTTACTATACATCTAGGCTATTTGATATGGCCTATTTTTTAAAATTGTACTTGAAGTTCTGGGGTACATGTGCAGAACGTGCAAATTTGTTACATAGGTATACACGTGCCATGGTGGTTTGCTGCACCCATCAACCCATCATCTACATTAGGTATTTCTCCTAATGCTATCCCTCCTCTATCCCCCCACCCCCTGACAGGCCCTGGTGTGTGATGTTCCCCTCCCTGTGTCCATGTGTGCTCATTGTTCAGCTCCCACTTATGAGTGAGAACATGCAGTGTTTGGTTTTCTGTTCTTGTGTTAGTTTGCTGAGAATGATTGTTTCCAGCTTCATCCATGTCCCTGCAAAGGACATGAACTCATTCTTTTTATGGCTACATAGTATTCCATGGTGTATATGTGTCACATTTTCTTTATCCAGTCTATCATTGATGGGCATTTGTGTTGGTTCCAAGTCTTTGCTATTGCAAACAGTGCTGCAATAAACATATGTGTGCATGTGCCTTTATAGTAGAATGATTTATAATCGTTTGGGTATATACTCAGTAATGGGATTGCTGGGGCAAATGGTATTTCTGGTTCTAGATCCTTCAGGAATTGCCACACTGTCTTCCACAGTGGTTGAACTAATTTACACTCCCACCAACAGTGTAAAACTGTGCCTATTTCTCCACATCCTCTCCAGCCTCTGTTGTTTCTTGCCTTTTTAATGATTGCCATTCTAACTGGTGTGAGATGGTATCTCATTGTGGTTTTGATTTACATTTCTCTAATGACCAGTGATGATGAACTTTCTTTCATATGTTTGTTAGCTAAATGTTTTCTTTTGAGAAGTGTCTGTTCATATCCTTCACCCACTTTTTGATAGGGGTTTTGCCCATGCCTATGTCTTGAATGGTACTGCCTAAGTTTTCTTCTAGGGTTTTTATGGTTTTAGGTCTTATGTTTAAGTCTTTAATCCATCTTGAGTTAATTTTTGTATAAAGTGTAAGGAAGGGGTCCACTTTCAGTTTTCTGCATATGGCTAGCCAGTTTTCCCAGCATCACTTATTAAATAGGGAATCCTTTCCCCATTGCTTGTTTTTGTGAGGGTTGTCAAAGACCAGATGGTTGTAGATGTGTGGTGTTATTTCTGAGGTTTCTATTCTGTTCTATTTGCCTATATATCTGTTTTGGTACCAGTACCATGCGTTTTGGCTACTGTAGCCTTGTAGTATAGTTTGAAGTCAGGTAGCATGATACCTCCAGCTTTGTTCTTTTTTTTTTTTATTATATTTTAAGTTTTAGGGTATATGTGCACAATGTGCAGGTTAGTTACATATGTATACATGTGCCATGCTGGTGTGCTGCACCCATTAACTCGTCATTTAGCATTAGGTATATCTCCTAATGCTACCCCCCCTCCCCCCACCCCACAATAGTCCCCAGAGTGTGATGTTCACCTTCCTGTGTCCATGTGTTCTCATTGTTCAATTCCCACCTATGAGTGAGAATATGCAGTGTTTGGTTTTTAGTTCTTGCGATAGTTTACTGAGAATAATGATTTCCAATTTCATCCATGTCCCTACAAAGGACATGAACTCATCATTTTTTATGGCTGCATAGTATTCCATGTTGTATATGTGCCACATTTTCTTAATCCAGTCTATCATTGTTGGACATTTGGGTTGGTTCCAAGTCTTTGTTATTGTGAATAGTGCCGCAATAAACATATGTGTGCATGTGTCTTTATAGCAGCATGATTTATAGTCCTTTGGGTATATACCCAGTAATGGGATGACTGGGTCAAATGGTATTTCTAGTTCTAGATCCCTGAGGAATCGCCACACTGACTTCCACAATGGTTGAACTAGTTTACAGTCCCACCAACAGTGTAAAAGTGTTCCTATTTCTCCACATCCTCTCCAGCACCTGTTGTTTCCTGACTTTTTAATGATTGTCATTCTAACTGGTGTGAGATGGTATCTCATTGTGGTTTTGATTTGCATTTGTCTGATGGCCAGTGATGATGAGCATTTTTTCATGTGTCTTTTGGCTGCATAAATGTCTTCTTTTGAGAAGTGTCTGTTTATATCCTTTGCCCACTTTTTGATGGGGTTGTTTGTTTTTTTCTTGTAAATTTGTTGGAGTTCATTGTTGATTCTGGATATTAGCCCTTTGTCAGATGAGTAGGTTGCGAAAATTTTCTCCCATTTTGTAGGTTGCCTGTTCACTCTGATGGTAGTTTCTTTTGCTGTGCAGAAGCTCTTTAGTTTAATTAGATCCCATTTGTCAATTTTGGCTTTTGTTGCCATTGCTTTTGGTGTTTTGGACATGAAGTCCTTGCCCATGCCTATGTCCTGAATGGTAATGCCTAGGTTTTCTTCTAGGGTTTTTATGGTTTTAGGTCTAATGTTTAAGTCTTTAATCCATCTTGAATTAATTTTTGTATAAGGTGTAAGGAAGGGGTCCAGTTTCAGCTTTCTACATATGGCTGGCCAGTTTTTCTTTTTGCTGAGGATTGTCGTGGCTATGTGGGCTCTTTTTTGGTTCCATATGAAATTTAAAGTAGTTTTTTCTAATTCTGTGAAGAAAGTCAATGGTAGCTTGATGGGGATAGCATTGAATATATAAATTACTTTGGGCAGTATGGTCATTTTCATGATATTGAGTCTTCCTATCCATTAGCATGGAATGTTTTTCCATTTGTTTGTGTCCTCTTTTATCTCCTTGAGCAGTGGTTTGTAGTTCTCCTTGAAGAGGTCCTTCACATCTCGTGTAAGTTGTATTCCTAAGTATTTTATTCTCTTTGTAGCAATTGTGAATGGGAGTTCACTTATGATTTGGCTCTCTGCTTGTCTATTATTGGTGTATAGGAATGCTTGTGATTTTCGCACATTTGTTTTGTATCCTGAGACTTTGCTGAAGTTGCTTATCAGCTTAAGGAGTTTTTGGGATGAGACGATTGGGTTTTCTAAATATAGAATAATGTCATCTACAAACAAAGACAATTTGACTTCCTCTCTTCCTATTTGAGTATGCTTTATTTCTTTCTCTTGCCTGATTACTCTGGCCAGAACTTCCAATACTATGCTGAATAGGAGTGGTGAGAGAGGGCATCATTGTCTTGTGTCGGTTTTCAAAGGGAATGCCTCCAGCTTTTGCCCATTCAGTATTATATTATCTGTGGGTTTGTCATAAATAACTCTTATTATTTTGAGATACGTTCCATCAATACCTAGTTTATTGAGTGTTTTTAGCATGAAGCAGTGTTGAAGTTTATTGAAGGCCTTTTCTTCATCTATTGAGATAATCATGTGGTTTTTGTCATTGGTTTTTGTCATTGGTTTTTGTCATTGTAATCCATGTGATGGATTACATTTATTGATTTGTGTATGTTGAACCAGCCTTGCATCCGAGGGATAAAGCCGACTTGATTGTGGTGGATAAGCTTTGTAATGTGGTGCTGGATTCGGTTTGCCAGTATTTTACAGAAGATTTTCGCATCAATGTTCATCAGGGATATTGGCTTGAGATTTTCTTTTTTTGGTGTGTCTTTGCCCAGTTTTAGTATCAGAATGATGCTGGCCTCATAAAGTGAGTTAGGGAGGAGTCTCTCTTTTTCTATTGTTTGGAATAGTTTTAGAAGGAATGGTACCAGCGCCTCTTTGTACCTCTGATAGAATTTGGCTGTGAATCCGTCTGGTCCTGGGCTTTTTTTTTTTGGTTGGTAGGCTATTAATTACTGCCTCAATTTCAGAACTTGTTATTGGTGTATTCAGGGATTCGAATTCTTCCTGGTTTAGTCTTCAGAGGGTGTATGTGTCCAGGAATTAATCCATTTCTTCTAGATTTTCTAGTTTATTTGTGTAGAGGTGTTTATAGTATTCTCTGATGGTAGTTTGTATTTCTGTGGGATCAGTGGTGATCTCCCCTTTATCATTTTTTATTGTGTCTCTTTGAGTCTTCTCTCTTTTCTTCTTTATTAGTCTGGTTAGTGATCTATTTTGTAAATCTTTTCAAGAAACCAGCTCCTGGATTCATTGATTCTTTGAAGGATTTTTTTGTGTCTCTATCTCCTTTGGTTCTGCTCTGATCTTAGTTATTTCTTGTCTTTTGCTAGCTATTGAATTTGTTTGCTGTTGCTTCTCTAGTTCTTTTAATTGTGATGGTAGGGTGTCGATTTTAGATCTTTCCCACTTTCTCATGTGGGCATTTAGTGCTATAAATTTCCCTCTAAACACTGCTTTAGCTGTGTCCCAGAGATTCTGGTACATTGTGTCTTTGTTCTCATTGGTTTCAAATAACTTATTTATTTCTACCTTAATTTTGTTATGTACCCAGTAGTCATTGAGGAGCAGGTTGTTCAGTTTCCATGTAGTTGTGCGGTTTTGAATGAGTTTTTTTTTTCTTTTTTTTCTTTTTTCTTTTTTTTTTTTGAGACAGAGTCTCGCTCTGTCACCCAGGCTGTAGTGCGGTGGTGTGATCTTGGCTCACTGCAACCTCTGTCTCCTGGGTTCAAGTAATTCTCCTGCCTCAGCCTCCTGAGTAGCTGGAATTACAGGTGCGTGCCACCATGCCTGGCTAAATTTTTTGTATTTTTCATAGAGACAGGGCTTCACTGTGTTAGCCAGAATGGTCTTGATCTCCTAACCTTGTGATCTGCCCACCTCGGCCTCCCAAAGTGCTGGGATTACAGGCGTGAGACACCGTGCCCAGCCTTGAGTGAGTTTCTTAATCCTTAGTTCTAATTTGATTGCACTATGATCTGAGAGACTGTTTTACTTCCAATTATGTGGTCAAATTTAGAGTGCTATGTTGTGCTGAGAAGAATGTACATTCTGTTGATTTGGGGTGGAGAGTTTTGTAAATGTCCACTTGGTCCAGAGCTGATTTCAAGTCCTGAATATCCTTGTTAATTTTCTGTCTCATTGTTCTGTCTAATATTGACAGTGGGGTGTTAAAGTCTCCCACTTTTTTTTTTTTTTTTGAGATGGAGTCTTGCTCTGTGGCCCAGGCTGTAGTCAGTGGTGTGATCTCAGTTCACCGCAAGCTCCACTTCCTGGGCTCACTCCTGCCTCAGCCTCCTGAGTAGCTGGGATTACAGGCACGTGCCACAATGCCTGGCTAATTTTTTTGCATTTTTAGTAGAGACGGGGTTTCACCATGTTATCCAGGATGGTCTCCATCTCCTGACCTCATGATCTGCCCACCTTGGCCTCCCAAAGTGCTGGGATTACTGACGTGAGCCACCACACTCAGCCTTGAGTGAGTTTCTTAATCCTGAGTTCTAATTTCATTGCACTGTGATCTCAGAGACTGTTTGTTATAATTTCCGTTCTTTTGCATTTGCTGAGGAATGTTTTATTTTTAATTATGTGGTCAATTCTAAAGTAAGTGCTATGTGGTGCTGAGAAAAATATATATTCTGTTGATTTGGGGTGAAGAGTTCTGCTTGTCCCAGAGCTGAGTTCAAGTCCTGAATATCTTTGTTAATTTTCTGTCTTGTTGATCTGTCTAATATTGACAGTGGGGTGTTAAAGTCTCCCACTATTTTTTTTTAAGATGGAGTCTTGCTCTGTCACCCAGGCTGGAGTGCAGTGGCACAATCTTGGCTCACTGCAACCTCTGCCTCCTGGGTTCAAGTGATTCTCCTGCCTCAGCCTCTCCAGTAGCTGGGATTACAGGTACGTGCCACCATGCCCAGCTCAGTTTTGTATTTTTTAGTAGAGACAGGATTTCACCATGTTGGCCAGGCTGGTTTTGAACTCTTGACCTCATGATCCACCCACCTTGGCCTCCCAAAATGCTGGGATTACAGGTGTGAGCCACCATGCCCGGCCAGTCTCCCATTATTATTGTGTGGGAGTCTAAATCTTTTTGTAGGGCTCTAAGAACTTGCTTTATAAATCTGGGTGCTCCTGTATTGGGTGCATATATGCTTAGGATAGGTTGCTCTTCTTGTTGCATTGATTCCTTTACCATTATGTAATGCCCTTTGTCTTTTTTGATCTTTGTTGGTTTAAAGTCTGTTTTATCAGAGACTAGGATTGCAACACCTGCTTTTTTTTGTTGCTTTCCATTTGCTTGGTAAATATTCCTCCATTACTTTATTTTGGGCCTATGTGTGTCTTTGCATGTGAGATGGGTCTGATGAATACAGTATACTGATGGGTCTTGATTCTTTATCTAATTTGTCAGTCTGCATCTTTTAATTGGGGCATTTAGCCCATTTACATTTAAGGTTAACATTGTTATATGTGAATTTGATCCTGTCTTTATGATGCTAGCTGGTTATTTTGCCCATTAGCTGATGCAGTTTCTTCATAGTGTCGATGGTCTTTAAAATTTGGTATGTTTTTGCAGTGGCTGGTACCAGTTTTTTCTTTCCATATTTAATGCTTCCTTCAAGAGCTCTTGTAAGGCAGGACAGGTGGTGACAAACTCCTTCACCATTTGCTTGTCTGTAAAGGATTTTATTTCTCCTTTACTTATGAAGCTTAGTTTGGCTGGATATGAGATTCTGGGTTGAAAGTTCTTTTATTTAAGAATGTTGAATATTGGCCCCCACTCTCTTCTGGCTTGTGGGATATCTGCAGAGAGATCCACTATTAGTCTGATGGGCTTCCCTTTGTGGGTAACCTGACGTTTCTCTTTGGCTGCCCTTAACATTTTTTCCTTCATTTCAACCTTGGTGAATCTGATAATTATGTGTCTTGGGGTTGTTCTTCTGGAGGAGTATCTTTGTGGTGTTCTCTGTATTTCCTAAGTTTGAATGTTGGCCTGTCTTGCTAGGTTGGGGAAGTTCTCCTGGAAAATATCCTGAAATGTGTTTTCCAACTTGGTTTCATTCTCCCCATCACTTTCAGATACACCAATCAAACATAGGTTTGGTCTTTTCACATAGTCCCATATTTCTTGGAGGCTTTGTTCATTCCTTTTTATTCTTTTTTCTCTAATCTTGTCTTCACGCTTTATTTCATTAAGTTGATCTTGAATCTCTGATATCCTTTCTTCTGCTTGATCCATTTGGTCATTGATACTTGTGTATGCTTCACAAAATTCTCGTGCTGTGTTTTTCAGCTACATCAGGTCATTTATGTTCTTTTCTAAAATGATTATTCTAGTTAGCAGTTCCTGTAACCTTTTATAAAGGTTCTTAGCTTCCTTGAATTGGGTTAAAACATGCACCTTTAGCTCGGAGGAGTTTGTTATTACCCACCTTCTGAAACCTACTTCTGTCAATTCATCAAACTCATTCTCTGCCCAGATTTGTTCCCTTGCTGGCAAGGAGTTGTGATCCTTTGGAAGAGAAGAGGCATTCGGTTTTTGGAATTTTCAGCCTTTTTTGTGCTGGTTTTTCTCTCATCTTCTTGGATTTATTCACCTTTGGTCTTTGATATTGGTAACCTTTGGATGGGGTTTTTGCGCGGGCCTCGTTTTTGTTGATATTGATGCTGTTGCTTTCTGTTTGTTAGTTTTCCTTCTAACCGTCAGGCCTCTCTTCTGCAGGTCTGCTGGAGTTTGCTGAAGGTCCACTCCAGACCCTGTTTGCCTGGGTATTGCTGCCTGCTCCTTCCTCTGGAAACTTTGTCCCAGGGGGCACCTGCCAGATGCCAGCTGGAGCTCTCCACTATGAGGTGTCTGTTGACTCCTGCTGGGAGGAGTCAGGAGGCATGTGGGTCAGAGACCTACCTGAGGAGGCAGTCTGTCCCTTAGCAGAGCTTGAGCGCTGTGCTGGGAGAGCAGTGAATCTCTTCAGAGCCGGCAGGCAGGAACGTTTGAGTCTGCTGCTGAAGCTGTGCCCACAGCTGCCACTCCCTGCAGGTGCTCTGTCCCAGGGAGATGGGAGTTTTATCTATAAGCCCCTGAATGGGGCTGCTGCCTTTCTTTCAGAGATGCCCTCCTGAGACAGGAGGAATATAGAGAGGCAGTCTGGCCACAGTGGCTTTGCTGTGCTGAGGTGGGTTCTGCACCCAGTTCGAACTTCCCGGCAACTTTGTTTACACTGTGAGGGGAAAACTGCCTACTCAAGCTTCGGTAATGGTGGGCACCCCTCCCCGCACCAAGCTCGAGCATCCCAGGTCGACTTCAGACTGCTGTGCTGCCAGCGAGAATTTCAAGCCAGTGGATTTTAGCTTATTGGGTGCCTTGGGGGTGGGATCTGGTGAACAAGACCACTTGGCTCCCTGGCTTCAGCCCCTTTCCAGGGTAGTGAATGATTCTGTCTTGCTGGCATTCCAGGCACCACTAGGATATGAAAAAAAAAAAAAAAAACAACAAAACAAAACAAAAACACAAAACTCCTGCAGCTAGCTTGGTGTTTGCCCAAACAGCCACCCAGTTTTGTGCTTGAAGCCCAGGGCCGTGGTGGTGTAGGCACCCGAGGGAATCTCCTGGCCTGTGAGTTGTGAAGACCATAGAAAAGCATAGTATCTGGGCCAGATAGCACCATCCCCAGAAATACCATTTGATTCAGCAATCCCTTTACTGGGTATATACCCAAAGGAATAGAAATCATTCTGTTATAAAGATACATGCATGCATATGTTCACTGCAGCACTACTCACAATAGCAAAGACATGGAACCAACCCAAATGCCCATCAAGAGTAGACTGGATAAAGAAAATATGATACATGTACACCATGGAATACTATGCAGCCATAAAAAGGAACTGGATCATGTCCTTTGTAGGAACGTGGATGGAGCTAGAAGCTGTTATTTTCAGCAAACTAACACAGGAACGGAAAACCAAAATGACATGTTCTCATTTATAAGTGGGAGCTGAATGATGGGAACACATTTATAAGTGGGAGCTGAATGATGGGACAAATGGTGGGGTGGGAGAACAACACATACTGGGGCCTGTTGCAGGCCACGAGAGGGAGGGCATCGGGAAGAACAGCTAATGGGTTCTGGGCTTAATACTTGGGTGATGGGTTGATCTGTGCAGCAAACCACCATGGCACATTTACCTATGTAACAAACCTGCACATCCTGCACATGTATCCCAGAACCCAAAATAAAAGTTGATAAAATAAAAAATAAATAATTTAAAAAAATTTTTAAAATTTCTAGAGACAGATGATGGTTGTCTAACAACATGAATGTACTTACTTCCACTGAACTGTATATGTAAAAATGATTATAATTGTGGTTGGGCACGGTGGCTCACGCCTGTAATCCCAACACTTTGAGAGGCTGAGGCAGGTGGATCACGAGGTCAGGCACTTGAGACCAGTCTGGCCAACATAGTGAAACCCCATCTCTACTAAAACTACAAAAAATTAGCCGGGCATGGTGGCACATGCCTGTAGTCCCAGCTACTCGGGAGGCTGAGGCAGGAGAATCGCTCCAAACTGGAAGGTGGAGGTTGCAGTGAGGTGAGAACGTGCCACTGCACTCCAGCCTGGGCAACAGAGCAAAATTCCATTTCAATAAAATAAAATAAAATAAAGATTATAATTGTAAATTTTATGTGTATTTTACCACAATAAAAAACAGTAAGACAGGAATAAAAAGTTTTGATGTGGAAACAAATTATCTCTCAAAGTTTGGGTGCAAATGAAATGTGGCCTAAGTTTTATAGGGCATGACTTAATCTTCTATTACCATTTATTTAGGTGACCAGAAGAATGAGGACAAACAGAATGCCAATTCCATGATTTCAACAAACAAGTATTTCTAGATGAGCCTCTCACACCAAAGTCCCAGGACAGAGGCAGGAACACAACGGGTGCTCAAAAGTATTTAAAGAAGTTCACCAGAGTCTGACAAGAGACTGAGAATATAAAATGTTCACATGATTCACGAGGGCTCTTAAAACAAGTTGTTGCTCTTAAGATGTGGCTATTGGTTAGGGGAATGAATTTGGGAAGAACTTTGTTAGTAGAAAATGATCTGCAAATGCGTGGAATTGGTGTTTCCATTGTCGGAGAACAACTTCGAGTGCACCCCTTCCCGGTTTTAAGTCCTTAGTATAATTCTGTAAGTGTGACAGCAGCAGAGCTGAAATCAGAAACCCTGAGCTTAGAGCCGATTCTGTCCATCCTTAGCTACATGACACGATGCAGGCCACTTGACTCATCTTGGTTCTGTCCAAGTTTGAGGCTCCTATGTGACTTAGATGAGATAATATATGTGAGATGCAAAACAATCACAGAAACAAAACAAAACACAACACAGGAGGCACTATAGTAAATACTTTATTAGGAAATAAATAAAGCAACACTCTTTTCAGCTAAGAAGATAATACAGAGTTGTCATGGAAAGTCACAAAAGTGAGTATTATATTGAAACAAAATGATATGTATAACTGTAAAGATCTAATAAGGGCCGGGTGTGGTGGCTCATGGCTGTAATCCCAGCACTTTGGGAGGCCGAGGTGGGCAGATCTCCTAAGGTCAGGAGTTCGAGACCAGCCTGGCCAACATGGTGAAACCCCCTCTCTACTAAAAATACAAAAAATTAGTCGGGTGTGGTGGCAGGAAACTGTAATCCCAGCTACTTGGGAGGCTGAGGCAGGAGAATCACTTGAACCTGGGAGCACGAAGGTGTCAGTGAGCTGAGATCGCACCATTGCACTTTAGCCTGGGCAACAAGAGTGAAACTCTGTCTCAAAAAAAAGAAAAAAAATTTTAATAAGACAGCTATGAGAATTTTCTTTTTCTTTTTAGAAATTTTCCTAGGGTAAAAAAACAAAGATAATTTTGTCAATGCTCAGACCATAAATCCAGGTCAAGAACAGATGAAGCTGACCAGCAGCTGGCTCAATGAAGAGAATATCGGAGTGAAAAAGGCTACACTCATCAAGCAAGCTCATAAATTTGTTAACAAGAAGATGACTCACAGTTTAGTGACAGCATGTATGTTATCAGCAGAGGAAGTGGAGTGAGTTTGCAATAGAAATGGATATCTGGCCTGGGCGTGGTGGCTCATGCCTGTAATCCCGGCACTTTGGGAGGCCAAGGCAGGTGGATCACCTGAGGTCAGGAGTTCTAGACCAGCCTGACCAACATGGAGAAACCCCATCTCTACTAAAAATACAAAATTAGCCGGGCATGGTGGCGCAAGCCTGTAATCCCAGCTACTTGGGAGGCTGAGGCAGGGGAGTGGCTTGAACCTAAGAGGCGGAGGTTGTGGTGAGCTGAGATCACGCCATTGCACTCCAGCCTGGGAAACAGAGTGAAACTAGGTCTCAAAAAAAAAAAAAAGAATACCTGGGTGGTCTGATGATGGAAGTCTATTCTATGCAGGTAGTGATCTGTGGTAAGTTGATCAATAACTGCAAGGCTGGCAGCCCCTAGACACACAACAGGCTGGTTGGCAGCAGGGCTAGCAGCAGCTGGATCCATAGCTCTGGTTTAGGCAACCAGGCAGGCAGACAGTCGTGGGGTGGTAGCAGGTTCTCCTGCAGTAGACGGGTGCACAGGAGCTGGGCTGGCAGCAGCTGCACCCACTGCCAGTTTGGCCATAACAGCTGGACCCACAGCAGGTGGGCTGGCAGCAGGGTGTGCTGCAGCAGGAAGACTGGCAGCAGCTGGTCACACAGGTGGACTGGCAGCAAGTGGTCCTGCAGCAGGTGGCCTCACAGTAGGCTGGGCGGCAGGCAGCAGGGCTGGCGGCAGCTGGATCCACAGCTCTGGTCTAGGCAACCAGGCAGGCAGACACACATGGAATGGTAGCATGTTCTCCGGTAGACAGGTGCACAGCAGCTAGGTTGGCAGCAGGATGTGTTGCAGCAACTGGGGGGGGCAACAAGACTGACAGCAGCTGGACACACAGCAGGTGGTCCTACAGCACGTCGTAGGCTGGCAGCAAGACGAGCAGCAGTGGGTCATGGTATCGGGGTGGAGGGTGCGCTCCTGCTCAGAGGTGAGTTTCCTAGAGTTTGATAACCCTATTCAATCTGAACCTTTTATACATGGTACTCCGAAGTTTGGATCAGTGAGCAGAACTTGTCTTTGATACTTCTCTAGTCCATTGGGAAATGTCCCAAGGAGGAAGTTGTCTATTCAGTGCTGTGAATTTTCTTTGAGTAATTGATATATTTGCTTTCTTAATTGACAAATAATCAGTCAGGACTATTTTTCTGAACTGAGAAATGAATCATTCTCCCTACCAATTAAGCACTGATCCTCATTTTTAAAGCTGAGTACAGTATTTGGTCATCTAACAGGTCCTATGTAGCTTTGTGAGATGTCAGGACCATTGTTAGTCACCATCTGTTTTTCCTTATTGCTATTTACTTTGGGAAGCACCTCTGAAGATAGGATGATATTGAGTCATGGTGATGAGTTAAAAACCAAGTTTAGGGAGGGCTTCTGATGCCACCCTAATGTAGAAGCTAGTATAAGATTTATCCTCCTACTATAAACAATAACAAAAGCTTTGTAAATATATAAAACAACTGTTTGCAGATATTGGATGACAATCAGCTTTGGGTTATGATCCTTGAAGGAAGACACATGGGGTAAAAAAAGAAACACATGGGTTTGTATGTTTTCAAAATTGCTGCTGCAGCCCACCCTGCTGCCAGCCCACCTGCTGCAGCAGCTGCAGCTGTTATGGCCAAATGCCAGCAGAAATAGAATCCACATAGAGAGCAGAGAAGAGATAGGCATTAAAAGGGTTTATCACAATTCCTTCTCTAATTCCTTCTCTCAGTCTGAAATGTGATTTTTGATGGTTAAGTTTTCTAAATCTTGATCCAGTTAAAATTATCAGTCATTTCTTTTCAAATAATAATATTTTTGTCTTGGTCAGGAAGTATTTATCTACCTAAACATAAAAAAAAATCACATAAATTATCTAGTGAGGGTTTAAGATTTTTTTTGAACTTCAAGATATTGATACACCTGGAATTGTTTTTTTTCATACATGATGAGTGATCAGAATCCAAGTTCATCTTTTCCATGTAAATACTTTTCCATGTAAATACTGGAAACAGCTTTGATTATGATTCCTTTGATTATGGAACATTTTCAGCTTTATTGCTGGATATGTTCTCATTTTCATCCAGAATATTATTTATTTGTGTCTTCTTTACATTTCTTGATCAATCTTGTCAGTGGCTTATCATTTATTGGTATTTTTTTTGAAAAAGAAATTTTGGCTTTGTTCATCTTCTCTGTGATATCGTTTTTAACTAGTTCATTGATTTACATTTTATGCTACTTTGGTTGTTTTCCTTTTTCTTATTCACTTAGGTGAACACTTAGTTCATTTATTTTTAGGTTTTATTCTTGTTTAATATTTAAATATTAAAGGCTATTTAAAGTGTGTACATTTTATCAAAGATCATTTTTATAACACCCCGCAAGTCTTGATATGTAATATTTTCATTATAATTGAGTTACATATTTTTTCCTTTACATTATAGATTCTTCCATTTTGGTCTTCCAAGTCAGTATATCTTCTGCAGCTTATCTCACTTATTTGTGTACTTTAATGACTATATGCTCTATTATTAGTTTAGTATCTGATATTATGCTTGGTTGTGTCTCCTCCCCCATTATACATGTTTGTTTTTATTAATTTTTCATTTTGAAATAATTTCATACTCATAGAAAATTGTAAACATAGTACAAAAGATTCCCATATGCCTTCACTTGGATTCCTCAAATGTTAACATTTTACCACGCTTCTTTAACATTATTTCTATACATATATGTGTTACTACTGTTGGCTTTTAAAAGTAAGTTGCAAATAGAATTTCCCTTTATCACTAAATACCACTTTATCCCTATGTACTTCAGTGTGTATTTCTTGTCACAGCCCAATGATCAAAACCAAAATATTAACATCATTGCAGGATAGTCTCTGGTTGGTTCTTATTCATGTTGTGTGTGTGTGTCTTTTTGTATTTGTCTATATTGGTAATAGCTTCCCTTATGTCTTTAAATGCATTTATTATGTTTAGTTAAAACCCAGTTGAAGATTTGCTGACTGGGAAGATGGAGTGGACATACTTTTCCATATTCTTTCTGCTAAGCACAACTAAAAATTCTGGATATTATATATAAAGCAAACACAAGAGGACTCTGAAAGGTGGAGTGAAGAAAGCAGCCAGGCTAGAAGCCTCAAGACTTAAGGAACAATAAGGTGGGGTTCTCTGGGTTTTCTTTTTGCTGCAAGTACCCCCCAGACTTGGAGCTTGAGAAGCCTGCAACTCTGAAACTCTAATGGATGCACACACACACACACACACACACACACACACACACACACACACACACAGTTCCAATAAATGCTTCTCTCTACTTAAAGGGTCAGAAAAGAGGTGGCTTAGCAAGAAGAAAAACATTTAGATGGTATCCGCTGTGCTCCAGAAACAACTACAGCTTCATTGCTAATCACACCAGTAAAAGCCGGGTGGGGAGATAAGACTTTCATCCCTGAGAAGCTGTAATGAGTTTCCCTAACACCCCCCACTGAGATAGTGTCTGAGAAGGCCAAGTAGGGCTGTGAAACCTTAATCTCTGCCAGCCAGTAATGACCCCCGTCCCCAAAAGACATCGACATAGAGTGCCAGTGGAGACCATGTGGAGGGCTGGAGTTCTCATCTGTGCTCAGCAATAATGATATGCTCCCCCACCTTGATTGTCAGCACAGGCTGAATAGGGGAACTAATCTACCTTCATGTGACAGTAATGAGGTAGCCCCTAGTCCCTTGCTAGAACAATGTCAGAGAAAGCCGGCCCAAACAAAAAATTACATAAGATCCAGAGTTTCATAATATAATACAAAGAGGGCCAGATACTAATAAAACATCACTTAACATACAAAAACCAGGAGGATATGTAACTGGATGAAAAAAGACAATCAATAAATGCCAAGGTTGAGATACCAGATATGTTAGAATTATCTGACAGAGTTTAAAGCAGTCATGATAAAAATACATCAATGAGGCCAGGTGTGGTGGCTCACGCCTGTAATCCCAGCATTTTGGGAGGCCGAGGTGGGAGGATCTTGAGGTCAAGAGATCAAGACCATCCTGGACAACATGGTGAAACCCTCTCTCTACTAAAAACACAAAAATTATCTGGGTGTGGTGGCACGCACCTGTAGTCCCAACTACTCAGGAGGCTGAGGCAGGAGAATCGCTTGAACCAGGGAGTTGGAGGTTGCAGTGAGCCAAGATCGGGCCACTGCACTCCAGCCTGGTGACAAAGCAAGACACTGTCTAAAAAAAAAAAAAAGTCAATGAGCAAAACATAAAGTGTATGTTTAAAATATACTTTAAACAAATGAAAGAGTAGAAAGTGTCACAAATAAATAAAAGATAAAACGATATATGTGAATTTTGGAACTGAAAAACCCAATAACCAAAATAAAATGCTCAGTTGATGGCTCAACAGCAGAACAGAGGTAAAAAGAAAAATATCAGTGAACTAGAAGACAGAACATTAGAAAATTTCCAATCCAAACAATAGAGAAAATACACTGGAAAAGCCTAAAAATTTAACAGAGCTTAAGGGACCTGTGGGACTAAAACAAACTATCTAATATTCATCTCACCAGAGTCCTAGAAGGAAAGATGAAAGAGGGCAGGGGTGAAAAAGTATTCAAAAACAATATAGTTGAAAATCTCCCCAATTTACTGAGAGACATAAACCTACAAATTCAAGAAGGTGAGCAAATCCCAAACAGGATAAGCTCAAAGAAATTTGTGCCAACACACATAGTAGTTAAACTTCTGAAAAGTAAAGATAAAGAAAAAGTTGTAAATGCAACCAGAGAAAGAAACACCTCACCTTTAGGGGAAAACAATTAAAACTACAGTGGATTTCTCATTATTTTTCAAGTGCTGATAGAAAAGAACTAAAACGAGTAGAAAATCAACAAAGATACGGAAGAACTCAAAAACACCATCAACCAACAGGGTCTAATTAATGTTTATAGAACAGTCCGTCCAACAATAGTAAAACACACATTCATTTCAAGTGTCCATGGAATGCATTTCAAGATGGACCATATCTTGGGCCATAAAGCAATCTCAACAAATTTATAAGAGTTGAAATCATAGAGTATGTTCTCCAACTATAATGGACTCAAACTAGAAATTAATGACAGAAAGATAACTGGGGAATCTTCAAACACTTGGAAACTAAACAGCATACTTTTAAATAATCCCTAGGTCAACAAGGAATACTTAAGGGAAATTTTTTTTAAATGCATTGAAATGAATGAAAATGAAAATACAACATGTCAAAACTCGCTAGACACAATTAAAGCTGTGATGAGAGGGAAAGTCATAGCATTAAATGCATACATTTGAAAAGAGAAAAAGTCTCAATTAATTATCTAAGCTCCCACCTCAAGAACCTAGAAAAAGAAGAGCAAAATAAACTAAAAGCAAGCACAAGGAAGGAAATATTAAATATAAAAGCAGAAATCAATGAAATTGAAAGCAGAATAATAATGAAGAAAACAATGTGAAATAGTGAAACAAAGAGCTGGTTCTTTGAAAGTATAAATGACAGTGAAAGATAAAATGCTTTCCCCTGAATTGGAAATATTAAATCTCACTGCTTACTCTACACAGTGCTCAAAGTTTTAACCAGCACAATAAGGCAAGAAAAAAAAATAAAGGAAAGGAAGAAATAAAACTGTCTCTGTTTGTAGATAGCATGATTATCTACATAGAAAATCTCAAGGAATCTATGAATACAAACAAACAAATAAGCAAGCAAACTCTGAGAACTAATGAATGAGTTTCAAAAGATTGCAAACTACAAGATAAACATACACAATCAGCTGTATTCTATATATTGGCAATGAAGGCATGGACGCAGAAATTGAAATAAAATGTCATTTACAATCTCTCTAAAACATACTTAGGTGTAAATTTAAAAAACATGTAGAGGGCTTATCACAGCAGGTTTTTAAAGAAGTAAATATCAATAAGATTCTTCCAAAATGTATATAGAAAGACAAAAGAACTAGAATAGCTAAAAAATTTCAAAGAATGAAGTGGAAGGAATCAGTCTATTTAATTTCAAGATTTATGAGGTAGCTATAGTAATCAAGGTTGTGTGGTATTGGAGGAGGAATGGACAGCTAAATGAATGGATTAACACAAAGAAACCTAGAAATAGACCTATACAAATACAGTTGATAGGTTTGAAGTGCACAGGTCCACTTACATGTGGATTTTCTTCTGCCTCTGCCACTAATGAGATGGCAAGACTAACCCCTCCTCTTCCTCCTCCTCTTCAGCTTACTCGACATAAAGACAACCAGGATGTTGTGGGGTGGGAGGAGGGGGTAGGGATAGCACTGGGAGATATACCTAATGCTAGATGACGAGTTAGTGGGTGCAATGCTCCAGCATGGCACATGTATACATATGTAACTAACCTGCACATTGCGTACATGTACCCTAAGACCTAAAGTATAATAAAAAAAAAAAGACAACCAGATTGAGCAACTTTATGGTGATCCACTTCCACTTAATGAACAGTAAATATATCTTCTATTTCTTATGATTTTCTTAATAGCATTTTCTTTTCTTCAGCTTACTTTATTGTAAAAATACAATATATAATACATATAACATGCAAAATATGTGTTAATTGACTGCTTATTTTATTGATAAGTCTTCCAGTCAACAGTAGGCTATAAGTAGTTAAGTTTTGGGGGAGTCAAAAGTTATATGCAGATTTTTAGCTGTGTGGAGGTTTGCTGCTCCTAACCCTTGCATTGTTTAAGGATTGGCTGTATCCCTAGCCAATTTTTGATGAAGGTACACCAACAATTCAATGGAGGAAAGCTATCCCTTTAAACAAATTGTTCTAGAGCAATTAGACATCTAGATGAAAAAAAAACCCTAAAAATTAACTCAAATAAATTACAAACTTAAATATAAAACGTAAAACTATAAAACTTTCAGAAAAAAATAGAAGAAAATCTTTAGCATGTAAGACCAAAGAGTTCTTAGGTAACACCAAAAACATGATCCATTAAAGAGAAATTAATAAATTGATTAAAAAATTATGTTCTGCAAAAGAACAGAGGAGGAAAAGACAAGCTGTGAACTATACATGATATATATTTGCAAATCACATATTTGACAAAGGAGTAGTACCTAGAATATATAAAGAACTTTAAAAACTGAACAATTAGAAAGCAAACACTAAAAGTACAGCATGGGCAAAAGACATGAAGAAATATTTCATGGAAGAAAATATACAGATGACAAATAAGCATGTGAAAAGATGTTCAACATCATTAGCCATTAGGGAAATGCAAACTAAAACCACCATAAGTTAGCACACCTATCAAAATGGCTAAAATAAATGCTGGTGAGTGTTCAAAGAAACAGAATCAGTCATACATGTAAAATGGTACAGACACTCTGGAAACAGTTGATGCTGTTGCTTAAAAATTAAACATGCTGGCCGGGCACAGTGGCTCATGCCTGTAATCCCAGCACTTTGGGAGGCTGAGGCGGGTGGATTGTCTGAGGTCAGGAGTTTGAGACCAGCCTGGCCAACATGGTAAATCCCTGTCTCTACTAAAAATACAAAAAGTTAGCGGGGCTTGGTGGCGCATGTCTGTAATCCCAGCAACTCGGGAGGCTGAGGGGGGAGAATCGTTGGAACCTGGGAGGCGGAGGTTGCAGTGAGCCGAGATAGTGCCACTGCACTCCAGCCTAGGTGACAGAGCGAGACTCTGTAAAAAAAAAAAAAAAAAAAAAAAAATTAAACATGCAACTACCATACAACTCAGTAATTGTACTTGTTCACACAAATGTTTGTACATGAATGTTTATGGCTGCTTTGAACTGGAAGCGACCCAGATGTCCTTCAACACATGATCAAACTGTGGTACATACATACCAGAGGGTACTTCTTACTGACAAAAAGGAAAAACTGTTCAACAATCTGTTTAAATTTTCAGGGAATTATGCTGTGTTGAAAAAACCAGTCTCAAAATGTTAAGCACTGTATGATTCTTTTTATACAACATCCTTGAAATGACAGAATTATACAAATGAAGAACAGATTGGTGGTTGCCAGGTGTAAAGAAAGGAGTGGGTGTGGGAGGGAGGTGAGTGTGGCTATAAAAGAACAATCAAAAGAGATCATTGTGGTGACAGAAATGTGTTGTACATTGGCTATGTCAATATCAATATCATATGCTGGTGGTGATGTTTTTCTATAGTTTTGGAGGATGTTATTTTTTGGGGAAACTGGGCAAAGAGTACATGGATCTCTTGTATCACATCTTACAACTGCATGCCAATCTCTAGTCTTTAAAAATAAAAATTTTAATTAGAAATTTAATTTAAGAAAGGAAGAAACAGGTTTTTGTGTGTGTGTTCATGTTTTTTTTTTTTGTTTGTTTTTTTGTTTTTTTGGTTTTTTTTGACGGAGTCTCACTGTCGCCCAGGCTGGAGTGCAGTGGTGCGATCTCAGCTCACTACAACCTCCATCTCCCTGGTTCAAGGAATTCCCCTGCCTCAGCCTCCCAGGTAGTTGGGATTACAGGCACATGCCACTACGCGCAGCTGATTTTTTTGTATTTTTAGTAGAGATAGGGTTTCACCATGTTGGCCAGGCTGGTCTCGAACTCCTGACCTCAGGCAATCCACCTGCCTCAGCCTCCCAAAGGGCTGGGAGTACAGGCGTGAACCACCGTGCCCCGACGAAACAGTTTTAAGAAGGATTTTATCTTTAAAAGGTAGAAGAACATGGGTTTTGGAGATCGGTCAAACATCTAACCACTTCCACTGTTACCACGAGATCATGCATCAGACAGAGCTGAGCAGCTTCTTTTTTTTTAAAAAAAATTATTTCCGTAAGTTTTTGGGGAACAGGTGGTATTTGGTTACATGAGTATGTTCTTTAGTGGTGATTTGTGAGATTTTGGTGCACCCATCACCCGAGTAGTGTATGCTGAACCCAGTTTGTAGTCTTTTATCCCTCACCCCTCCCGTCTTTTCCCCTGAGTCCCATCTTTTCCCCAAAGTCCATTGTATCATTCTTATGCCTTTGCATCCTCATAGCTTAGCTCCCACTTACAAGATTTCAGGTTTGGTTTTCCATTCCTGAATTACTTCACTTAGAATAATAGTCTCCAATTCCATCCGGATTGCTGTGAGTGTCATTAATTCATTCCTTTTTATGGCTGAGTAGTATTCCATCATATATACAACCGTTTCTTTTTCCACTCATTGATTGATGGGCATTTGGGCTGGTTTCATATTTTTTGCAATTGCGAATTGTGCTGTTATAAACATGCATGTGCAAGTATCTTTTTCGTATAATGACTTCTTTTCCTCTGGGTAGATATCCAGTATTAGGATTGCTGGATCAAATGGTAGTTCTACTTTTAGTTCTTTAAGGAATCTCCACACTGTTTTCCACAGTGGTTGTACCAGTTTACATTCCCAGTATGAACAGCTTTTTAAATTAAAAAAAAAAAAAAACTAACTTCTTGGTGAATCTGGATTCATAATATCTGTATTCCATTCTGAGGGGACTTCAGATGTTGGCATGATTTCACTCCAGTATGTGTTTTAAAAAGAAAAGGAAGGACACTCCTTAAATCCAATCCCTGGAAGTTCTATCAACATCCTCTCAAGCCTTTATATTATTTATATATACTTATATCAAGTATTCTCAAGCTTTTATATTAATTAGACAGGTACAGTAGAAAGCTTTTAGGTTGGGTAGATTCTGATACCGATTTTCAGAAGATTCCAATATTCTTATCTAAGCTGAAAGAAGGTATTAAAACATCATACAAATACTGTGGGAATCTCTCAGAACAACTTACATAATATCAGTGTTACCAGTCTTCAAAATTTCTATAATTTCATATAATATCAGTATTATCAGTCTTCAAAATTTCTATAATTTCATAAAGTTCTTAATATCTTAGAAACAAATCTACACTTGTTAACCTCAGTGGGAATCATTACATGTTCTTCTGATTCTTTTTCCATTTTTCCACATTTTACACATGAGCAAACTTTGAACATAAACTTCACAATTCTCCAGTGAGTCAATCTGATGTTGATAGAACTTCCAATATTGGCAGTTCGGGAGCTCTCTCACACTTCTTAAACTATCAATGTTATAGCAGGGATTGGAATTAGGGAGTGTCATTCCTTTTCTTTTTAAAACACATACTGGAGTAAAATCATGCCAACATCTGCCATCTAGGGGGAATTCTGAATGGAGGTTCTCCAGTGGAAAAATAGGGAAGTTTTGTTACATACATTGTACACTGGACAGAGCTAAAGAAAATGAAAAACCATTTCGTGAAAGCATTACTTGGTCTTGTCCATAATAATATTATATTTTAATAGAGGACTGAAGTGTGGAATTGTCTTTTATGTTTAATGGCAGTCATAGGAAAAATTGCAGTAGGATGTGCATAAACCATCAGAACCCACTGAGGGGTCCCAGGGGAAGGCGTGTGATGGGGGAATCACACAAACAGGTGTATGATATCATGTTACTGTCTAATGATAACAAAGAGCCCATGCCAGTTTCTGAAGACCGACCTGCATGGCTGCAGCTTATATTTTTATTTGGAAGAAAGAGAAAGTGGACAAAATCTGGAGTCACCTAAAGTGTAATTTGTATGCTATGGCCTGAAACTTCATAAATGATCCATAAATATGATGGCAAAAGCAAACAAAATTAAAAATGTTTTGTAGGTCTTTATGAGGCAAAGGCATAAATGAGGTTGTATCAGAAGTTGTGGAACATGGGAGGGGCTGCTTCAAGGCCTGCAGAAATTACTGTAAGTTGATTGAAGATGGTTTTAAAAAGAACCTGGGACTTATAAATGGGGGTGGAGGTTTGGTGAGCCATGGCAGCTTAGAGAAAAGAGAGGCTCTGAGACAAATTCAGAAGTGCTGGTTACGACACATTGCACGGGGGAGGGAGAGCCACACAAGGCACTTGAATCTTCCAGAGTGCCTGGCAAAATCTGTTTTAGAACAAATGCCTTAGATGCCATTCTGTATTATTAGAACTTCTAGAATATTAGAATGTTCTAAATATTTGCTGAGAAAATAACCTTTTAGGGCAATACAAGGGATCCTTGTGCTGATGGAGCTACTCTGTGTCTTGAAAGCATCAATGTCACCATTGGAGTTGTGATACCGTACTGTAGTTTTGCAAGGTGTTATCATTGGGGGGAAACTTGGTAAAGAGTACAGAGGTTTCTTTGTATTATTTCTTGCAAGTGCATGTGAATCTACAATTATCTCAAGAAGCTTAATTATAAAAAAGAAAATAACCTTTGGTTATAATTTCACTTTTCATGCAGGTATATCTATAGGAAGAAAATATCCTGGTCAAAAAGACCCATGAAAATGTCATCTTCTCTTTAAGTTATTTCTCATGTAGATTCATCAACTGGTACTAATATTATGGGCTTGGTGAAAGTGAGCCTGCTCCAAGAGTTGGTTTCATTCTTAGAATGTAAATAATGTCAGTTTTTGGAGTATCCAAGGCTGAAGGCCAGATACAGGTACGTTTTTCAAGGTAGTATTTACTACCCTGGAAGACAGACTTCCTGTTTCCTCCAAAAGAATGCCTAATAAGTATGTGTGGCACTTTGTGTTTCTTTTTAAATTTTACATATTTTGTTGCTTATGAACTTCAAAAATCAGTGAATGGTCAATTTTGAATCCAACAAAAACATCTGGGAACTTTGAAGTATCTCAAGAACTGAAGTGACCTCTGAAGTCCAATAATAATAACCAATTACCAGACACTGAGAATCCTTGGCACAATGTCCTAATGATTGTCCAGCCAATGCTTGAATCCTGGTAGTGTTTAGAATTCACATTGCCAGAATAATTTTTGCATTAGCTTCTTCCACCCTAGGCCTCTGGTATTTTTTCCTCATTGGGATCATTTGCGAATGGAATGAACCAAAAGGAATTCCTGTGAGATTCCTACTCTTACTAGCCATCTTTTCTCCCAGTGCTTCGTCCCAAAAAAATCACATTAAATTTCTTCTAAGCTCTGGCATCTGCCTTCCTACTGAACAGGTGACATTCTTACCAGGCATATTTCTTCTCCCCAGCCTTTGCAGACTTTAAGATGCTCACTGTTTCCCAAGGTCTTCATCACTGACTTTATTTCTTTATTTGTTTCCCTTTTATTTTAGGTTCAAGGGTACATGTGCAGGTTTTTGTTTGTTTGTTTGTTTGTTTGTTTGTTTGTTTTTCAGACGGAGTTTCGATCTTGTTGCCCAGGCTGAAGCGCAATGGTGCGATCTGAGCTCACTGCAACCTCCGCCTCCTGGGTTCAAGCGATTCTCCTGCCTCAGCCTCCTGAGCAGCTGGGATTACAGGCATGTGCCACCACACCTGGCTAATTTTGTATTTTTAGTAGAGACGGGGTTTCTCAATGTTGGTCAGGCTGGTCTCGAACTCCCGACCTCAGGTGATCCACTCGTCTCGGCCTCCCAAAGTGCTGGGATTACAGGCTTGAGCCACCATGCCCGGCTGCAGGTTTGTTATATAGGTAAACTGCGTGTTGCAGGGTTTGGTGTACAGATTATTTTGTCACCCAGGTAAACAGCATAGTACCTGACAGGCAGTTTTTCAATCCTCACCCCCCTCCCACCCTCCACCCTTAAGTAGACACAAGTATGTCTGTTGTCCCTGTATTTGTGTCCATATTTACTCAATTTTTAGCTCCTACTTATAAGTGGAGAGAAAAAGCAGTATTTAATTTTCTGTTCCTGTGTTAGTTTGCTTAGGACAATGGCCTCCAGCTCCATCTATGTTGCTGCAAAAGGCATGATCTTTCTTTTTTTATGTCTGTGTAGTATTCCATGGCATACATATACCACATTTTCTTTATCTAGTCTACCATTGATAAGCATTTAGGTTGATTCCATGTCTTTGCTATTGTGAAGACCATCACTGACCTTATTAACCACAACTTCTGCTTTGTTAGAATTGAGTTCACAGAACTTTTGCTGGATATTCACAATCTTACCATATTCTATTTTTTTCCCCATTTCATCTCAACTTTATTTTTTTCATTCTAACTTTTAACTGAAAGTTTTTGGGCAAAAATCTACATAGCCGTGATATGATGCAGTGTGTTTTGGGTATCAGTTTACTTTTTTTAAAATTGTACTTTAACTGCTGGGATACATGTGCAGAACATGCAGGTTTGTTACATAGGTATACATGTGCCATGGTGGTTTGCTGCACCTATCAACCCATCATCTAGGTTTTAAGCCTGGCATGCATTAGCTATTTGTCCTAATACTCTCCCTCCGCTTGCCCTCCACCCTAGACAGGCTCTGGTGTATGTTGTTCCCCTCCCTGTGTCCATGTGTTCTCATTGTTCAACTCCCATTTATGAGTGAGAACATGTGGTGTTTGATTTTCTTTTCCTGTGCCAATTTGCTGAGGATGATGGCTTCCAGCTTCATTCATGTCCCTGCAAATGACACGATCTCAATTTTTTTTTATGGCTGCATAATATTCCATGGTGCATATGTGCCACATTTTCTTTATCCAGTCTATCATTGATGAGCATTTGGGTTTGTTCCAAGCCTTCACTATTGTAAATAGTGTTGCAATAAACATACGTGTACATGTGTCTTTATAGCAGAATGATTTATATTCCTTTGGGTATATACCCAGAAATGGGATTGCCGAGTCAAATGGTATTTCTGGTTCTAGATCCTTGAGGAATCGCCATGCTACCTTCCATAATGGTTGAACTATTTTACATTCCCACCAACAGTGTAACAGCGTTCCCATTTCTCCATGCCTCACCAGCATCTATTGTTTCTTAACTTTTTAATGATCACCATTCTGAGTGACATGAGATGGTATCTCACTGTGGTTTTGATTTGCATTATCTAATGATCAGTGATGTTGAGCTTTTTTTCATACGTTTATTGGCTGCATGAATGTCTTTTTTTGAGAAGTGTCTGTTCATATCCTTTGCCCACTTTTTGAGGGAGTTTTGTATTCATCTAAGAAATCTTCACCTAATCTACAGTTCAAAAACTTTTTCCTATGTTTCCTTCTAAAAGTTTTGTAGTTTTAGGTTTTACACTTTGGCCTGTGATCCATTTTATTTTTGTATATATGTGATGTATAAATCAAAGTTCTATTTTTTTTTTCTTTTTGCTCATGGATGTTTAATTGTTCCAGCACTATTTATGCAAAAGACCACAGATTCTCTGTATATCCACTTGGCATCTTGTCAAAAAATCAATTGATAATATATATGTGAATCTCTTTCTTGTCTCTCAATATTTTCCATTGATCTGTATCTCTCATTTCACCAGTACTTCTCCCAAACAGCTTTGTTTTGGAAAGCAGAAAAATGTTGTGTCATTTATGCAACACATGTGAGTTGCTTTAACTTCCACAACACTGACTTCCTCAGCTTGAATGTGGGGCCACTAATACCTACCTTTGGGATTGCCTGGGAATGAGAGACAGGGCGCATGGAGCGACTACCTCAATACCTAGCGTAGAGCAGGCTCTCAGTAAACGTCAGCAAGTCACCCATTCATTCGCCCTGTTGGAAAGTTAATAACCTGGCAGAGAATTCCAGATACATCCTCTAGGAAGATGACACATCTCTGTCACATTTAGTATTTCACTCACCCAAAGAACCTTCAGGTCTCTTAAGAAGGTGGCCACAGTTGTGGGGTGGGGGGAGCGGGGAGGGATAGCATTAGGAGATATACCTAATGTAAATGACGAGTTAATGGGTGCAGCAAACCAACATGGCACATGTATACATATGTAACAAACCTGCACGTTGTGCACATGTACCCTAGAACTTAAAGTATAATAAAAAATAAAAAATTAAAATTAAAATTAAAAAAAATAATAATAAAAAAGAAGGTGGCCACAGTCAAAACCTCTTAGTGTCCTCCCAAAGCTGAATTAGCCCTTGTACTGCTGCGTCCTCTGGCTATTCCCTTTCTTATTCAGTTTCTCATCAGAAGATCCAGTTTCCTCTATTTGGGAACCAGCCTAATGCCCATCTTGGCTTTAAATAGTGCATCATTTCTTTCCATTTTCATCTTTCTAACATTTCTCCCTTTTTTTTCTGAAAACTCTGATTTTGACTTCCTTTGGCATAATTGATTTTATCTTCTTTATCTCATAAAACACAGGAAGTTATTTTGTTTCTTTTTATGGCCCAGAGATTATGATTGGATCAAAGGGCATAAGTCCATTGCATGGTTACCTTAATTCTTAGGATTCTGTACAAATTTATCTTCCCTTAACAAAGTTCATGTTAGGAAACAAAATTGCCTCAAAGTTTGGGAACCCAGGAAGCATGGTCCAATCTTGTGTACTTTGCAAAGGTGATTCTTAATCCTAATTTCTGTTAAGATGAATGAAATGATACCCAGATGCTCAACCATGACGGCAAAGAGGCGGTTCCTGTTGGTGAGAGTAGGGCCGGGAAAACCCATGGTGCTCACACTAGTTGTTGGTGACAGATTCTTCAGCGGTGGATCAGAATCCAGAGACACAAAGCTCTTTTCACGGACTAGAACACTTTTTAAAAAGTTTTATTTATTTTTATTTTACATGTGTAGAATGTGCAGGTTTGTTACATAGGTATACATGTGCCATGGTGGTTTGCTGCACCTAACAACCCGTCATCTAGATTTTAAGCCCTGCATGCATTAGGTATTTGTCTTAATGCTCTCCTTCCCCTTGCCCCCAACCCCCCGACAGGCCCTGGTGTGTGATGTTCCCCTTCCTGTGTTCATATATTCTCACACTTCAACTCCCACTTATAAGTGAGAACAGGCAGTGTTTGGTTTTTCTGTTCCTGTGTTAGTTTGCTGAAATGATGGCTTCCAGCTTCTTCCATGTCCCGGCAAAGGACATAATCTCGATCTTTTTATGGCTGCATAGTATTCCATGGTGTATATGTGACACATTTTCTTTATCCAGTCTATCACTGATGGACATTTAGGTTGGTTCCAAGTCTTTGCTATTGTAAATAGTGCTGCAATAAACATACATGTGCAGGTGTCTTTATAGTAGAATGATTTATAATCCTTTGGGTATATACCCAGTAATGGGATTGCTTGGTCAACTGGTATTTCTGGTTCTAGATCCTTGAGGAATAGCCACACTGTCTTCCACAATGGTTGAACTAATTCACACTCCCACCAACAGTGTAAAAGCATTCCTAGAACTCTTAAAAGTGGTCTCTAATGGTCATAGAGGTGGGGAGAGTATTTGGGAAGTGCTTTGTAGGTAGAAAAGTGTTTGCTTGAGATGTGACTTAAAATGTACATCTTCTCTGCACTCAATCACCACTGTTGTATCTACCTGGAGAAAAATGTTTTTAAAAAAGTGTCCTTAACCTGGATTCAAAGTACGTGGTCATTGAACCTTCTTCTGTCAATTGCTAGTTGTACAGCAAATCATTTTCTCATCACTAAAATGTTTGCTCTGTCCAACTTGTAGGTCATTGTGAGACTTGAACAAGATAATAAATATAAACCACAACTCAAAAGTAAGGCTTCACAAAGCAACTGCTGCAAACAAACAAACAAATGGAACAAAAATCATACCATAAGATGCAGGATAATATAAATTTTATTAGGAAAGACCAGGTAGGGAGACAATTAAAAGTGATCATGAAAGAGTTTAGTAATCTGGCAGAGGCTGCTAAATAAAATGCATATATCTAAAAAGATGATCAGTATTGATCATTATAGAGAGTTAGATAAGCAGTCTTAATAATTTTTTTTTAAGTTCCATAGGGGCAAAAGCTGATGGCCACTTTCTGTGACTGAGACCATGTATCCATGTCAATTAGGTGGAGCTGACTGACCACCATCTGGTACATTAATCCAGAGGAAATGAAGAAGAATAAAAGTGAGGTAGACTGCATACCTTCAGTAGAATCACAAGCATGGTAGGAAGAAGACGATCACAAAGTTCAGTGTCAGAATGTTCTCAGAAAATCTTAGGGAATGTTTCTTGGTGGAATAGGAACTTTGACAAAATGTTTCAGGAAATATGTCCCTGGTGGGTGGTGGGTCTGCAGCAAGTGAATTAGCAGCAGGAAGGCTGGCAGCAGCTGGAGATACAGCAAGGACTGCAACAACAGCTGGGGCGGCAACAGGTGTTCCTGCAGCAGGTGGTCTGGCAGCAGGTGGGATGGCAGCAAGGCAGACAACAGCTGGACTCGTTGCAGGTTTGGCTACAGCAGCTGGACCCACCACAGGTTGGCTGGCAACAGGGTGTGCTGCAGCAGCTGGTCACACAGGATGGTTGGCAGCAGGTGGATCTACAAGTGGTTTGACAGCATGTTGGGCGGCAGCACGGCTGGCAGCAGCTGGACCCGCAGCTAGGCTGGTAGCAGCTGGACCCACAGCAGGTGGGCTGGCAAGAGGTGTTCCTGCAGCAGGTAGGCTGGCAGCAGGTAGGCTGGCAGCAGGTGGTCCTGCAGCAGGTAGTTTGATAGCAAGTCGGGTGGCAGCAAGGCTGACAGCAACTGGACCCACAAATAGGCTGACAGCAGCTGGACCCACAGCTGGTTTGGCCACAGCAGCTGGACCCACAGCAGGTGGGCTGGCAGCAGGGTGTGCTGCAGCAGGAAGGCTGACAGCAGCTGGTCACACAAGTGGGCTGGCAGCAGGTGGTGCTGCAGCAGGTGTTTTGACAGCAAGTTGGGCGGCAGCAAGGCTGGCAGCAGCTGGACACACAGCAGGAGGGCTGGCAGCAGGGTGTGCTGCTGCAGGTGGTCACAGTGGTGGGCTTCCAGCAGGTGGTCCTGCAGCAGGTGGTCCTGCAGCATGTAGGCTGACAGCAAGGAGAACAGCAGTGGGTCATGGTGTCAGGGGTGGACGGTGGGCTTCTGTTCAGAGGTGAGTTTCCAAGAATCTGATGACCCCTTCTAGTATCTGGACCTTTTATACACTGGTTCCCAAATCTGGAACCAATGAGCAGAATTTTCCTGGTTATTATTTATGACATTATTTTTCATAACCTATAGGGAATTGCCCAGGGAGGAAGTATTCCTTAAGTGTTATGAATCTTCTGAAAATAAATGATTGTTCTACTTAATAATAAATAAGCCATAAGAACTTATTTCCAGAATTGAGAGAGGTGATCAACGTCAGTAGCATCATTTAACTATAAAGTATATATTTTTATTTATTATTTTACTGTTATTATTATCTTAGAGACAAAGTTTCACTCTGTCACTCAGGCTGGTGTGCAGTGGCATGATCATAGCTCATTGTGGCCTTAAACTCCTGGGCTCAAGCGATCCTCCTACCTCAGCCTCCCAGAGTGATGGGATTACAGGCATGAGCCACTGTGCCTCGCCTGAATTATCATTCTTTAAGACAGAGTACAATGACTGATCTCCTGACAACTGAAACTAACTTGAAGAGGCCAGAACTATTGACACCACCTACATTTTCTCCTCCAGCACTAGAAAATGGTGATTAACTCAACGCGACAAATGTAAACCATATTTTAAAATATTTTGAGTTAAAATTTATCTTTTATCAAATTTTTCATCTGTGTCACACAAACACAGATTCAATGACAGTAATTCTAATAGTAACAGCAACTCCACTTGGGTATTTCAATTCCTGAAACAGGGGACTGGGCTCAATTGTAATTGTCATAATCTTTTCCATGCTGAGCTCCACATCTGTTGATGGCCCTGAGTACAAACATGCCTGGGTACATGATGTTTACGCTTAGTGGTGCAAAGAAAAGTTTAAAAGCAGTTAGTCAGACAACTAAAATATTTTGCTTTGAATTGCAGTTTAAAAATACAAACACCATTGTGTGTTTTAAATGAAGGAACAAAAGGGACAAGAATGACTCCTTCATGTGTATTAATGGAGAAAAGACAGAATAAGTTGCATAATATTTTGGATGCTTAGCAATTTCCATATCTGGCTAATCTATTCAAATAAAGAGTTTCTTATTTTCACTGGCAACAAAATGGTCTTTTGATACAGCTTGACTTGCTCTGACTTAAATTGTGGCTAAAAATTTCTGCCATCTCTGCTGCTGAGGCATCCTGACCTTAGCTGCGAAGGTGGACACAGCCCCTGTTTGCTGGTCCAGCATATGGGTAATGGAATTGCCATTTCATCCCGTAAAATGATCTGGTGCAGTTCATTGAGTAAGAATGAAGTTATAGTGAAGGAGAGATGGGGTGGAGTATTCTTCACTTGTGTCTCCATCCTGAGAATGGGTTTGGCACATAGTGGGGACCAAAACATGATTATTGAATGAAGAACTTTACATTTACTAGCTTGATTTTTTTTTTTTTTTTTTTTTTTTGGAGATACAGTGTTACTCTGTTGCCCAGGCTGGAGTGCAGGGGGTGATCTTGGCTCACTGCAACCCCTGCCTCGTGGGTTCAAACAATCCTCCTGCCTCAGTCTCCTGAGTAGCTGGGACTACAGGCACGTGCCACCACTCCCGGCTAATTTTTTGTATTTTTAGTAGAGATGGACTTTCAACATGTTGGCCAGGCTGGTCTTGAACTCCCGACCTCAGGTGATTCACCCACCTCGGCCTCCCAAAGCGCTGGGATTACAGGCATGAGCCACTGTGCCTAGCCCTAGCTTGAAACTTTGGACTAACAACCATTTGTAATAGGACTGGAGAATTAATTAGGGCATTGGTTTGGAAAAGAAACAGAATGAGCAATTCTATTCTGAACAAGTTAAATTTGAAGGCACATGCCTTAAATGTTTTTTAGCTTCTTCATAATTTACAAGTGTGCTATGCTGATTTCATTAGCAGCTATTTGCTATAATGTACTGGGGTCTTATTTTTTGAATATTAACATACCCATGTTTACATCTATTTTAAGTACTGTTCAAATTGAAGGGACTGTGGTTGTGCAGCTCCTTCAGGAACAGGAAATTAAATGGTTGGAACACAAAAGAATGACTCTTCCTGTGCTCAGAATATCAAATGACACACTCTGAAAAGTATATGAGGGAATGGATGAGATGACGCTAAAACAAAAAAGGAAGAAAAATGGTGCTTTTAGGGATAAATAGCTGATTAAATGGAAATTACCTTAGCATCCATTTTAAAAACCAAGGCTAACTGCTACGATGTCGTGCTTCAATCAGAATATCTGATAACTTCTCTTTAGGTAAGACAAACAATAGCAAGAAAATAACCCAGGTCATGGTGATGGCAAGTCCTCAGCAGAGTAGAGAAGGAAACTTGGAAGGAAGAAGGCGTATGAACTCTAGTACCTTATGCTACTGAAAACCCACACCCAGAACCTCCACCTTCTGACACCATGGTCAGCTCCTGCTGCGGCTCCTTCTGCTGTCACCAGAGGTGTGGTTAAGACCTCTGCCAAGAGATCTGCTGCCGTCCCAGCTGCTGCCAGACCACCTGCTGCAAGACTGCTTGCTGCTGCCACAGCTTCTGTGAGTTCGGTTGCTACCATCCAGTCTGCTGCCAGACCACCAATCTCCTGTGGATCCTGTTGTTGAATTTTATTCCTGACCACCAGCCTGAGTCAACCACCATGTTGAAAACATACTTGTTTTAAGGAGAAGGGTTATCTCTAAGCTGTCTCCCCTGCCTTCAGACAGAGAGGGCTAACTATTTCTAAATAAAAAAGTGACCATAGAACTGTGGCTCAGTTAGACCAGAATCCCAAGCCTATGATAACTGCACTTGCTTTGACCTTGATAGTGACTTCCTTATGATACATTAATTATGTCTGCAAAAATATTAATATTCTTGTTGTCATAGTGGTTGGGCTACATTCAAACTAAGTACAAAAAAAACCTGTTATAAATAGACAGGAAGTTGATAAAACTGCAATCATAGCAGAGACTTTAAACACATTATTTCAAAAACGGTCATTTGAAGAGAAAGATAAACAAAGATACGGAGAATTTGAGTAAAATCATTATCAACTTAGACGCAATGGATATTTTTATGCCATCTTATGCCTAACAAACTGAATTTTCATAATTTTTATATATACCCCAAATAGTCATAAAATATGTCCATAAAAATATATTCTAAATATGTTCTTGTACCCTTCCTTCCATCCCCTCTTCCCTCCTTCCTGGATAATTCAGTCTAAATGGAAAGTAGGTGTCTGCATGGCATAGGGATGGCCTAAAGAAATAACATTCTTTATTTCTTTTTTAAAAATTAATGTCATCTTGCACTTATAGAAAAATTGCAAGAATAGGTCAAAGACGTTTCTTTGGTGATAAAAAGAAAGTGATGCTTCACTGCCTCTGAGCACTAGTATGTGTTGCCTACATCAAGGGCTTTCCCCACCGTAAACACAATAGAATTTAAAATCAGGCTTTATTCTTGAAAACAATGTTGCGAAGAATACCCTTGAACATATATCTTGGAAGGTATGTATAGGTGCATCTGTTGAATACATTTCTGGAAGTGAAACGGCTCAATCAAAACACACGCACATTTCAAAATATGGTAAATTAATTTAAGATACTGTTAAATTTCAGATTCTGTTAATTACCATCTAAAGAAGTTGCCTCAATTTAGATCCCTGCCAACTGTGTATTAAAATGTCAATTTCCTTATAATTTCACCAATTTATTAAAGTTTTTAAACTTAAATATTTTACATTTGTCATTACAAATAGTAAGTATTCACTGCCGTATCCCCAGAGCATGCAGTAGAACCTGGCACACAGTAGGTATTCGGTAGATGGTTTGATGAGTGAATAAGTTGTTCAATTAAAATACCTTAAATTATGAGTGAGACTAAACATCTTTCAGAAGCTGAAAAGGCACTTAAATTTCTTTTTTTAGTGAAATGACTGTTAATATCCTTTACTCAATTTTCTGTTTGGTGGTTGTTGTTTTTTTTCTCATTGGGTTGTAAGAAGTATTCATGCATTAAGAAAATTAGCTCATTTATTTTTAGATTGGCTAAGGTATTATTATTTATTTTCAGCTTACTCTTTAGCCTTCTTGTTTTTCAATCAGGCATTTGAGTTTTTTTCTGTTGTAAATTTTTTCAATCCTTTTCTTCATTGCTATTACGTTTTTCTGTATTAGAAAATCCACTCCACTTCTAATACTTTAAGACAATTTCTGCTGTTTTCTTCTAGTTGTTTCACAGTTTATTTTTCTCAGAAGAATCTTCAGAAAACAAGAAACATCATCCCATTTGAGGACTGCTGTGAGACACACAGTTTTCAGGATGACACACAGAATGCTGATTTCCAAGTGATCTGTCACCTGACAATCGACTGGATGAGTAAGATTACAAGTCTTTGAAATTAAATGACACATTAAATTAATTGAAGACAAGAGGAGGAGGAAAGACTGGATTGGCTAAACTCTAACACAGAGAAAGAATAAAAGTGCATTCCACCTTTTATACGATTTTTTCCCACAATTAGCTAACTCGATAATTGCCTATCTATTAAGATAAACAATAACAAGGAAATAGCTTTTACATGGTGGCAACAGCTCCTCAGCCGAGTATAAAAGTGGACATGGGATAAGGAGATTCCCACATTCGAAAAACTCACTGTCTTGGAAACCTACCTAGAACCTCCACCCTCTGACACCATGGTTAACTCTTGTTGTGGCTCTGTCTGCTCTGACCAGGGCTGTGATCAAGGCCTCTGCCAAGAGACCTGCTGTTGCCCCAGCTGCTGCCAGACCACCTGCTGCCGCCCCAGCTGTGTTGTATCCAGCTGCTGCCGCCCATCCTGCTCTCAGACTACCTGCTGCCAGACCACTTGCTGTCACCCCAGCTGCTGCCGCCCAGTCTGTTGTCAGACCACCTGCCGCCCCAGCTGTGGTGTGTCCAGCTGCTGCCGCCCACCCTGCTGTCAGACCACCTGCCGCCCCAGCTGTGATGTGTCCGGCTGCTGCCGCCCACTCTGCTGTCAGACCACCTGCCGCCCCAGCTGTGGTGTGTCCAGCTGCTGCCGTCCACTCTGCTGTCAGACCACCTGCCGCCCCAGCTGTGGTGTGTCCAGCTGCTGCCGTCCACTCTGCTGTCAGACCACCTGCCGCCCCAGCTGTGGTGTGTCCAGCTGCTGCCGTCCACTCTGCTGTCAGACCACCTGCCGCCCCAGCTGTGGTGTGTCCAGCTGCTGCCGTCCACTCTGCTGTCAGACCACCTGCTGCCGTACAACTTGCTGCCGCCCCAGCTGCCGTGGATCCTCTTGTTGAACCTCATATTGGACTATCAACCATGAGCCAGTCACCATCACATGATATGAAAGTGTCATTTATATCAACTTGTCCATGTGTTAAATGGCCATCAGCTTTATTATCCTGTTATTCCACTAAGTAACTGGTGAAAGGGCATCCATCTACATTTAATACCACTCATTTTTCCTGTGGATCTCTTCCCAGCATTCAGACCTCAGATGCATGATGCAGTGAAACTAAGCCTCTAAGTCTCTGACTGTTATGCTTGATTTGACCTTCAAAATTACATATTAACTGTTCTTCAATAAATATTATCTTAATATCAGTAATTCTTTTCTCTTTTTTCAATTATTTTTGAGAATTAGTTGTCAGTTTATTTTTTAGCATTATTTCTCTCAAAATAAAGACGGGTTCCCATGACCAGGAAAGAAAACTGATTTTGTAAATATAATGTAATGCCTATATTATAGAAAGGACTTCATAAATTTTTCAAAATAAGATAACTCGCTATATTTAACTAACAAAAGTTTCTTATTCAGTCAATGAAATGATTGATCATCTGTCATGTTCATTGCACTGTTGGGCTCTGGAGATCACATCAAGGTTTGTGAGGCACAGGAGCTTCCTAAAAGTAGCTCACTGTCTAATCTTGGAAATAAGAGGAAAGAGCAAAGTAGATAGATTATGCTGGGTAGTACTGATCAGAGGAGAAGTTTCTGTCTTGGAGAAGAGTAAGACATTAGGAATATACATATACACACATTTAATAATAGAATGAGTTAAGTCAGTACAGGGAAGATGTGCAGGTCACAGACCCATGAAATGAAGAGGAGGAAAATATAGGAAAATGTTTACATTCTTATGAGGACAAGACTGAGATGAGCTAAGAAACAGTTGCTGTTGACCAAACGTGGGAAGTTAAATCTCACTGGCCTCATCCCATCACCTCTATGTTAATGATACTATACTAAAAGTCATAGGCAAATGAGAAAGCTCTTAGTCAAAGATGGAGCCACCCATGGACAAGGGAATATCCTCTTTGGGGAAGAGTCGGGGAGGAGTTGGGTAAGGATTTGAATGGTAGGCAATGACAGAGTTGTAAAAGAGAAGGACTCAGGCTGTAATTCTAAGCTGTGAGCTAAGAATGCACTCTCGGGATATGCTTAGACTCTATAGCTTTCTTGTATCTCAGGTAAACTTGGTCATATTCAGACAAGCAAACCATATGTCTCCTGTAGCCACATGGCTTTGCTTGTTCTGCCTGATATCACTTCCACATGAAAAAAATATATACTTGAGGAAAATACAGGAGTTAATAGAATAAAAATTATCCTAAGGAAAGGACCAAAAAAATTATAGATGTTCTAAAATGGGGAAATAATATTCTTTTCAGTAATGATAATAATCATGAAGGATCATAAAATATGGGCAGGAGTGCAGTAAGCAGTAATGCCAAGGCTATCAAGGTGAAGCACAGGTGCAGTGGAAAGTCATTGCAAATGATGGGGGAGCCACTCAGCTGATGGGTAGACAGCAGGAAGGTAAAGTGAGAAATACTGGTAGATTTCTCATTTTGATTGGTATAATTTATACTTAAATACCAATTACTGTCCACACTTGTCTGGGATAGGCAAAGCAAATTGTCAAGAAATGTTATCTGTTTTGTCTTTACAGCGTGTGTCACCGTGTTTACAGCAGCCTCTCATCTCCCCATGACAAGTGAATGTTTTACCCAAGGCAGCCTAGCTCCAAGGCAGCCATCTGGTTGTTTCCTCTGTTCTTTAGCAACTACTTTCCCTTTTGGAAGTACAAACTTATCACAGTTTCTTCTGTCTTTGAGATAATTTCCATTCCATAACCAAATATCGATAGGCCCAAGAGTTAAGGACTTTAGTTAGAAGCAAAATTTAGACAAGGACGAAGAAGAAAATGGCAAAAATTAAGTACATTATCATATCAATAGAGCAATATGGCATTAGTGTCATAAAGAAAGTCACATTCTGTTTTTTTTTTTTTTTGAGACGGAGTCTCGCTCTGTCGCCCAGGCTGGAGTGCAGTGGCGCGATCTTGGCTCGCTGCAAGCTCCGCCTCCCGGGTTCACGCCATTCTCCTGCCTCAGCCTCCCGAGTAGCTGGGACTACAGGCACCTGCCACCGTGCCTGGCTAATTTTTTGTATTTTTAGTAAAGACGGGGTTTCACCGTGTTAGCCAGGATGGTCTCGATTTCCTGACCTCGTGATCCGCCTGCCTCGGGCTCCCAAAGTGCTGGGA
Organism: Pongo abelii; assembly: GCF_028885655.2. Taxonomy (NCBI): domain Eukaryota; kingdom Metazoa; phylum Chordata; class Mammalia; order Primates; family Hominidae; genus Pongo; species Pongo abelii. The sequence continues at coordinate 71,452,683 of NC_072004.2, read as the reverse complement.
TTACAGGCATGAGCCACCGCGCCCGGCCAAGGCTTTTAAGAGTTTCTTTTTTTTTTAAATTTATTATTATTATACTTAACCAACCTTCTATTTTCTTTCTGGACGGAAGAGTTCTAACATTTTAGTCTTTCTTGTAAGGGTATCGCTCTTTTCTTATGAGAATCTAAATACACTTTTCTGGGTAAACATTAGCTTATGTCTCAGTTAAATTTTGAAATGAGGCACAAAACAGGCAAGATGTGTTGCCAGAAGTATAAAAATGCAGGTTGTATTTATTCCTGTGGCCTATCTAATTATGGCTAATATTTAGAGGACTTTGGTGCATTCAGCACTAACCTAGTAATATGGTTGTTGGGAAAAATAATTTTTGAAGAGTTTATATCACTGTTTTAAGTCATAATTTATGTAAGACAGAAATGTCTTTCGGGTATTTGTGGCTGGGTATTTTATTTTGAATTGTTTCTCTCCTAGGAGGAGCATGTAGGGAAAATTACTATATCTTATAGGATCCATACTCTTAAAAATGAGATTTTACATGACTGAAACTGAGGACAATTATAAATTTTAAAAGATGAGCATGAACATGGATAGGAGGGATAAAGTATAACAATAAGTCATCAAGTAAAAGGGAATTAAAAAAAGGGGAGGGGGGAGGGATAGCACTGGGAGATATACCTAATGCTAGATGACGAGTTACTGGATGCAGCGCACCAGCATGGCACATGTATACATATGTAACTAACCTGCACATTGCGCACATGTACCCTAAAACCTAAAGTATAATAAATAAATAAATAACAAAAAAAGTCATAAATGTATAGGTTTGTAAACTGGAAGTCACATTAGAGATATTTAACCCAGAGATTTTCAAACAGTGAAGTTTGCCATCGAGTGGAGTCCAGAAATTGACTTAAAAGTCTATACATGGCTCATGCCTGTAATCCCAGCGCTTTGGGAGGCCGAGGCAGGCAGATCACGAGGTCAGGAGATTGAGACCATCCTGGCTAACACGGTGAAACCCCGTCTCTACTAAAAATACAAAAAATTAGCTGGGCGTGGTGGCGGGTGCCTGTAGTCCCAGCTACTTAGGAGGCTGAGGCAGGAGAATGGTGTGAACCGGGGAGGCGGAGCTTGCAGTGAGCCAAGATAGCGCCATTGCACTCAGGCCTGGGCGAAAGAGTGAGACTCCGTCTCAAAAAAGAAAAAAGTCTATACAAATTAATTATATCCTAAAGCTGGTGTCTTAAAAGCAGTATGGAAAGGATTATTTCAAATATACTATAAAACAGATAGCCAAATTCAGGAACAAACAAAGAAGGAAAGGAGAAAAAGGAATAAAGAATAAAAGAAATTAATGAAAGATGTACAGAATGAAGAAAAAAAGGAGAGATTTTCATTTGTTAAATCAAAACAAATTTCATTCAGATAAAACATTCAACATAAAAATGAAACCGTTCAGTGGCCCCACCTAACTGTGGATCCCAGCCAGTAGCCACAGCTGAACAAAAGCCCAGGCAGCAGCCCCACTGAACCTCAGGGCCTGTGCAGCAGTTTTACCCACCCAGAGACCCCCAAGAGTAAGCCCTGCCTGTTCACAAATGCTACCAGCTTCCCCGTCCAGAATTCCAGGCTGGGCTGACTGCTGAGAGTCTTTCCCTGCTGAAGGGAACTTGTAAAGTGGAAGAGGAGACTGTGTCCTCAAAGGCACAAACACCAATGTAAGATTGCAAGGATTTTACACACACACACAAACACACACACACACACACTGAAATATTATTAGCCATGAAAGGAAGAAAATCCTTTCATTTGGGACAACATGGATGGACTTTGAGGACATTATGCTAAGTGAAGTAGGTCAGACAGTGAAAGACAAATCATCTCATTTACATGTGGAATCTAAAAACTCATAGAAACAGAGGGTAGAATGGTGATTGCCAAAGGTTGTGGATGGAGGAAATGAGGAAATGTTGGTCAAAGGGAGAAAATATTCATTTAGAAGATGAACAGGTTCTGAGGAGCTAATGTACAGTATGATGACTGTAGTTAATTACACTGTATTGTATATTTGAAATTTGCTGAAAGAGTAGATCTAAAATGTTCTCACTATACACACTCAAAAAATGGTAACTATGTGAAGTAGTGGAGGTGTTAACTAATTTGATCGTGATAATAATTTCACAATATATACATATCAGAGCATCAGGGTGTACACCTTATATACGTACAATTTTATATTTCAATTATGGCTCAGTAGAGGTAGAAAAAATGAAATTGTTAAAGGACTAGAAGAAATCACGTGAGATTCCTAAACATAATCTAAATTTATCTTAAGGAAAACACACACACAGTCACACACACACACACACACACACACACACACACTCACATCATGAAGAAAAATAAATAGTTAATATAAAGTGATCTCTACTGAGTCATCAGCAGGCACCAATTGTCACGGCTTCTCAAGGGCATGATTCTTTTCCAGAATACAAGGTCTCCTGGAAATCTTAGTGTTGTTCTCGTACACCACAACGGGGCTCACAGGGTCTTAATCCCACAGCATCGTGGAACCCACTTTCATCCCTCAGTAAAATATGATGTCTGGGTACATCAGAGCCAGAGAACAGTGCAGGCTCAGAACACCAGCCAGTGCACCAAGCAGGGGTCCACTTGGGAGCCCAGGTTGTTTTCATCCTGGTTGAATCACCTGGAAATTAGGGCCAGGGCAGAAGTAGGAACTGGCTAGGAACATAGCAGCATCATAAGAACACCACTATTTGATTTATTAGACTTATAAGCACCTGAGAGCAGAAAGGGAATCTCTCTCATTCATCCAATCCCCTCCATCTGGTTCTCGGATCTCCCTCAGAAACACCAGCTTACACTGAAACTCCTCCCCTGATTACCTGCAGAGGTGGCCCGGTTCATAAAACATTTCCATCATTGTAAGTCAGACATTTTTCCACCCCCTTCCCTGGGTTCCTTGACTCCTCAGGGGTGGGGAAATACATATATATTTATTAACTGATGAGTTAATGAATTGACAACATTGCACATTTTTGAAACAATACTCAGCCATCCCTACATGAAAAAATATAGGCTGATATCCTTTGTTCTTGATACCTGTTTTCTGCTTTCTTTCTCTCTTTATTGATTTATTTTTTGAAAACAAAGATGTAAAGTGTGAAATCAGATCAACAACTTCTATAAGGAAGCAGCAGAGTATAGGGCATCTTCAAGGCCCAGCAATTCAACAGAGAAAGCAAGAGGGCTGGGAGTAAATTAGAGTAAGACAAGGATACTGAGTCATCTAACTTGGGTTGGCAAGAAAATTTTGGAACCTGGAGAGATGAGTTCATGTGCCCTGTTAGAGCTAGGAAGGCAGAAAGGCAAAGTCACAAGGAAAATCTGCCCCAGGGAGCAAAAAAATGAGGGACTTGGACCTTTTAGTATAGCTGTTCTCTGAAGCCAACATTCCCCAAGAGGCCCTGGATCTGAATTTTGGAGGGTTGTTTCTGTAGAAAAGGAAACATCAAACTTTCACAGCTTAGTTGTCCACCTTAAAACAGCTCTGTATTTCTCATCAGAAGGTCTAGAAAACGGGTCATAATTCAGAGTGCAGAAGATAGAAAAGGGATAGGTCCTACAGTGTTCTCGTTCTCACACCAGTGGTCATCTGTTTCACACTGAAATCTGTTTCACACCGAAACCTTCACAGGCCATCTGACCCATAATGAACAAGCCATCAGACTGAAATGCAGCTTTATCCTCCTGAGTCACCAAAAAGAGTCGTGGCACTGTAAGAATAGTAATCACCCAAGAGTAGTCATGATGTGTTAAGCAAATGAGACTGAAGCACATAGTATGTGCTTACAGGCAGATGTCATATGGCGGCTCTAGGAGGAAGCTACAGTAAGAGAGACACAGGAGGTGGTTCAGGAAGAGCTGAGCTGAGGAGTCCTAACACATTAGGGAAAGGAGATAGTGTTTCCATCTATGTGGATAAGTTAACCAGAACAACAAACTTGCCTAATTTAATAATTGCCTACTTATCAGGACAAACAATAACAAGGAAAGAGTGCTGCATCTGATGACACCAGGCCTTAGCAGGGTATAAAAGAGGATCTGGGGCAAGCAAACTTCCAAACCTTCCAAACCCACCTTCCTGGAAATCCACCCAGAACCTCCACCCTCTGACACCATGGTCAACTCCTGTTGTGACTCTGTGTGCTCTGACCAGGGCTGTGGCCTAGAGAACTGCTGCTGTCCCAGCTGCTGCCAGACCACCTGCTGCAGAACCACCTGCTGCCGCCCCAGCTGCTGTGTGTCCAGCTGCTGCAGACCGCAGTGCTGCCAGTCTGTGTGCTGCCAGCCCACCTGCTGCCACCCCAGCTGCTGCCAGACCAACTGCTGCAGGACCACCTGCTGCCGCCCCAGCTGCTGTGTGTCCAGTTGCTGCCGCCCCAGCTGCTGTGTGTCCAGCTGCTGCAGGCCCCAGTGCTGCCAGTCTGTGTGCTGCCAGCCCACCTGCTGCCGCCCCAGCTGCTGCCAGACCACCTGCTGCAGGACCACCTGCTGCCACCCCAGCTGCTTTGTGTCCACCTGCTGCCGCCCAACCTGCTCTAGTGGCTCTTGCTGCTGATGCCCTCACCTACACTCACCTGCCTTTATTAACCAGCATTCTTGATATAGTCCACCTGTGAAGTGAATCATGCAAGGCCAATTGGACAACCTCAGTTCCAACCAATTCTTGGATTGAGTTTGGCCTCCAAATATGCTCACCCAACACTATGTTGCTACCCTCTACCAAATGAATACAAGTTTCAATTTTCTCTGAAATATGTCAACCCCATGTTCCCTGAATTGAAATATTTGCTCTCTACCATAATTTATCACATGGAGCTATTCCTCTATCTTAAATAAATTTTAATTTTTGAGGCATATAAATAATATATGGGCATAGTGTCTCATTATTTTTCCTTCTTGAATTCTCATCCTTACCTGTCAAATTTTCTGATGTTCTTCCCTGCAGAGGGAGAAGACCACAGCAGATGACATCAGGGGCTCCACCTCTATCCTATCAGCACTTTCCATTCAAATATAGGAAAATGGTTCCTTACAGCAGGCACCTGGAACTCTCTACCTGAGGACTTTGGATAAAGGAGCAAACTCTGGGCTGGAGACTTAAAGCCTCTAGGAACAGCACCCAGAGAATGAGTGGGAGTTGGTAATATATGCCCTGGCTTGTTTCCCTCCAGTGGGGGGTATGTCAAACCAGTCTTCCAGTGGTCCTCAGTGGGATTTATTCCAGATGCCTGCAGGAACATTCTGATCATGAGCTCACTCTATAATGACTTTCCCTCCTTCCCAGGGTCATTCTTCAAGTTTCCTCCAGTGTTTCTTGGGTTAATCGTCCAAATATACCACATGTTCTCAGATCCTCTTTTGTGGGTTTGCTCCAGAGGGCACACAGTCTAAAACAGCAGTATTCCTAATCTCAGTATCAGTGTCCTTCAAAATGTTTTTGTACAATATGAATGGTTACCATAGATTTTGGTCAACTCTTGAGTATATCGTCACCTGAATGGATACCTCTGAACATTTTGCTGTTCTTTTTCTTTTCAATTTTTGAGCATTACAATTTTTTCCTATTATTTATTCATTTACTTTTTTGGTCTTCTGTTAAGAATTTTAATTTTTAAAGTTTTTATTTCAATATGCATATTTGCTTTTAAACTAGTTGTCTTTGATTGTTTTTTTCTTTACATCATTTTATCTGAGGGATAGGACACAACCACCATGTTGGTGATTCTTATCCTAAAAAAGGCTGTATCGAAAAAGCTTTCACCCTGAGCCATGCTGCTAAGTTAGAGGCACCAAAGAAAAATCTAAAACAGGATGTTTGCACGAGTGATTTTTATAAGAAAATTCTCTCAGGAGAAATCAGTAAGGAACTGTCGGAAACAGAATAGGACTGTAGAAGAGGCTAAGCCCAAAAGGATTTTATTGTCATTTGACCCCACAGGAAGCTCTAGAGTGTGAATGGTATTACAGACCCATCTTTCTGAGAAGTAAGGTGGTTGGAAGTTTACAATCCTACATCAGTTACCACTAGCTATGGGCCACCCTGTGGGAGAGGAAGAGGATGCAAAGAGGGCAGAATCCTCCAGATGAGGTGGCTCCTGTAAGCTGAGGACAACTATCTGGAGAAGCGTGCAGGTGAACAAAGGGAGCTGCTGGCTGTCCTACTTACACTAGCTTGGGGATGGGGGCATCTTTCTGGTAAATGGGATCAGGATAGGGAGACCTGTAGTCCACCTCTGGCACTGCTCGGCTGCAGCTATTTCTCTCGTTAGGCTCACTCCAACTGGTTGGTCATAGTTTCTAGAGAAATGTATGAGAGGAGGGGTCATGGGCACCCCTGCTTCTGGTCTAGGTCACTTGCTTGGTAGGGTAACCCGAGTCCTCATCCTGAGAGCTCTGAGCCTTGGTTACTGTGTCCTCATCAGGCTTGAGCCCTTGAACTTGCTCATTTGCAGTCAAGGCTGGAAGTAGAAGCACCAGGCACGCCCCAGGGGATCACTTAAGTGCTAAATATATTCCTCCCTGTCCCCATTGGTATAGCAGTGGTCCTACTTCCTCATGATGATGAGGCCAATTGCCTGTGGGAACAGCTCTTTTCTTTATGTGCTTTTCTCCAGCCAAAGTGATAAGGTAACAACCATAGCTTTAATTCCAATCAAATCCTTACTATGCCCTCTGGAGGTGGCTCCTCCCCTCTTGGAGCCAGGACCTCTCCATAAAACTTACAGTTATTTGGGAGGGAGCACAAATTCCCTCAAGTGGCTCACAGGGCATGAAAGTGAGTGAGCAACTCCTCTGTCCACACTTTGGTTTTCTGTATTAATGTATTTTACCTATTGTGGACACAGTTCCATGTGATGATGATTGGTGTAATAATTCTTACTGCATCCTGAAGAACAGCGCTCCACCTCACAGGGTGTCATCTCCAAGCTGAGACCTCCATTATGGCTTCAAGAGGTGGTTGCATCACACTATCCATTCAGCTGTTTCTGGATGGTGCAGCATAAAGTATACTGTGGATAACAGGGTATCTACAGTTACCTGCCCACTGCCACACACCTTGTGCTCCATATAGGGTTGATCAGTCAAAGGTGAAGTTAGGTAGGATTCCACACTGCCACATCAAGTTCTCTTGGGCCCCCATATAACGGTGCTGGCTGAGGCACCGCAAGCAGAAAATGCAAGCCCATCCCCTGACTGAATGTCAATTCCATCAGCAGCAAGTAACTGGCTGATCCCCTCATAGGATGGTACCTTACAAGGGACTCAGGGCCACTCTCTTGCTGGCAGATTGGATATTCAACAGTGGTGTCCTGGTATGCTCTAGACAGGATGCTTAAAAATATTACCAGTGTGGCAGCCTCTGGAATCTTTGTCTTCTCTTCTAGAGCACATGGATCTTAGCAAGGTCTCCACAGTATTCACGTTTTGTGTTCATCAAGTCTGATTCACATGACATTATCAATATTGTGGATCAACATGCTGTATTGTAGGATGTTCACAATGCCTAGATCTTTTGCGACTATACTGTGACAAAGATCAGGAGAATTACCATATCCCTGGTTCAGCACAGAGTGTTAACACCACTGTCTGTTCCAGGTGAAATGGATTCACTTCTGATGCTGCTTCCTGGTGGTTATTGAAAAGGATACATTTACCAGTTTGGTTGCCATACACCCCATATTGGAGACTGTGTTCATTTGTCCCAGAAATGATTCTACATGCATCAATCACATTGGTTATAATTAGATTTTTATTTGACAGAGTTTGTGTTCATCCACTGTCATCTGCCATGATCTATGTGGTTTTTGTTGGGTCTGAACTAGTGAATCATATGAAGGTGGTATTCACCTCTCCTGCATTTGTAAGTCTTGAGTATGTCTCTAATTTCTTGCTTCTATCCACTCGCTTGCGTGGAGAATGTGTGAGAGGTCCCAAGCAATGTCACGAGCTCCCACTGGGCCTTTCCTTTTGTAATAATTCTTACTCCATAGGTCAAGGAATGTTATTGGTGAACTCTACATTGGAGAACTGGGTAAATGACCACATGGGGGTCTGTGCACCCTGTGAAACTACTGTAAGACTAACCTGGATCAAGACTCCATTTATTTTCACACCATCATTATGAGATCCTAATGGGGTTTGTGTTCACATTTTGGGTTTCCAACTGTCAATGTCAACTCAGATCTGGTATTGAACAGGATCCAAATGCATGGGGATTCCACTTTCCCCTGAGAAGATGGCTGTGGGTATTTATGGGAAAGGACTAGTGAGGCTACTATTTGCTGTGACCCTGTTTTTGGGAGGACTGGTCTCTCCTTCAGTTGATATATTCTAGGTCCAATAATCAACTCGCATCTGGAAATTGGATAAAGGATGATGAATTTCCACTGGAGCAACTTATATTTTTGCTTATTTAATCTTAAGCTCTTGAAATATACATATACACAGGTGGAGATACAGATATACAATTGGCTCTCAAATGAGACAAGTGTTAGTGGTGCCAATACCCTGTGCAGCCAGAAATTAAAGAATAACTTTGACTTTCCCAAAACTCAGTTACTAATAGCCTATTGTTGACCAGAGCCTTACTGAAAACTTAAACAATCAACACACATTTTATGTGTTATATGTATTGTATTCTGTGTTCTTACATGAATGTAAGTTAGAGAAGAGAAAATGTTATTAGGAATATCACAAGGAGGAGACAATATATTTACTGTTTATTAAGTGGAAGTGGATCATCATAAGGTCTTTATCTTGGTCATCTTCATGTTGATTAGGCTGAGAATAAGAGGAAGAGGAGGAGGGCTGGTATTGCTGTCTCAGAAGCGGCAGAGGCAGAAGAAAATCCATGTGTAAGTGAATCCATGTTGTTCAAACCCGTTGTTCAAGGGTCAACTGTAGATGTAGATTATATAGCTATAGATGTAGCTAGCTATGGATATAGATATAGATATGGATATAGACGTAGCTATTGATCTACAGAGTCTACAGTTATTCCTATGCCCTTTTGGCCACCTATGTCCTGTTCTGAGGACCACTATGTTCTATTGTTCATAACTACAGATCCCTGTAAGTCACAGATCACTCTGCCTAGTTTGCCATTCCTTGCTTGCTGCATATCATATAATTATACCTACACTAATTCTTAAAGTTAAATGCTACCTCCTGGCTTTGCTATTCTGGGATCTTATCATCCCCATTACTCCTGGGAAGCTTAGTTCTATAACAAAACTTTTTATCACAAATGCTGACTTTATGGAATAGGCACTACTAAATTTCTCATTGATGTTGGTGGCTCTCTTACCTGCTCATTCCTTACTGCTTTTGTAAACAGAGTGTCTCCAAGACTCACCCCAGAAATATAGTCAGCTGCTTGGCCTTAAGACCAGAGCTATTTTAATATTTCCACTTCTCTGTACTTTTTTTTTTTTTGAGATGGAGTCTTGCTCTGTCTCCCAGGCTGGGGCGCAGTGGCGAGATCTCAGCTCACTGCAACCTCTGCCTCCCAGGTTCAAGCAATTCTCCTGCCTCAGCCTCCAGAGTAGCTGGGACTACAGGCGCATGCCACCACGCCCGGCTAACTTTTTGTATTTTTGGTAGAGTTGGGGTTTCATCATGTCAGCCAGGATGGTCTCAATCTCCTGACCACGTGATCCACCCGCCTCGGCCTCCCTTCTCTGCACCTTTTGATCCCTTCCTCTTCTTCCATGGGCTGTGTGTTACCAGATAAATCTATACTAGTTATCTACTGTTGCCTTATATTATCACTTCACAACTTAACAGCTTAAAACAACACACATTTTCTCACAGTTTCTGTGGATCAAGAATTCAGGCATGCCTTACCTATGTTCTCTGCATCATAGTGTTTTCCAAGGCTGTAATCAAGGTGTTCACTGTCACTAGAGTCTCATCTAAAGCCTCAACTAGGAAGCAGCTACATCCAGGCTCACTAAATGGTTGTTGACAGGATTCAGCTCCCAAGGACAATTACAGGGAGCCTCAGTTCCTTATGGACTGTTGGATGGGGGCTGTCTTCGAGTTGTTGCCACATGGATCTCTGTCTCTTATAGCAGCTGGCTTCATCAAACCCAATGAGAGTGAGCGTGAGAGCAAACCAGAGCTGGCCAACAAGAAGAAAGTGACAATCTTTTGTATAATAACTTAATCATTCAATGTACCATATGATGTTGGTTAGAAGTAAGTTTCTCAAAGGGTTGGAATTACTTAAGACCATGAGCACCAGGTGGCAGAAACAATGGGGCTAACTTAGAGGCTGCTGCCCCAGCTCTTACACAATATTGAGCAAGATAATCAAAACACAAAATACACATACTATGATTCCATTTAGATTAAATTTTAAAATGTGGGAAAATACACTGTATTATTAGGGATGCATGTCTAGGTTGAAAAACTATAAAAAATACAGTAGAAAGATTTAAAATCAGAAGAGTGATTACTTCTAGAATGGAGGGAGGGAGATACAGTCAAGAAAAGACATACAGGAGCACCTCTTATGGATGACAAGATTCTATTTCTTGACGAAGGCTTTGGATACATACATGCTTGCTTAATAATTTTTAGTTATGTCAATTATTAATTAATGTATATATGTTATACATTTTTAGTATATATTTTTCCACTTAAAAAGTTTTTTTAAAATCCAAGGTGAACTGAAATATCCTATTTAAGTTTTAAAAGTCAAGATAAAGCAATGATTGAAGACAGTTTAGAACAAAGAGATTTACTGGATGGCATATGAGTATTCATATTATTTTAAATATTGCTGTAATTATACATACCACTTCATACCAAGAATGGTAGCATTGTTTAATGCTTATTCTTAAATATTTTAATACAATTTGGTTTTTATTATAAATAGGAACTTAATTGAATTGGAAAGATGGTAATTTATCTATCAATTAGACATGCCTTTTGTAGGCCTCTCTATGTATTTCACAGTCTTATAACTAAGTCACAGTAATTCACCTAATGAAATTACATTTTATCTCCAAAATACATACTAGGTTTTCATTCCAAAAATGTCAGAGTACTAACATAATAGATGTGATACCTGACAAGAGAAGCCCATTTTCCATGTCATTCTTTAAAGGGTATGTTAATACGATGTGTCCAGGTTGCGGGGTAAACACAACGCATGTTCTTCAGTGTTGATTGCAAATATCAGTTGGGTTCATTTCATTCTAATTTCCTTGATGTTTACCTAAGTGAGGTCTTTAATCATGAACTTCTAAAAAGACAACCATAAAATTAGTTTAAAATTTAAAAAGGTATATGAAAGAAAAACTTAGACTCCTTCTACTAGTCTATACAATAAAAGAAGGACAGTTTAGATAGACTTGGCATAACTTGTGTGTGTGGTCCTCAAGTTAATATCAAGTATGCTTCACCAGATGGTGAGTAGAATTTAGCAGCAAATACATACAGTGACAGACATCTTGCCTGCTTTTGAGGCTCATTTTGTAAAAATCCAGTGTGCTGTCTATACAAATTTCCCATGGTGGTTCATACCCTATTGCTCCATTATCATCCATGTGGGACTGTCAGTTTTGGTATTAGAGTCATCTAAAATAGCAAAGATAATTATCAGTGTTTTAGTTTACAATACTCCAAATTCAGTGTTTAAAATCCAGTATCATTTTCTCTACTATGTAGATACTACCAATTGTATTTTAATTATTTTAGTTGCTTCTGTTTCCAGTTGAATATTATACAATGTATGTAATACAGACAGTTTAAGCAGATGGGTCTCAAGCTTGGCTGCCCTTTACCTGAGAAACTTGAAAAATTCTGATGCCCAGGCCATAACCCACAGCACTTAAGTCAGAATTTTTCTGAGCAAGAGTTAGGCATCAGTAGTTTTTAACACTCCCCGAGTGACTCTAATATTCAGCCAACTTGTAGAACCCCTGGATGAGGGGTTGTGATTCTCCATACATTTCCCTACATTCAGAATGTACCTGCCTTTGTAGCTGTGGCAATAGGGTTTTCTTAATCTCCATAAATTTATATAGAAACCTCTCCCCTCATAATCAAAACCTTTTTCTTTTATGTTTTTAATTTTTCCTCAGCCCCTGATATACAGCAAATCAAATGAACAACTGCCTCTTCAGGACACCATGTACCTTCACAATACCATTGTTTCAATCTTTCATGTTCTCCAGCTTTGCAAACACAGCCCATAAAGTAAAGACTTGTAAATCAAGTGTTTGCTAAACAAGTTAATGTGATAGAAATATTGCAAGGTGTTTGGTCTTTAATGATCTTAATTAAGACATTTAAGGATGCTATCATAGAATGAATAATCTGTCTCTGTCTTCTTGGGACTTCCTAGTTCTAGCAATGAGAGCCCTGAGTTCAGGGAATGCCCTCAGACTGGGCAATCAGAAACAGTTGGTCACCCTACCATGACACTGGTTGGTATAGTTAAAATGAAGCCCTGGCAGTTATTAGTACAGCTCTGAATGAACTAGTGATGCATGCATCAACATTGCTACTCTCACAGCCACATACGAAGGCAAAGATGACAGACAGAAAAAACAACTATGCTATATATAATTTGTTTGAATGTTCAAATCAAAACTAACCTATGGTGGAAAAATTATTAGAACATGGCTAATAATTTCCCCATATGGCTGCCTCTATGAAGTGATGAGTTTACTGAAGTGACATTTGGGGACTTTCTAGTATAATGAAAATGTTCTCTGTAGTCATCCATTTTCATACTGCATGAAGAAATACCAGAGACTAGGTAATTTATAAAGAAAAGGAGGTTTAATTGTGAGTCTCTAAAAAAGACTTGTGGTTCCACATGGCAGGGGAGGCCTCACAATCATGGCAGAAGGTGAAGGAGGAGCAAAGTCACCTCTTACATGGCAGAAGGCAAAAGAGCATGTGCAGGGGAACTGGTCTTTATAAAACCATCAGATCTCATGAGGCTTATTCACTATTATGAGAACAGCATGGGAAAAATCAGCCCCCTTGATTCAATTACCTCCCACCGGGTCCCTCCCATGACACCACGACACCACGACACATGGGGAGTACGGGAGCCACAATTCAAGATGAGATTTGGGTGGGGACACAGCCAAATGATATCATTCTCTATCTTGATAGGTGTGGAGGGTACATGGATGTACCCATTTATCAAAACTCATCAAACAGTACATTTGGGATTTGTTCATTTCAGTGTATGTAAATTTTACAGTATCATAAAAATAGATACAAACTAAATTAAAATATTTATTTATGAATTAATCCACCAAATTGTCATGTTTGCTAATTTGTTTTAAGTACGATTCTTTTAATTAAACTATGATGAGCTCCTTTAATGTTACTTTATCACAGTATAATACTGTGTGTGTGTGTGTGTGTGTGTGTGTGTGTGTGTGTGTTCCTTCTAGTAAACTGTGAACTCCCCTGAAGGAGAATCTACATCAAATTTGTAATCCCAATGGCTGGCAACTTGTGTCTCTCAGATTATCCATTTAATGCCTCTGTTTTATAAACAAGGCAGGACCTTGAGCCAGGTGCTTCTGTAAAGTTTGAATGAACAGAATAAAGCAGGAGGTGTCTGTGTGTGGCCATTAAACCCTCAGCATCTACATCATCTGGGCACTTGTTACAACTAAGTCTGTCCCCAACAATCAGAAACTCTGAGAGTAGGCCTCGCAATCTGTGTTTTGACAAGCCATCCAGATGACTCTAAGGCATGCCTGAGTTTGTCCACTACTAATTAGGGGATAAGGCAAAATCTTAATTCAGTAAGCTGGAATTTGCTAAAGTCTTCTGACATTTCAGATTGATCGAAAAAATGAGTTTTGTAATTTCCAAGCACGGGAACTCAATTCTGATAAGATGCAGATTCTAATCTTTCAACATTTTTGCTGTACTGAAAAATATTCAAAATTAAAAATGAGATGAGGAATAAAAATAAGGCTATGTCTTCTAGAATCCAAGAGCCCAGCTGGAGAGACATGACACAAACCTGTAAGACAGCAAAGTGGGATCTAAAGAAACTGTGACCTTTTAGTAACACCAGCTATCCAGATAAGTAGCCTACCAGGATTTAAGGATATAGGACAGGACCCAAAGTTTGAAACATCCAGGGAAATCCATTCCAGTGGTGTAGAGGCTACCAAGGTCACATAGAGGAAGAGCTACCCCTTTCCTCCTTGCTCAAAAATGACACACAAAATAGGACCTTTTCTTCTTGTCCCAGGCCAGATGCCACACTGAGTAGAAGGAATTTCCTCTCCCTTGGTCATTGGAAGAAATGAATAATTGGTAATGTAACTGACTAAATCTCATTCTGGTACTGGGTACAGAAAAAGAGAGTGAGAAATGTAATTCCAAATGCAAAGTATCACCTGATAGCCCCGTGTGGAGGAAGAGGAAGATAATTTGGTCTAGAAGATGCCATCAAGGTGAGAATCGAGGAAAAGTAGATGGTATAGATCTTATTATATCCGGACAAGAATATTTTCTTCCCAATGATTTGAAACCATTAAATGGACAAACATTATTGCGTAATCTGATAATTATTTAGCAATTAAATAAACAAAAACAAGAAAAATATAGTGACAACAGGAAACTGGGGCAGTATATAAGAGGCTCAAGGAGACTTCTAAACTCCAGAACCTCATTCTCCTGGAAACCCACTCAGAACCTCCACCCTCTGACACCATGGTCAGCTCCTGTTGTGGCTCTGTATGCTCTGACCAGAGCTGTGGTCAAGGTCTCTGCCAGGAGAGCTGCTGCCGCCCCAGCTGCTGCCAGACCACCTGCTGCAGGACCATCTGCTGCCGCCCCAGCTGCTGCATTTCCAGTTGCTGCAGGCCTTCCTGCTGTATCTCCAGCTGCTGCAAACCCAGCTGCTGCCAGACCACCTGCTACAGGACCACCTGCTGCCGCCCCAGCTGCTGCATTTCCAGTTGCTGCAGGCCTTCCTGCTGTATCTCCAGCTGCTGCAAACCCAGCTGCTGCAGGACCACCTGCTGCCACCCCAGCTGCTGCATTTCCAGTTGCTGCAGGCCTTCCTGCTGTATCTCCAGCTGCTGCAAACCCAGCTGCTGCAGGACCACCTGCTGCCGCCCCAGCTGCTGCATTTCCAGTTGCTGCAGGCCTTCCTGCTGTATCTCTAGCTGCTGCAAACCCAGCTGCTGCCGGATCACCTGCTGCCGCCCCAGCTGCTGTATCTCCAGCTGCTACAGGCCCCAGTGCTGCCAGCCCTCCTGCTGCCGCCCAGCTTGCTGCATTTCTAGCTGCTGTCATCCCAGCTGCTGTGTTTCTAGCTGCTGCTGCCCTTCCCGCTGCCAGACCACTTGCTGTAGAACAACCTGCTTCCGCCCCATCTGCTGCGGCAGTTCTTGCTGCTGAGTGAACCTGCTCTGGATTTGTGCACCTTCTTGCTCTCATCCTTCAGTTCAGGCAGAGAGTATCTATTCAGAGAACATGTGGACTTCCTGATGTCATGAAAACAGAGGCATGGACTGATTTGGGAAATACTTTATTAGTATGTATTCTCTTTTATAGAAGTTTTTATTACTGTTGAATCCGAATTTACAGTCAAATTCCGCATCACATGTTTTAGAATTCTTTATTCTAATTCAATATACATAAATCTTCAATTGGTACCCTTCTAGATGTTTCTTCCTAATGTTTTCTGTGGTATCAATTTTCATGTGGAATTGTTTGATGTTCCTCAGTAAAACTTCATAGTGTTCAAAAGCACCAAAAATGCTCATCTCTTTTCATTTGTTATAATATAATGGTATATGTATATTTCTATTTTCTGCACAACACAAGAGTACATGTTGTCAAACACCCTAATAATTAAAACATTCAATTGGCATTCTCCAGTTAGGCTTTATCCAAGCCAGAATTCAGTCTCATAGTAGAAACAGGAGAAGAATTTAAGAGACATTTTTGAACCTAACACATATAACATGAAAGCTGTGGAATATAACTGCCAGCACAAAAAATTGTCTTCAGTAAGCTACATCCCATGATGTGATTTAAACTAATTTAAACAGAAGCAGCTCAGTGTAGAGTACATTCTGTGGACTTGAGAATTATACAGAGTTGAGGCTGAATTCTGACTGTACTGCATATACCACCTATGATCTTAGACATGGCATTTAAACTCTGTCAACCTAGGATTACTTTTCTCTTAAGAAAGGATCATAATAACTCAAAAACACATGAAGGTAATCATAAAATGTCAATGAGATAAAGGTGCCTGATTGACAAATAAAAGCATGCTCTCTTTTACTACGAATTAGCCTCTTTTTTCTTTTTACTGTTTGTAAATAACTATAGATTTTGAAATAACTATAGATTAACATGAAGTTGAATAAGACAAAGTTCCCTGTACCCTTCATTCAGTTTCCTTCAGTGGTCACTTCTCATAGGACTATAGTACATGTCCCAAAATCTGACATTGGGACTAAGTTCTAGGGATCTAGTAACTAGCATGGTGATTATAGTTAATAATGCTGTATTGAGTACTTGAAATTTTCTGAAAAAGTAGATCTTAATTGTTCTCATTACACACACAGAAAATAATAACTATGTGAGGTGACAGGTATTAACTAACTTGGTTGTGATAATCATCTCACAATATATACATATCAAGGCATCATGCTGTACACTTGATATACATAAAATTTTATTTGCCAACTATACCTCAATAAAGCTGGGGAAAAATGAAAGTGCTGAAGTACTAGAAGAAATCATGAGAGATTTCTAAACATAATGCAAATTTACATTAAGCAAAACACACATGCTAACCTTACAAAGAAAAAAATAGTCAATTAATGTAAATAAAAGTGATCTCCACTGAGTCATCAGTAGGTACCAGCCATCAGGGTTCCTCAAGGATGTGATTCTTTTCCCATAATTCAAGGTCTCGAGGAAATCTTAGAGTTGTTCTCATACACCATAAAGGGGCTTACCAGGGTTTTAACCCCTTAACAGCTTGGAACCTGCTTCTGTTCACTCTGACTGAGGACAAAGGCTCAGGACCTCAATACGATGCTGTGTCTGGGTGCATCAGAGCCAGTGCAGGCTCAGAACACCAGCCAGTGCTGAAGCAGGGGTCCACTTAGGAGCCAGATTGTTATCATTCTGGTTGTGTAAGCCTGGAAATCAGGACCAGGGCAGCAGTAGAAACTGGTTAACAACACAACATCATATTCCATTTATTAGACTTATACGCACCTGAGTGCAGAGAGGGAAGCGCAAAGTAATTTCATCCAATTCCCTCCATCTGGCTCTTGCATGTGCCTCAGTCAGCAACGTCAGCTCACACTGAAACCCCTCCCCTGATTATCTCTAGAGGCAGCCCATTTCATAAAGCACCTTCCTCATGGTGAGTCAGATTTTGTTTCTCCCTAGGAACATCCTGTCTTCCCTATCCTATATCAGCCCATGGCAGCCATCTGAGGAAGTCCATTCTCATACAGAGCCCCTTCAGGCTGCACTGTCATTGCTTTTTCCACTTTTCTCCTTTTTAGGTTAAATTTCCAAAGCATTTCCATTTGTTCCTCATTGATCATAATGCCACCCTCACAGCAACTTTGCTTTTCATAAACCCCAATTTATCTTTATCCTTCTAGCCTGGATTGAAATGCATTTTCCAGATGTGTTCTGAACACTCTGGGAGGATTAGAAATGCCTCATCTACCTTAGTAAATGTTCCACTTTCACGTATATTTCAAGTTTGCATGCAGGAGTTAACAGAGCATTAGTGGCAGTTAAGTGGTTGGGTAAGTGTGAACTAATACTGAGGTTACTAGAGTGTGAAACACCTAAGTAGTCCTCATCATAAACTGCTTCAAGGTCTTCTTATACACATACAGTGGTTGTTTCTAGATGAGAAGTTCTCCACCTGCATTTCTACTGCATGACTGGAGTAATAGAGCTCATTGTGGTGATCCAGGTTGAGTACCCCATATCTGAAATGCTTGGCACCAGAAGTGTTTCAAATTTCAAGTTTTTTCAGAGTTGGAATATTCGCATTATACTTGTTGAGCATCCCTAACACAAAAACCGGAAATCCTAAATGTTCTATTGGGCATTTTCTTTGAGCATCATATAGGTACTCTAAAAGGTTTGGGTTTTGGAGAATTTCAGATTTTGGATTTTCAGATAAGATGTCCTCAACCTGTAATATTTTATCTGGTGAAGGGATGCTAAGAGTGAACACAACCTTAGGGTGTGTGTATAGTTAAATAAATACTCCCAATAAATTTAGATATATTCACTCTTCCCCAATCTCATTTGCCATGCTGCATTAATAAACACTCTTTTGATCTACAATTGGTTCTGATATTTCATCTTGTTAGGTTTGATTCCTTGTGAGAGTATTTCTGTAGTTTTGGAACCATGGTTCTTCCATTTGGCATATTCACTTTTTCTTACCTTCATGGCCCCCAAATATTTTGATGAGCATGTTTTATGGAAAGGCCCTCAGCAGAGTTGGGGTGTCCATAGTATCCTCAGAGAGACCAGTCCAAACAGAAATTGCTAACCCAAGAGCTTCCTAAAGTGGAGGGTGACACATAATTGGAAGAATATGGCACAAAGACAGGAAGTTTCTGCCTCCTTCCTTGGGTTTCCTTAACACCCAGGTTTGGGGGAGTGTGTGTGTGTGTGTGTGTGTGTGTGTGTGTGTGTGTGTGTATAATATTCCTAAGGTAAAGGGCCTTAGGAGATAAAGGTAAATACATATATATAAAAAATATATATTCCTAAATATGTTATTGTATATGTTATATATATTTATACATATTATTAAATACAAACATATTTAAAGAATATATATTATATATTCATAAATACATAAATATATATATTCCTATATTACCTATATATAAGGTTCTCTGTCTCTCTCTATATATATAAATATATATATTCCTAATATATATATTTCCTATATATAAATATATATATATTCCTATATATAAATACATATGTATTCCTAAATATAAATACATATATATATATATTCCTAAAGTCCTTTGGGGGAATATATATATTCCCCCAAACCTGTGTGTGTGTGTGTGTGTGTGTGTGTGTGTGTGTGTCTACATATATATATATATATATATATATATATATATATATACACACATACACATCAAAAGAAAATTATGGGCCTAGAAGAATTAAAATCACCCAAGTCAGACATAATGTGTATGTATGCGTGTGTATGTGTGTGTGTATATATATATAGAAACATATATATATACACACACATATATATGTGTGTATATTTATATACATGTGTATATTTATATATGTGTGTATATTTATATATGTGTGTGTATATATATGTGTGTGTATATACATATAGCAGGGACACCGGGTCCTTTACCTTAGGTTGGCAAGTAAACCTTATAAATAGAGGAGATGACTCAATGTGACTGTTAAAGCCAGAAAGACAGGAAGGAAAAGTCAGAAGGAAAATCAGCTCCTCAGAGCAGACAGCAGAGGGACCTGAACTTAGTATAGCTGATCTCTGTAGCCAGTTTCCCCTAAAGGCCCTGAAACTGAGTTTTGGAGTGCTGTTTCTCCAGAAAAAGAAACATCAGTAATTCATGACTTAGATGTCCACCTTAAAAACAATGAGAACACATGGACACAGGAAGGGGAACATCACACTCTGGGGACTGTTGTGGGGTGGGGGGAGAGGGGAGGGATAGCATTAGGAGATATACCTAATGCTAAACAACGAGTTAATGGGTGCAGCACACCAGCATGGCACATGTATACATATGTAAATAACCTGCACATTGTGCACATGTACCCTGAAACTTAAAGTATAATAATAATAAAAATAATTAATTAAAAAAAATTCTGCTTTCCCCATCAGAATGTCTAGAAAATAGGTCATGATTCATCGTATGGAAGGTGGCAAGGAATATATCCTAATAGTATTTGTGTTTTCATGCCACTGGCCACCTGTTTCACATTCAAACCTTCATTGCCCACTTGATCTATTACAAACATGCCATGAGATTAAAGCACAGCTTTCTCCTCCTCAGTCACCAAAAGAAAATTACGGGCCTAGAAGAATTAAAATCACCCAAGGTCAGACATAATGTATTAAGGAAAATGAGGCTGCAGCACATGGTACCTACAGGCAGATGTCACATGGCAGCTCAAGGAGGAAGCTACAGCAAGAGGCACACAAGAGGTTGTTCAAGAAGAGCTGACCTGAGGAATCCTAACACACCAGGGGAAGGAAATAATGCTTTTCTCCATGTTGACAAATTTAAGCAGAGAAACAAACTTGCCTAATTTGATAATTGCCTACTTATCAGGACAAACAATAACAAGGAAAGAGTGCTGCATCTGATGACATCAGGCCTTAGCAGGGTATAAAAGAGGATCTGGGGCAAGGAGACTTCCAAACCTTCCAAGCCCTCCTTCCTAGAAAGCCACCCAGAACCTCCACCCTCTGACACCATGGTCAACTCCTGTTGCGGTTCTGTGTGCTCTGACCAGGACTGTGGCCTAGAGAACTGCTGCTGTCCCAGCTGCTGCCAGACCACCTGCTGCCACCCCAGCTGCTGTGTGTCCAGCTGCTGCAGACCCCAGTGCTGCCAGTCTGTGTGCTGCCAGCCCACATGTTGCAGACCCCAGTGCTGCCAGACTACCTGCTGTAGGACCACCTGCTGCCGCCCCAGCTGCTGCAGGCCCCAGTGCTGCCAGTCTGTGTGCTGCCAGCCCACCTGCTGCCACCCCAGCTACTGTGTGTCCAGCTGCTGCAGACCCCAGTGCTGCCAGACCACCTGCTGCAGGACCACCTGCAGCCACCCCAGCTGCTGTGTGTCCAGCTGCTACAGGCCCCATTGTGGCCAGTCTCTGTGCCACTAGCCCATCTGCTGGCAAACCACCTGCTACAGGACCACCTGCTGCCACCCCAGCTATTGCATTTCCAGCTGCTACCAGCCTTCCTGCAGTATCTCTAGCAGCAGTAGCTCCTCCTGCTGTGACTTCACCTGCTGCAGGCCCTCCTGCTGCATCTCCAGTTGCTGTCACCCCAGCTGCTGCCAGACCACCTGCTGCAGAACCCAATGTTTCAACCCAACTGCTGTGTGTCCAGTTGCTGCCGCCCCAACTGCTGCCAGACCACGTCCTGCTGCCCCACCTTCTCTAGTGCTTCTTGCTGCTGAGGCTGTCATCTGGACTCACCTGTTTCTCATCAACCAGCAGTCTTGATGTAGCTCACCTATGAGCTGAGTTATGGGAAGCTAGTTGGAAAACTTCAGTTCCAACCAATTCTTAGATTGAATCTGGCCTCCAAATATATGCTCCCCCCACATTTTACCTCTCTACCAAATGAACATAAGTTGTAATTTGCTCTGAAATCTGTCAACTATCTTAATTGAAATATTTGCTCTCTGCCATAATTTCTCATATGGAGCTATTCCATTTTAAACAAATATTTATCTAAATAAACCTTAAATAAATTTTCAGGCATAGAAATATACAGATACTGTGTCTCATTATTTTTCTTTTTTGAGTGTGGTCATTACCAGTCAATTTTTCTGTTGTTCTTCTCTGCAGAATGTAATTTCAGGGGCACGCTGAAATTTCCTCAGCACGCTTTATTCTAATATACAATGGTGGTTTCTTAGAACAAGCACCTGGAACTCTCTTGAAGAGTTTCTCTAGCCAAGCAGAAAGCTCTGAACTGTAGAGTTAAAGCCTCTCGGAACAGTACTCAACAAATGAGTGAGGGCTGGTGAACACATGCTTTAGTTATTTCTCCTCCAGTTGGGAGCATGTTGTACCAGCCTGTCAGAGGTCCTCAGAGACACCAAATTCTAGCTGCCTACAGGGCTATTCTGATCATTAACTCATCTTGTATTCACTGCCCTCCCTTTCCTGGAGCATTTTTCGTGTTCCATACAGCACTTCTTGGGACCACCTCCCAAATATACTCCTGGGTCTGCTCCAGTGGGTACCCAACCTAAGACACCAGTGTTCCTAACCTCAGTATTAGTGCCCTTCAAAACATTTTCCTTCTTTATTGATATATAACAGATGCACATATAAAATTTTGATACATCCATATAATTTGTAAAGATCCAATCAGGGTAATTGGATTATCCATCACAATTTATCTTTTCTTTATGCTAAGACCATCTGAATTATTCTTTTGTAGCTACTTTGAAATGTTTAATAGATTATTGTTAACTATAGTCATCCTGCAGTTATATTGAATACTAGGTCATATTTTTCTCTCAAACTTATATTTGTACCCATCAATCCACCTCTTCATTTCCCACAGGCACCCTCCTCTGACTCTGATAACCAGCAATCTATTCTTTATCTTCATGAGTTCCATTCCATTAGCAATTTGTCTTTCTGTGCTTGGCCTATTTCAGTAACATAATTAAATCATTTTTATACAATATCAGTGGTTACCCTGGTGTCACGGTCAACTCTTGAGTATGCTGTCTACTAAATAGGTAAATGTTCTAAATATTTTTCTTCTTCTTCCTCTTCTTCTTCCTCCTCCTCCTCCTCCTCCTCCTCTTCTTCTTCTTCCTCCTCCTCCTCCTCCTCCTCTTCTTCTTCTTCCTCTTCCTCTTCCTCTTCCTCTTCTTCTTCTTCTTCTTCTTCTTCTTCTTCTTCTTCTTCTTCTTCTTCTTCTTCTTCTTCTTTTCTTCTTCTTCTTCTTCTTCCTCTTCTTTCTTCTTCTTCTTCCCAGTTTTGGCAGAGTTATCTCTGGACTAGTTGTCTTTAATCTCTCTCTCTCTCTTTTTTTTTTTTTTTGAGATGGAGTCTTGCTCTGTCACCCAGGCTGGAGGGCAGTGGTGCCATCTCAGCTCACTGCAACATCCACCTCCCAGGTTCAAGCGATTTTCCCACCTCAGCCTCTCAAGTAGCTGGAATTACAGGTATGTGCCACCACATCCAGCTAATTTTTGTATTTTTAGTGGAGACAGTGTTTCACCATGTTGGCCAGGCTGGCCTCGAACTCCTGACCTCAAGTGATCCATCTGCCTCAGCCTCCAAAAGTGCTGGGATTACAGGCATGAGCCATCACACCCAGTCTTCAATCTCTTTTTCTTCCACACTATTATATCTGAAGGATAAGGCAGAATTGCCACGCTAGTAACGTTTATTCTAAAAGAAACTGTGTTTAAGAGGTGTGCTAAGTTGGATTCACTCAAAATAGAACCAGAAACAAGGATTCTTGGATGAGTAATTTACAAGAAAATACTCTCAGGATAAATCAGTAAGAAACTGGGAAGCAGAATAGAGGAGTTTAAAAACCTAAGGCAGAATATGATTTTTGTTGAATTATTTTCTCTTCTGACCCCACAGGAAGCTCTAGAGTGTGATTAGTATCACAGAGCCATCTTTCTGAGAGACAAGGTGGTTGGAATTTTGCACTCAGACATCAGTTACCACTGGCTATGGGTCAACCCGTGGGAGAGGAAGAAGATTCATAGACGGTCCAATCCTCCAGATGACAATAAACATGATATATCACATTAATAGAATGAAGGACAAAAAGCATATGATCACTTAAGTAGATGCAAAAAAAAGCATTTTACAAAATCCAAAATCTTTTTATGAAAAAACTCACAGCAAATTAGGTATAGAGGGAATGTACCTCAACATAATCATGGTCACATATGACAAATCCATAGCTGACATCACACTGAATAGGGAAAAACTGAAAGCATTCTCCCTAAGAACTGGAACAAGACTAGGATGACAACTTTCACCACTCCTATTCAACATAGTACTGGAAGCCCTAGCCAGAGCAATCAAGCAAGAGAAAGAGATAAACAGCATTCAAATTTGAAAACAGAAAGTCAAATTATTTCTGTTTGCTGAATGAAATTGGACCCCTTTCTCTCACCATGTACAAAAATAAACTCAAGATGGATCAAAGACTTACATGTAAAATATGAAATTATAAAAATACCAGAAGAAAACCTAGGAAAAACTCTTCTGGACCTTGATCTAGCCAAAGAATTCATGACTAAGATCTCAAAAGCACAGGTAACAAAAGCAAAAATTGGCAGACGGGACTTACTTAAACTAAAAAGCTTCACACAGTAAAAGATGACATGATCTTATATCTAGAAAACCCTAAAGGCTCCACCAAAAAACTCTTGGATTTGATAAGCGAATTCAGTAAAGTTTCAGAATACGAAATCAACAAACAAAAATCAGTAGCATTTGTATACACCAATAATGATCCAGCTGAACACCAAATCAAGAACGCAATCTCATTTACAGTAGCTACAAAAATACTTTTTTTTTTTTTTTTTTTTTTTTTTGAGACGGAGTCTCACTCTGTCGCCTGGGCTGGAGTGCAGTGGCGCGATTTCGGCTCACTGCAAGCTCCGCCTCCTGGGTTCACGCCATTCTCCTGCCTCAGCCTCCCAAGTAGCTGGGACTACAGGCGCCCGCCACTACGCCTGGCTAACTTTTTGTATTTTTAGTAGAGACGGGGTTTCACCGTGGTCTCGATCTCCTGACCTTGTGATCCGCCCGCCTCAGCCTCCCAAAGTGCTGGGATTACAGGCGTGAGCCACCGTGCCCAGCCACAAAAATACTTAAGAATATATTTATCGAATGAAGTGAAAGATACCTGCAAGGAAAACTACAAAACACTGACAAAAGAAATTGTAGATAACACAAACAAATGGGAAACATCTCATTCTCATGGATGAGAAGAATTAATGCTGTTAAAATGACCACACTGCCCAAAGCAGTCTACAGACTCAATGCAATTCCTACTGAAATACTAATGTCATTTTTAATGGAATTAGGGAAAAAAAATCCTAAAATTGATAGGAAAGTGAAAAAGAGCCCAAGTAGCTAAAGCAATCCGAAGGGGGGAAAAGAAGCGGGAGGCATTACATTACCTGTTCTCAAATTATATTAAAAGCCTATAATAAGCAAAACAGCATGGTTTGGGGTTAAAAATAGACACATAGATGAGTGGAACAGAATAGAGAACCCAGAAGTATAGCCACATACTTATAGCAAATTGATTTTTGACAAAGTTGATAAGAACATACACAGGAAAGGAAATCCTATTCAATAAATAAATGATGCTGGGTACATTGGATTGCCTTTGCAGAAGAATGAAACCGGATCCCTATCTCTCACTATGTACAAAAATCAACTCAAGATGCATTAAAGGCTTAAATGTAAGACATGAAGCTATAAAAAATACTGGAAGAGGCCGGGTGTGGTGGCTCATGCCTGTAATCCCAGCACTTTGGGAGGCTGAGGGGGGGTGGATTTCTTGAGGTCAGGAGTTCAAGACCAGCCTGACCAACATGGTGAAACCCTGCCTCTACTAAAAATACAAAAATTAGCCAGGCATGGTGATGGGTGCCTGTAATCCCAGCTACTCCAGAGGTTGAGGCAGGAGAATCGCTTGAACCTGGGAGGCAGAGGTTGCAGTGAGCCGAGATCAAGCCATTGCACTCCAGACCGGGCGACAGAGTGAGACTCCATCTCAAAAAAAAGAAAGAAATATACTAGAAGAAAGCCTAAGGAAAACTCTTCTGGACATTGGTCTAGCCAAAAAACTAATGACTACGCCCTCTAAAGCACAGGCAACAAAACAGAAAATAGGCAAATAAGATTTATCTAAACTAAAAAGTTTGTGCACTGTAAGAATTAAAGAAAAAGGAAAGAAACATGAAAGATGACTTGCCAGTTAAGACAGGTTTATTTTAGAGAAAACAAACCTAAGAGCGGTGTTTGGCCAAGTTAGGTTGGAGGCACACTCTTTTACAGACTAAGAGTTTTTAGGGATTTAGGGTGGGAGAGTTTATTAGAGGCTTGGACTGCTTCTGTGTCTCTTTGTTGTGCTTATCTGGGAGGGAGAGTTGTGTGTCTATTCCCTTGCAGGCATAGCCCCTGAGTCTGCTTTTAACTTCCCTATCTTAGTGCACGTGAAGGGAAAGGAAAGTGCTTATTAAGGCCCACTCTTTTACTGGGGACCGTTGTATGAGGGTGAAGTTTGGCAGTTACCCAAGAGACTTTCCCCCTGCTTCCCTCTGTGCCCGAGCTATCTTATCTGTTTTACTGTCTGCTGTTTCTGGCTGCTTGTAGTTAGAAGAGAAGTGATTTCCTTGAAATGCATGAGGCTAGAAAGGGAGCTGCAACTTCAAGTGGCAGTGTTTGTCCAAAATGACGGTGCTCCTGGTCTGTCATGCACAGCAAAAGACATAATCCACAGAGTGAACAGGCAACCTGCAGAATGGGAGAAAATATCTGCAAACTATCCATCCAACAGGGGACTAATATCCAGAATTTACAAGGAACTCTAACAACAAAAACATCACAAATAATTCCATTGAAAAGGGGAAAAGGACATGAATAGACATTTTTCAAAAGAAGACATACAAATGGCCAATAAGCATTTGAAATAATGCTCTTCATCACTAATCATTAAACAAATGCAAATTAAAACCACAGTGAGAGATCATCTTATACCAGTAAGAATGGCTGTTATCAAAAAGAAATAACAAATGTTGATGAAGATAGAGCTGAAAGGGAACCTATAAACAGTTGTTGAGAATGTAAATTAGTGCAACCTCTATGGAAAACGGTATGGAGATTTCTCAAAGAACTAAAACTAGAACTACCATTTGATCCAGCAATCCCATGACTGAGTGTCTACCTGAAGGAAAAGAAATCATTATACCAAAAATATACCTGCACACATATGTTTATCACACCACTATTTATAGTAGCAAACATATAGAATCAACCTAAATGTCCATCAATGGATGAGTGGATAAAGAAAATGTGCTATATATAAACAATGGAATACTCTTCAGCCATAAAACGTAATGAAACCATGTCTTTTGCAGAAACATGGATGGAACTGGAGGCCATTATCTTAAATGAAACAACTCAGACATAGAAAAACAAATACTGCATGTTCTCAGTCACAGTGGGGCCAAATGATGCGTACACATAGGCGTAGAGTGTGGAATGAGAGACAATGGAGAGTCTGAAGGGCAGGGGTGTAGGAGGGGGATGGATGATGAGAAATTACTTGATGGGTAGAATCCACATTATTTCAGTGATGGATACTCTAAACGTCCTGACTCGACCATTATGCAATATATCCATGTAACAAAATTATACATTTACACGAATAAAATATCTTAAAAATATCTGAATTGGAAAGGAAGAAGTTAAATTGTTTCTATTTGCAGATGACATGATCTTATATGTAGAAAACCCTAAAGACTCCACTGAGAAACTGTGAGAACTAATAAACAAATTCAGTAAGGTTGCAGAGTATAAAATCAACATACAAAACCCAGTAGGTTTTCTATACACTAATAGCAAACTAACTGAAAAAAAAAATCAAGAAAACTATTTCATTTACAATAGTTACAATAAAATAAAATACTTAGGAACAAGTTTAACCAAGGAAGTGAGGATATCTACACTGAAAACTGTAAAACACAGATGAAAGAAATTTACGAAAACACAAATAAATGGAATAATATCCTGTGTTTATGAACTGAAAGAATATTGTCCAAATATTATTAAAGCAATCTACAGATCTCACGCAATCCCTATAAATATACCAATGACATTCCTCACAGAAATGTTTTTAAAAACTTCTAAAATTTGTATAGAACCACAAAATACCAAAGTGATCTTGGACACTAAGAATATAGCTAGAAGCACCACACTCCCTGACTTCAAAATAAACCACAACACTGCAGTAACCAAAATACCATCATTCTGACATAAAAACAGACACACAGACCAATGGAATGGAATAGAGAGACCAGAAATAAAGTCACTCATTTATAGCCAATTGATTTTCAACAAAGATGCCAAGAATGGGGGAAGGACAGTTTCTTCAATAAATTGTGTTAGGAAAACTGGGTATCCACATGCAGAAGAATGAAATTAGTCCCTTATTTCTTACAGTATAAAAAATCAGTTCAAATGGGTTAATGGCTTGAATGTTAGATCAGAAGCTATGAAATTTTTGGAAGAAAGCATGGGGGAAAGATTCATGACATTGGTCTTGACAATGACTTTTTGAATATGACCTCAAAAGCACAGGCGAAAGAAAAATTAGATGACCGAGATTACATCAAACTAAAAAGCTTCCACACAGCAAAGGAAATCACAAAAAGAGTCAAGAGATAACCTACAGAATTGGAGAAAATATTTATAAAGTACATATCTCATAAGGGGTTAACATCCAAAGTATAAAAGGAGCCCAAACAGCTCACAAGCAAGAAAACAAAAACCTGATTAAAAATGGGCAAAAGACCTGACTAGACATTTCTCAAAAGAAGACATACAAATGGCTAACAGGTTTGTGAAAAAGTACTCAACATTACTAATCATTAGGGAAATACAAATCAAAAGCACATGGAGATATCACCTTACTCCTGTTAGAATGGCTATCATCAAAAAGATGAAAGATGACAAGTATTGGCAAGGATGTGAAAAAAACTCCCTTGTACACTGGTGGTGGGAATGTAAATTAGTTCAGCCATTATGGAAAACAATATAAGGATTCCTCAAAAAATTAAAACTGGAATTACCACATGATCCAGCAATCCACTTCTGGGTACCTTATGTATCTAAAGGAAATGAACTCAGTATGTTGAAGAAACAACTGCATGTCCAGATTTATTGCAGCACTATTCACAATTGCCAAGATATGCACACAATGCAAGTGTCCACCAACGAGTAGGTGGATAAAGGAAATGCATTATATACTCAGTGCAATACTATTTGGCCGTAAAAAGAAGGAAGTTCTGTCATTTGTGACAACATGGATACATCTCGAGGAAATTATGCTAAGTGAAGTAAATCAGTCATAGAAAGACAGATAGCACATGATCTCACTCACATGATCGCACTCAAAAAAGTTGATATCATAGAAGTAGAGTAGAGAATGAAGATAACCAGAGGCTAGGGGTGGCTAGGGAGTCAGGGACTTGAGGAGATACTGGTCAAAAGATATATAATTGCAGCTGAACAGGAGGAATCAGTTCAAGAGGTCTACTCTATAGCATGGTGACTATAGTTAATGATGATATATTGTACATATTGTACTCTTGAAAAATTCTAAGAATGGATATTAAGTGTTCTCACTGCAAAAAAAATGATAGGTATGAGAGGTAATGCACTTATTAGCTAGATTTAACCCTTCCACAATGTATATATGCTTCAAAATATTATGTTGTACATGGTAAATACAATATTATATGTCAATCTGAAAAATAACTAATTGTTTTTAATTTCACTGAGCTTGAGCTCTTTCTATATTAAGCACATCATGCAAGACACAGTAGTGGGGGTAGATAGATTCTTAAAAGTATTATACAGGTGTTACACACTGTTAGGGAGCCTCTGTGAAATACAGACAGCCTCTCCTCGGACTGTTTGTTACAGCTATATGTAAATCTACAATTATCTCAAATTTCTTTTTTAAAAAGTGAAAACACACAGCTGCATTATGTTAACAGACAGTTAGAGGCATTTAAAAAAAACCAATGAGTTATGGAATAAAAATGGGACTATGTTTTCCAGAATCTAATAGATTAGCTGGAGAGACATGACACAAAATATAGGAGAGCAAAGTATCAACTTAAGAAACTGACCTATTAGTAACACCAAGTATAAAAATTTAAGGATATAGAACATGACACAAAATTTGAAACATCCAGGGAAACCCATTTCTTTATTATTATTATTATTATTATTATTATTATTATTATACTTTAGGCTCTATGGTACATGTGCGCAACGTACAGGTAAGTTACATATGTATACATGTGCCATGCTGGTGCGCTGCACCCACCAACTCGTCATCTTCAGAGTGAACAGGCAACCCATTTCAATAATGTAGAGGTCACCAAGGCCACACACAGGTATTGCTGTCCCTTTGCTTATTGCTTAATAATGACTCACAGACTAGGAATGCCACACTGAGCAGATGGGCTTTCCTTGCTATTGGTCATAGAGGGAATGCATAACTGGAAGTGTGGCTGACCAAATCCCATTTTGGTAGAGGGTACCTGAAGCGAGAGTGAGAAATGCAATTCCAAATGCAGGGAATCACATGAACAGCCCTCTGTGGAGGAAGAGGAAGAGAATGTGGTCTAGAAGATGCTACCAAGGTGTGAATCATGAGAGAAGGCAGATGTGATAGATCTTATTACATCCGGACAAGAAAATTTTGTTTTCAACAAGTTTAAACCATTAAATGGGCAAACATTATTGTGTAATCTGATAATCACTTAGTTATTAAGTAAACAAAAACAAGGAAAATGTGGTACCAACAGGACAGCTGGGCAGTATATAAGAGGCTGTGGCCCAAGGATTCTTCCAAACTTGAGAACCTCATTCTTCTAGAAATCCACCCAAAACCTCCACCCTCTGACACCATGGTCAGCTCCTGTTGTGGTTCTGTCAGCTCTGAGCAGAGCTGTGGCCTGGAGAACTGCTGCCGCCCCAGCTGCTGCCAGACCACCTGCTGCAGGACCACCTGCTGCCGCCCCAGCTGCTGTGTGTCCAGCTGCTGCAGGCCCCAGTGCTGCCAGTCTGTGTGCTACCAGCCCACCTGCTGCCGCCCTAGCTGCTGCATCTCCAGCTGCTGCCGCCCCTCTTGCTGTGAATCCAGCTGCTGCCGCCCGAGCTGCTGCATCTCCAGCTGCTGTCGCCCCAGCTGCTGTGTGTCCAGGTGCTGCAGGCCCCAGTGCTGCCAGTCTGTGTGCTGCCAGCCCACCTGCTGCCGCCCCAGCTGCTGCATCTCCAGCTGCTGTCGCCCCAGCTGCTGTGTGTCCAGGTGCTACAGGCCCCAGTGCTGCCAGTCTGTGTGCTGCCAGCCCACCTGCTGCCGCCCCAGCTGCTGCATCTCCAGCTGCTGCCGCCCCTCTTGCTGTGAATACAGCTGCTGCCGCCCCTGCTGCTGTCGCCTCTGCTGCTGCCTGCGTCCAGTCTGTGGCCGAGTCTCCTGCCACACCACTTGCTACAACCCAACCTGTGTCATCTCCACCTGCCCCTGCCCCTTGTGCTGTGCCTCCTCTTGCTGCTAATGTCTCCTTGTGATATTTGTCATACTATGAATGTCTTCATTAGTCATATAAAATGCACTGTAGCCAGCCAGTCACTGGAAAAATGAACACTTCCCTGCCATTTTGTCTCATGTGGCATTCAGAGTGGACATTCAGCTCTTCTAGGAAATGACAGACAAACACATTCATTAAAATATGTTATGCCAGGCCCCAATGCAGTCATTTTTAGATGAAAAGTGTCTTCATTCGAAGGGGACACTAACTGTAATGATCTCATATAATATTGTTTTCATGTATTAATAAACAGCCACTTCCCTAATATTGAAATCTTCTGATTTGTTAGTGATTTCATTGTGCCTGTGTGTGTGTGTGTGTGTGTGTGTGTCTTTACCTGTCAGTTCACATCAAGGGCCATCTCTCTTCAAATGCAGGAGAGCATGTTTAAGAGCCTGGGCTCTTGATTCATGTTACCTGTATTTGGAATCACGACTCCCCTAGGTATATGTTGTGTGGCATGGGGCAAGTTTTTTAACCTCCTCAGGCCTCAGTTTTCTTTCTCTGTGAATAGAGATAATGCATTACATTCTTTAAATGTTAAGAGACATAACCTGTGTAATATACTCACCACAGGGCCTGGTACATAATGCAGTATAGGCTCTTAATGGATACAGTTTCTGGCCAACTGTGGTGGCTCACATCTGCAATCCCAGCACTTTGGGAGGCTGAGTGGGTGGATCACTTGAGGCCAGGAATTCGAGACCAGTGTGGGCAACATGGTGAAATCCCTTCTCTACTGAAAGTACAAAAATTAGTTGGGTGTGGTGGTGCACACCTGTAGTCCCAGCTACTTGGGAGGCTGAAGCAGGTGAATCACTTGAACCCAGGAGGAGGAGGTTGCAGTGAGCCGAGATCATGTCACTGCACTCCAGCCTGGGTGACAGAGCAACTCTGTCTCAATAAATAAATAAATAAATACAATTTCTGCTGTTACTATGATTGAAACACTACCCTGGGCTAGAATAATATCTTAGCATAATTTTCTTTTTGACAGAACAGCAAGAAAATTTGTATCATTGTTGCACTGTCTTCTACAACTCAAAATTAAGTTTTGGTATATGCCTCAAATGTCCCTTAAAAACTCCAGCAAGTTGAACAGCATGAAGTCATCTACATTTTGTCTGACTGTATTTCTACTTCCAGTATGTTCCATTATTGGTTGTGGAAATTTTGAGTGTTCTCCCTAGCTCAAGTACTTTTTTCTTATTTCCTTACTTCCCCCTCCCTCCCCTTCTAATCCCTTTACCTTCCCTCCACCTCCCCTCCCCTTGCCTGCCTGCCTGCCTGCCTGCCTGCCTGCCTTCTTTCCTTCCTTCCTTCCTTCCTTCCTTCCTTCCTTCCTTCCTTCCTTCCTCCCTCACTCCTTCCTTCCTTCCTTTTTTCCTCTCTTAACATAAAATGATCTTTCAGAATACAGTGTACCTTCTAAGTCAAGATTTCGGGAAATTTATGACATCCATGGCAGCTTTCTCATAAAAGTTTTACATCTTTTAATTAATAGATGCTCAAAGTCTTAGTATTTCCAGACTGAAACTCCTTTATAATTTTAGCCCCTAATGTTACTGAGGTTTTTTCATTTTCTTGATGGTTTTACTCCTTTGTTTTGGGCTTTAATCACCTTGCTTTGTCTTAAGAGAACATGGGTGGTATTTTTCCTTGAGACTCAGTTTTCTCATCACCAAAACTCAAATAAGTGTTATTCTATGTAGATGAAAAAAATGTGTCACAATATGTGCAATATATCTTATTTATATAAATATAAGGGTTTATATTTCAGCTAATAATCCAAAGTATATTAAAACTGCTTTAAATCCAAAATTTCTACAAATCAGAATTTTATTTATTAGCTGTGTTATAGTTCCAAAGAAATGTAACTAAGAGCTAATTAGTATTTCTGAAATGTAAAAATAAAGAAGTTCTAAGTTGTCAAGAGACTACATGAATAGAAGTTAACATTACGTGGGCTTCACTCCAGCCTAAGTTAGGCGTTATGGTCTTAGCATATCATAAAAATGCCTTGCAGACACTTTCAGCTTCAGCCTTTTCCATTCACTCAAAATTATTCTACAGAGTACAGACTTGTCATTTCATACATCAGAATTAATAAACCTTTTATCCTCTCATATGTTCTTCTTTGACAACAGCTCATTACAGGATGCAGGCTTTGGTTTTAACATTATGCTTTATTAGCTAGAGTGAAATCAAAGACTATAGGTTTTATATGGTCTTTTCAGTATTAAAGTATATGAGGCTTGTAATTTCCTGTGTCTGCAAGAGCTGGGCCACAGCAGGAATGAGAAGACACAGTGTATCTGTGTAATAAAGACACTATTTGCAAAGGCGTAGCTAGAGTTCAGGGAAAGCAACAAGGGAAAGCTCAGTACCCAGGGCTCACAATAACAAGGAGCAGGTACCCCGGGTCTGAAGGCCTATGCAATAATTTGGGTGAAATGTCCCAAGGGTAGCATGTGAAACTTCTTAGGATAAGTATGCACAGATACTCAAGTACAGTAATTGGCTTTGGAGAGAGTTATGGTGCTCTGAAGGGTCCAAAGATGATATGGAAGACATTGTGGTGAAACCCAAGGTAGATAAAAATTTATGAATGGGAAAGTGTGACTGCAGTTATTATTCTGTGGTCACATCAGCTTTATCTAAATGCATAGTAGAGATGGATTTTAAGTGAATGAAACATTGACTTAGTTCATGTTTCATTCACTTCAAAGTCTCTCAGTATTATTTGCCCATGCTAAATATATAGCTTTGGAATTGCTCAAGCCTTTCTAGCTAGTAAAACTAAGCAAGATAGAACTCCAGAAGGGCAACAAGAGATGCCTGTTTTGATTAAAGAAGTAACTGAAATAAGAGTTTTAATTCCCATGAACTCCCTTATAACAGTCCCATCTGGCCAGCAAGTAAGGAAGAGGTTAATCGACAGGCTTGGTGATTAAACAAGTTGGTTCCACCAATCATTTCAGCTGCACCACCTAAGTCAGAATTTTACAGGAAACTCAACAAACCTAGTAAGACTCATACACCACTGCAGACTCAGCTAGTGTATTCTTTTCGATGCCAGTTTCAGAGGCCAGACAGGTGCAATTCACATTTTCATGGCAAGGAACCCAGTATACATATACCATTTTGCCACACAGATATATGACTTCACTAGCATACTGCCATAACCTATTAAGGCAGACTTGAACTTGATAAGCATTAGAAGCATGTTAATACCATACATTGATGACTGTGATACTAGCGCATGAAAAATTATTAGCGAATTGAAAATCAAGTCCAGAAATAGACTAACGTACATAAAAGAATTTATTATATGAAAAGGTGGCACTTTAACTCAGTAATGGAAAGATGTATTATTTAATAAACGATGCTGAGCCTTGGTCACATCTGATTATAAAACATTTAAACCTCATATTTTGTATCTGTATAGATTCCTAGTAGGTAAAATATTTTAAAATATAAAACATGAAACCTTGAAGTTAACAGAAATTATGGGATAATATTTATGTAAATTTATAACTGGAAAGGCCTTT
Organism: Pongo abelii; assembly: GCF_028885655.2. NCBI lineage: Eukaryota > Metazoa > Chordata > Mammalia > Primates > Hominidae > Pongo > Pongo abelii. The sequence goes on along the minus strand of NC_072004.2, from coordinate 71,417,900 downwards.
TAAAATATGACTCATACCCAGGAGCTGTCAAAGAAAAAAATTCATAAATTTTACTGCACCAAAAGCAACATGAGGATAGAGAAAATTCCTTTCATTTCTGATTTTGCAGAGAGGTTGTGTGTATAGTGATTAAAAACATGGACCCAGTGCTGGGCTGGCTGAAATAAAATTACAGTTCCCCTGCTTACTGGCTTGAATCCCACCTGTGCCTTAAGTTTCTCGTCTGTAAAGGGAGGATTATAATAGAATTTACCATACTGGATTGTTGGGACTAGTAATTGAGCGAATATATGTAAAACAGTAGGACAATTGCAAAACATGTCATTTGTTATTTTGTTATTCCAGCATCCAGCAAAATTCTCAGTATACAATATTTAGAGAAGAAAGAAAAAGAAAGAAAGAAAGAAAGAGAAAGAAAGAAAGAAAGAAAGAAGAAGGAAGGAAGGAAAGAAAGAAAGAAAGAAAAGAAAGGAAGGAAGGAAGGAAAGAAGCAAGGAAGGAAGGGAGGGACAGGAATTCCGTAACACATTGGGTTTTTATTTTGCTTAAGTTTCTGAAAAGAACAAGTGTAGTTAGTGCATAATTGTGCCAACGATTCCATTCTAGTCTTTTAATGTAAATATTTCTTCCTTATCTCTAAATGGCTTGTTCTTTTTAAGTTCCTTTTTTAGGCACATCTTATCCTTTCTGATTTATTTATCCTTTAAAAATTTTAATTATTGGCTTTAAGTAGGTAGGGGGTATAAATTACATATATAGAAAATTATAGAATATGTAAACAATTAGTTCAATTGAAATATCTTTTATAACTTTTAGGAAGAACCCTTCTTATACCTCTATTTTCCATTTGTTCCAAGTCTCTACTGATTCTTTCAAAGAAAGAATTTAGTTATTTCATACATAAATTTATTATTTCATAATAAAGAGTAATTTATCTTTTTTATGCTCATGGCCATCACCTGATGATGAGAGTTCAAATTTTACTGTCTCACTTCAACTTTTTTCTTTTCGTTTCTTTTCTTTTTTTTTTTTTGAGATGGAGTCTCGCTCTGTTGCCCAGGCTGGGGTGCAGTGGCGTGATCTCTGCTCACCACAAGCTCTGCCTCCTGGGTTCATGCCATTTTCCTGCTTCAGCCTCCCAAGTAGCTGGGACTACAGGTGCTCACCACCATGCCCAGCTAATTTTTTTGTATTTTTAATAGAGACAGGGTTTCACCGTGTTACCCAGGATGGTCTTGATCTCCTGATCTCGTGATCCGCCTGCCTCGGCCTCCCAAAGTGCTGGGATTACAAGTGTGAGCCACCGCGTCCAGCCTCACTTCAATTTTTTAATGGCATCTCTTCCCAGAAATCCAGGAGTGTTTTGTCATTTCTAAAGGCAGATCAAAAATTAAAATAAATTGTGCATAGCATATATATTGAAAGCACTTTTGCCAAAATTATAACAGCAAGAAAATTATCACAGTGGAAGAGATCTGATTGAACAAACTCCTATCTTGCCTTTAACCTCCAAATTGCCCTGGGCTTGGGCCAAGCTAACCTGGGGGAAGAATTTAGTTTATAGTTTAAATGATAATATCCATTCCACAAAACTAAACCACCTTTGTAAAACTAATGAAAGTTCACCAGGTTAAGAGGATGAGAGGAGCCTAAGTTCTGCTAAGGTGTAGACATAAGCAATTACCAGCCACTATACCAGAGGTCGCAAGATTTGCAACTTCCCCAATTACTCCTGCAGATAACATCACTACTGTAAAACCTAAAATTAGATTTTTGAGACGTCTTTTCATGTTTTTGCATTTCTGACAATCAGTAGGCCCACCTGGACCTGTGACTCTTGACTCAACTGGTCCTGCCCCCACCGACCCCCGCTGCCTGAAGCAAACTCAGCTCACAAGGACCATGGTCCACAGCCCTATGACTGCATCCACAACAATCAACAGCACCCATTCCTTTGCTCACAAAACTATCCTTGAAAAACTCTAGCCTCCTAATTTTCAAGGAGGCTGATATGAATAATAACAAAGCTCTGGTCTCCTTTTTAGCTGGCTCTATGCACATTAAACTCTTTCTCTATTGCAATTCCCCTGTCTTGGTAAGTTTGCTCTATCTGGGCAGCAAGAACAATGAACCCACTGGGCAGTTACAATATCACCTAACATTCCTTCCTGAAGGCTTTTCATAGCTCCCCACCATTTCTTCCAGGATTTGAGGGTACCCACAATTTCTCCCACATGCTATCAATCCCAACTTCTCTCATTACTTCTCAAAACAGACCTTTCAGCATATCACTTTCACCATCACAAGCCAGGGTCACGCGCAATCTCAGTTATGTGCTCCTTTTATATCCCCTTTCTCTTCACCTATTTGAATGGTTTGTATTCTCAAATGTCAGTGTGTCAGAAGCCTTGACAAAATCTTCATGCATTAAACATATGTTTCCTCATTCTATTTCAGGTTCTGTTATATAAAGATGAATAGATCATAGTCTATGCCCTAATGGAGTTTGTATTTTAGAAGGAGCCAATAGACAAATGAATTTCTGATAGAGAATCAGATGGTAGAGGCTGTGCATATATAAGGCACAACAGATGTGCAATGGAGGAAGGACCTTGCTTTGTGTGAGAACAAGAAAGATACTGGAGAAAAATGGCATTTGGACAGTAAAAAACAACTAGAAGAATGTTAAATTAAGAAAATAAAAAATATTTTACCCCAAAATATATTTTTTGACATATTTTAAGATGGCTGCCCCATGGCCAGCACACTAAAGTGGCCCTGCAAAGCTGTCTTTTGTGAAGGAAATTTGCATCTGTAGAGAATCTCCATTAATGCAGTCAGGCCTTCTCATTATAGGCCTTTCCTGGATCCAGAAGAGAATAACTGACTGTCTGACACCCTTAGAGTTCTGAAAAAAATCATTTACCATCTCTTTTCTCTGAGAGTTGCTACCTGTGAGATTTCATCCACATAACAAGACCCCCTTTGCTAGCCAAGCCTCTTTCTTTCTCCCTCCCATAATCTGTTGATATGGTTAGGCTTTGTGTCCCCACCCAAGTCTCATCTTGAACTGTAGTTCTCATAATCCCCACGTGTCATGGGAAGGACACAGGGGGAGGCAATTTAATCGTGGGGTCGGTTACCTTCATGTGATAGTGAGTTCTCATGAGACTTAATGGTTTTATAAGGGGCTTATCTTCCTTCTCCTCTGCATTTCTCCTTGCTCCCACGATGTGAAGAAGGACGTGTTTGCCTCCCCTTCTGCCACGATTGTAAGTTTCCTGAGGCTTCCCCAGCCATGGTGAACTGTGAGTCAATTAAACCTCTTTCCTTTGTAAATTACCCAGTCTTGGGTATTTCTTCATAGTAGCATGAGAATGGACCAATACACCTGCCTTGCCACTAAAACCTGTTTCCTGTTTTTGGCCATGCTTTGAGCCCTCATTCTTTCTGTGACCTCAAGATGATGTATAAACTTCTGTACCTCATTGAGGGGTTGAGTTTTCATTCTGAAGGCTCTTGGGTATATTTGTTACATAAATGTGTATGCCTTTTCTCCTACTAATCAATCCGCCTCAAGTCAGTGATTTTTCAGTGAGGAAAATCCTTCCTCCATTGCACTTCTGGGGTGCCTTATTTACACATGGGCTCTATCATCTCATTCTCCATCGGAAATTCATGTGTCTATTGGCTCCTTCTAGAATACAAACTCCACTAGGGCAGAGATCTCCAGGTTCTTCAGGCCCCACATAAGCTCACAAGAGACATCCCTTCATTCCTAGGAAGAGAAAATATCATGAAGGTAATTTGTTCTTTCCTTGAATAATTGCTTTTCCCTGAATGTCCATGGCACTAAAGAAGACCCTTTATTTAGAACCATAATCATGTGAGGATTTTATTTAAAAACTCTTTATGGGCCGGGCACGATGGCTCTCTCCTGTAATCCCAGCACTTTGGGAGGTCAAGGTGGGTGGATCACCTGAGGTCAGGAGTTTGAAATCAGCCTGGACAACATGGTGAAACCCCATCTCTACTAAAAATACAAAATTAACCGGGCATGGTGACGCATGGCTGTAATCCCAGATACTTGGGAGGCTGAGGCAGAAGAATTACTTGAACCTGGAAAGCGGAGGTTGCAGTGAGCTGAGATCGTGCCACTGCACTCCAGCCTGGGCAATAAGAGTGAAACTCCATCTCAAAAAATAAATACATAAATAAATAAAATAAAAACTTGTTATGAATGCAATTTCTGTGTAAATGTAACTGGACCCAGGTTCAGCTGTTTGCTGCTGGAAAGCCAACACATAAGAGGCAAGGGCTGGTGAAAGGAAAGTTAGTTCTAGTTGGAGAGCGAGTAAACCAAGAAGATAACCTTGCTTTGTGTGAGGCCAAGAAAGATATTGGAGAAAAATGGCGTTTGAACTAACCGGTAACGAATAACTAGAAGAATGCTAAGTGAAGGAAATAAAAACATTTCACCTCAAGATATATCGCATTGACATCCTTTAGCTAGTGAACTAGCATTCTAAAGTGCCATCTTAAATTTTAAAATTTTCCATAGGGTTTTGAAAGGGAAACTTGGCATGGGAGACATGCAGGGGTGGTGCAGCGTGCTGAGTCTTCATGTCTTGTTCCAATGGCCATCTTGGGTGTCCAGAGGTTTGGGAGGCATTATTTTGACTTCAGCCCAATGGTGGTGGACTAATTGTCCAAGATTCCCCCTAAGTGAGAGGATTCCTCAGGGCTCTGTGCCTGGTTTGTTTTAAGATTAGCCTCTGGAATTTCTTAAGCAAGAATATAATTAGATAAGATATTAGATAGTATTGCCAGAAGGGAGTGTGCAGAGAGGGAAGGAATGAAGAGGTGAGGGGGGAGGAAAGGAAGATAAAGTGGATGATTTTTAAAATTGAGGTCCACAGTTACATAAGTACCTGTAAGTTAAAGAATATATCTTTTATATTCCTCTCAATGCTTCTTAAAAAATCTTAGAAATAAGTGATACTAAAAAAACCCTGCTAGACATTTTAGCTCAAAATGTATGAAAAAGATTTTAACAAAATGTCAATAAAGCATAACCATTACACACTTGATATTCCAAAAGGCAGATCAAAAACTATGATCCACATTACTCTACCTCAGCCTGTAGGACACTTTTGAAGACAGACACACCTCAAGCCCAGATGATGCTTTGTTCCTTAGAAACAGTGAGTCACTACTAACTGTTTCAAGGTGCACCAGAGTGATGAGAATTAACACAGCTTGCAATGACCTAGGGATTTAGTTAGCTCAATGGCCACCCAGAATATGTACAATGAATCATAAGCTTCCTCATTTCTCACACTCAAAAACAGGAGCATACTTTCTTTTTTCCTGTCAGCATTCCAGCTGATTGACACATGCATTTCTCCACTAGAGATCTTAGCCCAATCAGAAGCTCTCCCAAAATGATATCAAGATGAGAAACAGAAAAGCTACAGTGGCCCTCCCATGTCACATGACACCCAGAGACTGAAGTCATGTGACACTGAAACCAAGGAAAGGAAAACAAGAGGTGACTCATGTGGGAACACCAGGGTGAGAAAAGGGAAATAATCGTTTTCTATATATTGGGATTTTTTACTAGAAAAACACAATAATATAATTTAGTAATTGCATTTGTGTCATATAAACAAAAACAAGGAAACAGTCTTCTCATAATCACAAACGCTCCTCAGCTGGGTATAAAAGGGGACATGCAGCAAGGAGACTCCCAAACTCACGAAACTCACTCTCCTGGAAACCCACCCAGAACCTTTACCCTCTGACACCATGGTCAGCTCCTGTTGTGGTTCCGTCTGCTCTGACCACGGCTGTGGCCTGGAGACCTGCTGCTGCCCCAGCTGCTGTCAGACCACCTGCTGCCGCCCCAGCTGCTGTGTGTCCAGCTGCTGCAGACCCCAGTGCTGCCAGTCTGTGTGCTGCCAGCCCACCTGCTGCCGTCCCAGCTGCTGTCAGACCACCTGCTGCAGGACCACCTGTTGCCGCCCTAGCTGCTGTGTATCCAGCTGCTGCAGACCCCAGTGCTGCCAGACCACCTGCTGCCGCCCCAGCTGCAGTGTGTCCAGCTGCTGCAGACCCCAGTGCTGCCAGTCTGTGTGCTGCCAGCCCACTTGCTGCCATCCCAGCTGCTGCATCTCCAGCTGCTGTCGCCCCAGCTCCTG